>NC_054549.1:17150664-17460664 GCF_017654505.1 Polyodon spathula | reverse complement strand
GTGGGAGAGCAAACTGTGGGATTGCATTGACTTTAGTGGGAGAGTAAGCAGTGGGATTGCACTGACTTTCATGTCATCTTCATGAACAACCCTGTCAAGACTTTTATGACCAAGACGTACAAAAACCCAAGCTTTCTGAGTCCTGATAGGTCAGGTCATCTGAGGAGCCGGTGCTTTTTAAATGGAGGTAAAGCCCCTGTGAGTTTTATGGAAGATGCATTAATTAAACCTCCATCTACCAGGTGTTTCAATTAGCAAGCCTGGGGCAGTCTAACTAATGTATCCCTGGAGATGATTAGGATTTTTAAGTATATGCCCCAAAGGAGGTTTCTAAACTAATATTTAATGCATGTTTATTTCATGGTTACAGAGAGCAAGTTATTTTAGTGGTGAGAGATTATCGACTCCTCAAGTAGAACAGGAGTTCCTAAACTTCCTCGGCTCACAGCCACCCAGGACATTCTGCATGCGGGCCACTGCCAACGGATTTGACAATCCCACCCAGTTTGTGAAATGCAGGAAACAGGTCAGAAACATAAACGCTGTAGAAATAATACCATTCATACAAGCAAATGGTAATAACTGACCACCTGAATTAATTCTGATAGTCCTGCAATTCCATTTCCAAACGCTTACTGGTTTTATAATTCTTTTATGGATTGTTTTCTGGTAGCAAGGAGATATATTATGCATATTGAAGCAGGTACTTAAGGAAAGCATAAGCAAAGCAAATAGTATATTTTTTAATGTATTGCAGTATTTTAAATCTTATTTTGTATTGGTTTCTGAGACCATTTATTTACACGTACAGTGCCATGAAAAAGTATTTGCCCCCTGTTTGATTTTATGCATTTTTGCACATTTTTCACATTGAATTTGGTCAGATCTTTTTGTGAGTTGTTGTAGAGGGAGTCGGAGAGAAAAAAATGACACCAAAGTTTGGTGCTTTTTTCATTTGTTTGGTGTGCAAGGTACTCAAACATGCAATCTTTAGGTGTGAAAAAGTTATTGCCCCCCTAGTTAACTCAACACAATTAAAGGGATAATCAGCTGTTTGAATACTTTGGTTAACAATATGGCCTGGTTTGGCTCAGCCCTGCCCAATATAAATCTGATTAACTTTAGCCCTTACCATCAGAGTGAAGTTGTCAGCACACAGGTTCTAGAGGCACATCATGCCACGATCAAAAGAAATTCCTGAAGACCTCCGGAAAAAAAGTTGTTGATGCCTACCAGTCTGGAAAGTTACAAAACCATTTCTAAGGCTCTGGGGCTCCACCAAACCACAGTCAGAGCCATACTGTCCAAATGGAGAAAGTGTGGGACAGTAGTGAATCTTCCCAGGAGTGGCCGTCCTGCCAAAATCTCTCCCAAGAGCAAGGCATAAAATCGTCCAGGAAGTCACAAAGAACCCTAGAACAACATCCAGGGATCTGCAGGCCTCTATCACCTTGGCTGAGGTCAGTGTTCATGACTCCACCATCAGAAAGACACTGGGCAAAAATGGGATTCATGGCAGAGTAGCAAGGCAGAAACCACTGCTCGCTAAGAAGAACATGAATGCTCGTCTCAAGTTTGCCAAAAAGCACCTGGATGATCCTCAAGAGTTCTGGAACAATGTTCTATGGACAGATGAGTCAAAAGTGGAACTTTTTTGCTAACATGGGCCCCGTTATGTCTGGCGAAAACCAAACACTGCATTCCACAGTAAGAACCTCATACCAGTGGTCAAGCATGGTGGTGGTAGTGTCATGATTTGCTTTGCTTCATCAGGACCTGGACGACTTGCCATCATTGAGGGAACCATGAATTCTGCTCTGTATTAGAGAATTCTACAGAAGAACGTCATGCCATCCGTCTGCGAGGTGAAGCTGAAGTGCAGCTGTGTCATGCAGCAAGGCAATGATCCGAAACAAACAAACAAGCAAGTCTACATCAGAATGGTTGAAGAACAAGAAATTTAAGTTTTGGAATGGCCTAGTCAAAGTCCAGACCTAAACCCAACTGAGATGTTGTGGCAGGACCTGAAACGAGCAGTTTATGCTCAAAAACCCCCAAAATGTCACTGAGTTGAAGCAGTTCTGCATGAAGGAGTGGGCCAAAATTCCTCCATGGTGCTGTGAGAGACTGATCAATAACTACAGGAAGCGTTTGGTTGCAGTTATTGCTGTTAAAGGTGGTGTAACCAGTTATTGAGTCTAAGGGGGTGATTGATTACTTTTTCACACTGGGGCATTGGGTGTTGCATAACTTTCTTTAGTTAATAAATTAAATAAGTATCAAAATGTTGTTTGTGTTATTTGTTCACTCCGGGTCCCTTTTATCTAATATTAGATTTTGGTTGAAGATCTGATAACTTTGTGTCAGAAATGCAGAAAGTCAGACAGGGGGCAAATACTTTTTAACGACACTGTATATGATGTACGTTGGATTATACCATGACTGTGCTAAAATGTTGTGTAACAGTCTTCAGTAGTACCAAAGAAACTAAAAACAAGTTTAAAATACTTGAGACAAAATTCAAGACGACTTCTGTGTTACTGTTTTGGTTCCCATGACCTTCATAGAGATGTGTATAGTCACGGATTATACAAGCTTGTTTTTACGACAAAGGTAATGCAGTCTTACACACTGGTGTGATTGCTATGTGGGTGCGGCTGCTCTGAGGGTGCTTTTTTGTTTGGGTAGTTTGGGGTCTGTACTAGTTGTCCAGTGAGTTTAGGGGTGTCTGTGCCTCTTGGCATTACATCTTGCACAGAGGGGTGGAGTTGGGGGGATGTGTCAGCCTCTGGTGATTCTTGTCTGAATCTCTCTGAACTAAAAGTCTACATAGCAGTGGCATCTTCAACAAAACAAGATGTCACCCCTCTGGAACAGCCTTGCAGCTTGAATGAGAGGTGTCAGGGACAGGCACTGCACCTCCCTGGAACAGCCTCGCAGCTTGAACCCCTGTTATAATGAATGAGAGGTGTCAGGGACAGGCACTGCACCTCCCTGGAACAGCCTCACAGCTTGAACCCCTGTTATAAATCAATGTTGTTCTTTTTACAATGACCCCCTTTAGCTGTATAACAAAACCTAGTGTTAGCACAGGCATTGGAAATGGATATTTTATTTACAATGGAGCTAAAGTCAAGATAGTGTTATAGTCCAAATAGCTCTATACACCCGACGGCAGGGTTCTTGTAGATTAATTGATCACCCAGCCTGGGGGGCACTGTTTGAATATTTCTGGATGTACTGCAGCCCCCTTGAACTCATCTCGCAGCCTCCCAGAGGCCCCCTTCCCTGCACTAGAGCCTGGTCTTGGGACAGGGAACCTGATTGCATTGTTGTACTGGTAGGAAGTGTTGGGTCTCACGCCTCCACTTTGGGTTAGGAGTTGTCACTGTGCTGTATTTGAATATTTGAACAAAAGCTGCCTGAAATGTACTGTGTTCCTTGGAATTTATGACGCCCCTGAATTTAAGACACAGCCCAGATTTCCCACCCTCAATTTGAGGAAAAAATAAAACATCCAAAATCTGCATTTACAAAGATACAGCTTCAATTACACATATGGAGGCAGTTTGCGGGCGGCTGCTCTCACACAGAGCATTGCAGTTATGTGCTGCTTCTCATTTCCAGTTATGATTACTCACACCTGTTTTTCTCCCAGTTTGTGGACTGCAGTATTGCTTGGCATGTCGGAAAATACAGGGGTCTGATCAGCATTTCTGATCTGTCTGAGCTGGTACTGTTTGTTTGAAACTCTGAAACTGTAAAAGCGTCTCTTTGAATTCCTCAGGAAGCGAATGGCGCTTCTTTGAAAATGTCTGCCTGTGTGTCACAGAGGATTGGAGATCGGGCAGTAATGTTTAGGGCTGTATTGGAAGGTTTGTTCGCTAGCCAGGAATTTGAAGATTGTTTTAGACCTTTGAAGGTTTGTCTGACGCCATTCACGTACTGTGTGTGTTTTTTTTGTTTGTTTGTTTTGTTTTCTGTTAACAGAAATCGTTTGACAATACTATAGATAACACATTAAATGTCACTTGCATGCACAATTCAATCTTTTTATTTGTATAGTGCATATTACTTAAAAATTGTTGTATTAAAATCCAGCCAAATCGATATTAGTAGCAACTGTGTAGTAGGGTATATTATCCAGAGCACTGGGGGGTATCTGTAGCGGTTGTAGTGCTTCAGTAAAGTATGTACTGAATACCTCGTGTACAAGACAGTGTAAGAAAAGTGCTATTGTGTGTGTGTGTGTGTGTGTGTGTGTGTGCTAACACTAATAATTTTAATTTTGAAAAAACTGAGCAGTGTCTGTCCCTCCCCCTCCAGCTCTTGTTAACCAGATTTCTTCATTCACCATCTCGACAGCAAAGCGCCGTACAGCGCAAGCTGTATTTAAAGAAATGTCTCTTAACCCCTGTGCCGTTTGGGATTTTTTTTTTTTGTTAAATGCCCAGACGACCAAAAAAAAAAAAAGTTGAATGCAAACTGTGCAAGCGACTGTTGATGTATCAGGGAGGCACATCCAATCTCCGGGGTCACTTTACGATTAATCTAAGTTCATATTATTATTATTAGTAGTAGTAGTAGTAAAATGTGAATAAATAACTGATAACCTGCTTGGAACGGTGACTGTTAAATTAAGTTTGTTTTGCCTGAGTCCGCTGCAGTTAGTGCTGCTGCAATGCAAGCTGACTGGCAAGCAGCATCAATTACTGTTTAATTATCAAAACATGATTACTGTTCTACATGTGAATGTTTTATTCCATTTGCATTGGTTACCTGTAAAATAGGTTTGAACCTTCCTTCCGTAATGTGTTCCGAACCTTCGAAGGTCAAAGTGTACCCTTCATTGCAGCCATAGCAATGTTTTGGTTCGTCTTTTCTCGGCAGTCAGCCGTGTTGGTGTTTGTGTACTCGGATAGTCACGCCTTTTGTTGGCGGTTATAATTAGGGCCACGGAAAATTCACGGTACTTTTTTCAAGAAATTCACGAACGACAATAAAAAATTAAAAACCCAATACATTTCACGGATTGTCATGGAATTGCCATTTTATTAAAGTTTCTATTGTAAGTTTCCTAAAATGAATAACACAGCAAAGAAAATCCCCAAGGCTGAAACATTAACATTTAATGGAGCTACTGAGTCAACATTTACATTGTAGTGTTTAAAACAGTCTTTTAAAATGTAACAAACAAGATTTGTTTCAATATGTTGGCTGGAAAAAGTAACGAGCAGACAAAACTGATTAAAACAAAACAAGGTTGAAAGACAAATTCGGCAACATTGTCGAGTTTTGTAAACGTTTAAAATGTAGGCTATGTTCATACAGTAATTAAACGGACTTTGTGGTATAGTGCTATACTGACTTTGAAAAACAAACTGTTAAAAACAGGGTTAAGTGCGAGTGAATGTAGTAAATTGGGGAAAACTTTGTCATTTTTATTGCAGTAGGAACCAGTAGCAACAGCAAAAAAGTGGGGACCAAGTTTGCCCCAGTTGTATCTTGTAACTTAGTCACTTTTACATTGTTATAGGGCGGATCCTTTTATGGCTAGAACTCCCCTTTGTAGATACCGCCTCTTTTGTATGGCTGGTCCCTCTGTTCTAACTTGTCTGTTGTTGTCCCATTATGATGTCACTTGTTTTGCATTCTTTTGCATTGAGAGCATCAGAATCTGGGGCTGTATGGAGTGTATCAGTCTGCCACACTTCTATTTGTACACATGCCTATGATGGTTGTGCTGCAGGTCATACTTTTTCATGATGCAGATGTATTTTATATTGACAGCCATGGCAGTGGGTGCATGTTGCTGCCCCTGGCAGAGAGCTTGATCTTGTTGATATGCATGTATATCACTGCAGCTGGAGTGTACAGGTCCAAATGAGAAGCAACTGCTAGTCTGTGGAATACAGAAACTGGCAGGGCTGCATTTCCAGCCACTCTGTCCCTGGAAACACTTCACATCATTGCTAGAGATTCGCTTTGATAATCGTGATACCAGAGCCAATCTACATGAAAAGAGACACATTAGCCTCTGTCGGGGAAGTGTGGGAAACATGGGTAGAAGTGTAGGTGCTGTCACCAATTTCACACACAACACTTGTAAAATGTCTAAAATATAAACATGCTGAGTTCATTGCAGTCAGCTGCTTTGATTAACCATTCAGCAGAATGTTTCAACAAACAACTGAGTCCAGACATTTTTACTGGTTAAGCATAATTTTAGTGTCTGAGCAAGTTGTATTTTAAGTTGTTGAATGTGGTAGCAACAAATGTGCTTCCTAAAGTGGCACCCAGCAATTTGATTTGGCAACCAATTTTGTTTGGCCAAGGAGTCATTGGCTTCTAAGGCAGAAGGCTTGTCTGGAGCCCCACAGAACCACATCGGGCCACTGGTCATCGGTCACCTACCATATAGCTGATGTGTCGGCATCCAGTGCTTTTGTCCTTTGGACTGATATCAATGTGGAATGCTGGTGTCGGTGCAGGATTGTCCTGGGGATGTTGGGAAAGGCGCTCGTGACATTCAAAGAAGATCAAGAATGGCTAGAGTAACTGCTCTTATCCACAGTGTTCAGGCAGAAGGAGCTGGTGCATTTCAGCCTGCAGCAACTGGCAAGATGCAACTTTCACCCTTCAAGCAATGGCGGTAAGGTGAACCATTGCCTGTGTCAAACACAGAAAAGTATCTGTGCAAACATCATATGGCTACATTCTGTCTGTCCTGTGCAATGTGATCTCACAGTTGTGTCCTGCATACTGGAGAACGGAACTTTGTACAGAACGGATTTTGTACAGAAACAGAGTTGCCAGTGTGGTACATGTTTCCATCCAGAGGTGTGAATTATTGAGGTGCTGGAACCCCCTTGTGGTGTGAGCTGACACTGTGTACGAGGTACCCTGGAAATAGTAAACATGCTCTTTATCTGTAAAAAAAGAAAAATCCTTCCAACATCATCTGGGGACTTTTCATTAAAAAAAAAAAAAAGAGGGGAATGGATGCCATCAGCAATAATCTGTACATAGCCCGGAGAGTGTCTAACGTGTTTGAATTCAGTCTGTGATTCACTGATTGGGAAAATAACAAAAGTGTGTTTTAAGAGGCGGAAACTCCCCAGCAGCCCATAGCAAACTCACCTTGTACTGAGTACATTAGACTTGAGGAAGCCATGATGCACTGTGCTGACATCTAATGGTAGTAGAAGGAAGTGCATGTTTTATGTTTCCTAATCACAGGAATAAAAGCAATACTGTTAGAACATAAGAACATAAGAAAGTTTACAAACGAGAGGAGGCCATTCGGCCCATCTTGCTCGTTTGGTTGTTAGTAGCTTATTGATCCCAAAATCTCATCAAGCAGCTTCTTGAAGGATCCCAGGGTGTCAGCTTCAACAACATTACTGGGGAGTTGATTCCAGACCCTCACAATTCTCTGTGTAAAAAAGTGTCTCCTATTTTCTGTTCTGAATGCCCCTTTTTCTAAACTCCATTTGTGACCCCTGGTCCTTGTTTCTTTTTTCAGGCTGAAAAAGTCCCTTGGGTCGACACTGTCAATACCTTTTAGAATTTTGAATGCTTGAATTAGGTCGCCACGTAGTCTTCATTGTTCAAGACTGAACAGATTCAATTCTTTTAGCCTGTCTGCATATGACATGCCTTTTAAGCCCGGAATAATTCTGGTCGCTCTTCTTTGCACTCTTTCTAGAGCAGCAATATCTTTTTTATAGCGAGGTGACCAGAACTGGTTCTGGTTACTTAGTATTTTGTTTGTTTGTTTTGTACACATCTAAAACATGTGTTGTGCAATTTTATTTAATTGTATAGGTTAAATAAAACTAGCTACGTTTATTGGGGATTTTTGTATTGTTTTATTTTTTTTTAAATAATGTGCAATATTTAGGGTGACTTCAGTGAGCATGTTAAGTTGTGATATGAGCAGTGGTTCTCTTTGGTAAGTGGTTACATTGTTTTGTACAAGATTGAGAGTGTATAATGAAGTAGAGCCTTGCTTAGTGTAGTTTGTATATTGTAGTTTGGGCTCGGCTCGGGCCAGTGTGTTATCAGTGAGTGGATTATGGTGTTTTTAATTTTAATTGAGTTTTTTTTTCTCTGTGTGCTTCCTAAAACTCACTTCCTGCTTCCTTCTTTTTTGCCTGTCTAAAATTACCTTGCGTGAGTGAAGCGCTACCGTGAGTGGTGAGGACTTCTAGCGTGCGCCTCAGCTGACCACAAATGTGTACGAAGGAGAGATTCTCTGCATTCAAATATTGAGGTTGATGGAATAAAAAAAAAAAACTGAACGGGAGAATGTGTAGCAGTGGAGCGTTCCATTGCTGGAAAGAACACGTCTAAATCCATCGCTTGGGAAACATTACGACATTGTTGTATTCAGTGATAATAAAAGTCCATGTGGCTTTGTACAATGCAAATCTTGCAAAATATTACTGAAATATGACAGCAAAAAGACGGGAAATTCATCCCAGCAGTGGTACTCTGAAAAGGGATGTGTACGTCCTGTAGCTGGCCAAGTCAGTCGTACGTGACTTCTGTTGTCCAAAGTGATTATACGAATTTGCAAGAGCATCTTAATGTGTGGCTATTTATGGTAACAAAGTTTTGAAAAAGCCTGCTGTCTTTTAAGTCATGCAGTGTGGAATTATTGGGAAAGGAAATAAATGAGATGTGATTGAGTGATTTTTTTTTTTTTTTTAACTTTACTTTTTTGACTGAAAATCGAGACTAGACTCTACTCGGAACAGCGTATGTTTGGAATTGTTTGGTCAGATCGGGTTTTATATTTTGGCCCGAACAGACCTGTATAATGAAATGATTTCTCGAATGTTTTACAGTCGCTTTGTGTTTTCTTCCAGCATGGCAGAGTCTCGGTTTAATAACCCCTACTTCTGGCCTCCACCTCCCAGCATGCCCAGCCAGGTAAGACCCACAGCTCTTTCTGTACTGCATAGTTCCATTCAGACAACTCCTACACACCTGCTAGATTGTTATATCCGTCTAGGGGAATATTTTACACTGTCACCAGCACTGCACATCCTTTAACACTTACAGAAACACCTCTGTTGTGGCATATTCATCTCATAATGAAGCACATAAGCAATAAAGAAGTTTGACCTTGTTGCTAATGCATGGTTTGATGTACAGTAGAACCTCAGACAACAAACATTCAACTGGACGTAATAAATCACTCAGCCATGCGTGCAATGCAACCAGATAGGCGCTCTTATAAGTGCTGTGCTGGTCATGGAGAAGGCAAAATTACTGTACCAACAAATGTATTCAGAAAGGCGAGGCAGATTTCAAAGCAAGTATGGGCAATTTTACTACAACTTTTTAAGCCAAAGGAGGCTGAATGACTGAGCAAGCTGCACAAATGCATTTTGTTTAAAAACAAGCACAGCGTTAACCCAGGTTTTGCTACAGTTACGATTTCAGTGGTAGCTTCAATTGAACCTTTTTCCATGTATAATACAGTTTTTAAAGACTTTAGAACCATAACACTGTTATTCCATTACTGTGTTGTATCCTACTTGCCAGATTGAGGGTGCAGATAGCAGGTGCACACATTTATTAAAACTGTTGCAAACTCATTTTCAGAGTTCCAGGCTTTTCAGGCTTCCAAACAGCCTTCTTAGTAACTCCAAGGTGATTGTTTGAATTTCCTGCTGTGTTTCTGAGTATAAGGGGCTGCTATTCCTTCCAGCCATTCCTGTAGAAAACCCTGCCTCCTGTTTGTTCAGAGCTCGGGCATGTAATCAGACACCTGGGTTTGAAGTGGATGCCCTGCTGTTGAAAGGGTTAAACCTGGAAGTTTGCAGTTTGTATTACTGTAGGCAAAGCCTTGTCACTGGGAGATGTAATAGGTGAGCTGAAAACGGAGACACAGGCACAAAAAACAAGAACTGAAAAAACATACTTGTTTTTTCCAGAAAGACAAAATGCCACAAAAATGATACTGAGTCAGAGCTCATGTGTAATTTCGGGGCTTAAAAGTGGTTTCTTTTTAAAAAAAAAAAAAAAAAAATGTAAATAATCCAAATACATTTCTAAAACTTGTTTTAAACTCTGTAGTTGTGCTTGTCATTGAATTGACTATGCTGCTTGCAGTAGTTCTAATTGGATCACTATTGCATGTTTAGAAGTCATGGGTGCTTCTTATTTGTTTTTTTAGCTGGATAACCTGGTGCTGATCAACAAAATCAAAGAACAGCTGATGGCTGAGAAGATCCGGCCTCCGCACCTGCCCCCCACCTCTGTTCCTTCCCAGCAGCCATTGCTGGTGCCCCCATCCCCCTCAGAAGGTGGGCAGCACATGATGTCCATCCCCAAGCTGCAGCAGGTCCACGGTCTCCACTCTCATGGGCCCTCGCAGCCGGACATCGCCCTGCACGCCCGGCCGGCCTCCAGTACTGTCTCAGGTACACCTCAGCCTTGCTTGCTTACTTGCTTACTTGCTTCTGTCCAGAGGCACTAGCGATGTGCAAGAAATTCGCTTACTGTGGCTCAGACTCCTTATGAAGTGTTTTTGTTTACCTGTTGATTCTCCTGAATATGAGTGTTTCTCTTAAACCTGAATTTTCTGCACATCTCTAACAGGCCTTTTTCTTGGTGATGTAAACTTTAATCTGGATGATAAGACATCTGTAAAAGCTAAAGGATTGTGGGAGGACTGGCATTTGCGTCAAATCATAGACCAACCTACTAGAATGAACCATCTATCAGGTAATGACTGCGTCGTGAGATGGGTGCAGGTATCGCTGCCCTGTGTATTATGTTTAGGCTAGCTGGCCCGAAGAGCCAAAATCGCACAGATTCCATTTTTATCAGCTTTGTAAATGTGCCCGGACAACCTTGTCATGTCTTAACATAACATCCAGTGGAAAAGCTTTATTACAACCTGCTTCTTCTCTGTCTCTGAGGAGCTTGTGGCTGTGAAGAGGCCACAGGCTTGGGGATCAGAGGAAGCCCATTGACTTTCAGGTCTTACAACTTCCATCTCAAATCTAGAGTATGAACCAGTGCAGGTTATTAATAATTCAGGATGGATCGGATACAGAACCTTACTTTTAATGCCAACTCAATTGCTTTCTCTGAGACAAAGGGGGAGAATCCAGATTTAATAGTTTCAAAGACAAGAGCTCAGTACAGATATTACCACTTGCTTCTGCAGCACGCTCAGCTTTGGATACTGAACGAAGAGTTCCTTCCGTCTGCCTTCTCCTGAACGAGGCGAGCTGGTGGGTTACCTGTTGGATGTACTTGGGATGGGCATGTGGAAACGCTTATTCAAGAAATCGAATAGAAATGTAGTAATTGTAGAATCGATATTGTATTGCAAATGGTCTGAACAGAGCCATTAACCACACTAAGCCTGCCGCTGCAGCACAATGTATTAATATAAATCAATTTTTAAAAAAATCATTATTTCTTTCTATGGTTGTAAATCACTGACTCCTGACAGATTAAATAAAGAAATAGGTGGCTTTAAAAGTGCAGGGTGATACCAGTGCTATGGGTAAGGGAGGTTTGTGGAGTGCACCATTGCATGTATTAAAACAATATTTAATTATTCAGTTTCAGAGATCACATCTAATGTGTTGTTGTCAGTTTGTCATGGTATTAATATCACAAGCACTTTGTGATGGTGGTCCACTATGAAAGGCGCTATATAAAATAGATTGATAGTATTTATACTCAAAAGCAGGCCATTATCAAACAGAACATGAAGAAGATTGCAGCCAGTGAACTTTTTAAAAATTCAAGTCCTGTTTTTGAAAAAATAAACATTTTAAAAATGAGTTGGTTTGAGGACATTTTACCAAAGAAGACACCAAAACAGTAAAATTCACACTTTACAGTAAAAGACTGAGCTACATGAACAGCATAGGGACAATGTTAAACCACCTGCGATACAAGCATGTACCCATCTTCTTGCTCTGGCTGTGTTGACTGTGAGACTGCTCTAGATGAAACCGTTGTTGAACAGTGCTTCTTTTAGCATTTCTATATATGCTGCCAACATTGTTTTACCAGGTGAAGTAGTAAGATCTAAAACTCAATTTAACGTTCTATTAAATGGGATCCTGTTTGTAGGGCAAACTGTGTGCTGGGAAGCATCCAGTCTTGATGGGCTGAGCAGCCTCTTCTCATTCCCAAACTTTTGTCATGGTTTTTATGTTCTTATGAGTGTTTTTACAGTTGTGGATGAAATAGAGAAAACTTTCCAGAATTTGGTCCATTTGAGCGGGAATGACTCGACACACAATTTGTAGCAAAGCTTTGACGTGTGGTGATATGGCAGGGATATAGTTGAGAGGTGACGCCGAGGTAATTAACGCTCTGCTCGCTGTCTCCCTCTGCTGGCAGGGCTGACCCTCTCCTCCCGCTGCGGCGGCCTGAACACCTCGGAGGCCATCACCCCGACCACGCCCACCTCCAGCAGCCAGAGCCGGCTGGGCGGGGCCTCCTCACCCAATCTCATCTCCGGATTGGCCAGCGGCCCGGGGCTGGAGCCAATCAAGAGTGGCGGCCTGTCAGGGCTGCTGGGAGCCCCTCCCAAGCCAGAGCGCGGCC
Source organism: Polyodon spathula (assembly GCF_017654505.1). Classification (NCBI taxonomy): domain Eukaryota; kingdom Metazoa; phylum Chordata; class Actinopteri; order Acipenseriformes; family Polyodontidae; genus Polyodon; species Polyodon spathula. Next base: position 17,448,073 of record NC_054549.1, on the reverse strand, counting down.
GCAAGAAGATCAAAGCGGAGAACTCGTCCGGCCCCCTGCTGGTGGTGCCCTACCCCATCCTGGCCTCGGGAAACGACCAGTCCTCTGTCACCATCGCCGCCAAAGAGGGCAAAACATACAGGTTGGAACATAAGCGGTAGAGTACCACTTAGAGTACCCAATACCGTGTTTCATTTACACCGTTACACTGAGCGCATTGCTGAGGGATGCATGTTCCACGCTCCCAGGGACCAGAGATCACCCAGGCTTCGTGTTGAGTCCTTTCAAAAGTAGCTATTGTTGGATCAAACCTAAACAATTTATTGGCGTTGGCTCCCAGTGCTGATGTGCACTGGAAAGCAGTGCAGCTGAAAAATAAACCAATCAGTTTTGATTAAAACCAAAACCTGTCTGGTTACTGTTTCCCCTAGAGGAGTTGCATCCCCTCCCCCTCTTGCTTTATTTATTACAGAATTATAGATTCAGGCTTCCTTACTGGGAACAGCCACATTACAGCAAGGTTAGTCTTATGAGGTTCAGCAGTACATTGCAAACAACATTCCTTATTGTTGCATCACTACTGCAGGGGCTGCATTATTAAAAACAGTCTGACAGCAGTAGGAACAGCGAGATTGTTTTGTTAATTGCCAGTGTTGATGATAGCTAAATCATCAATACTGAACTGTACAAGGAGCCTTGACTGTGCTGGTAATTGAAATATTGACAGTGCCACAGACATAGCAGCAGCGCTGCATTAGGGTGGTACAGTGTCAGCTCATAGCAGCAGCGCTGCATTAGGGTGGTACCGTGTCAGCTCACAGATTAGACCGTGACAGTGGCTGTACTTCTTACAGAGTACCTAACATGCTACTGTTAAGTAGCTATCTGACTGGAAAAAGCATGTTCACAACTATAAGCCTGCTGAAAGACTTCTTGCAAAATTGATTGCGTAAAGTAATGGATGTTGGGACTGAAGATTTGGTCAAACATTTTGTGTATGGAATCTGAAATTCTGCAAGATCGGTGAGATCCACTGTGACCACTGGGTGTCACTGTTTCACCATATAGACACATTAATCATAAAGCATGCACCCGAAGCAGACTGCACAGTGTGTTGTGTAGCCTCACGCAAGTGGGAAAAGATGCATCTCATCTGGTATAAGATGGGCTCTGGGCTGTTGACCTAAGACTGAAGGACTTGGTGCCTACTCTTACTGTTGATACAAAAGCATTTTATATCAATAATATTTTTGAAACAGAAGTGCAAGGATAGCACAGAGACTGCCCAGAAAACCATGTCTGGACTCTATAGCTTGATGTACTTTTATGTTTATTTTAGTTTTAAAGTGAATGTTGTGCTCTGCACTTTGAGTGAAAGTCTCGTAAACTTGACTTCTTGTCTTTTGGGGGTTAACCTCATTCCTCCAGTACCCTGTACTTAAACTGTCCAAGGGAGCATTGAATGAAACAGCCCTTTGCTCTGGCTGTGTAGAGCTCCACAACTCCATCAATCTAAATGAGAAAGATTGTTTATATTTAGGCTTGAACCACTGCTCTGCTGAGTCCCAGGTAGTCTAGTATCTGTACGTAAAGATCTAGTGCTTCAGCCGCATGTGTTTGCCATAACTTACAGCTCGTGCCTTTCTGATTGCCTGTTCCTCTGAAAAGGTGTAAAGTGTGCCCGCTGACCTTCTTCACCAAGTCGGATATGCAGATGCACTCCAAGTCGCACACAGAGGCCAAACCCCACAAGTGCCCACACTGCTCCAAGTCCTTTGCCAACGCCTCCTACCTGGCACAGCACCTGCGCATTCACCTGGGCGTCAAGCCCTACCACTGCTCTTACTGTGAGAAGTCCTTCCGCCAGCTCTCTCACCTGCAGCAGCACACAAGGTGAGCACAGAGACACGGCACAGCACAGCTCAGCAAAATAGAAACCGCACAGCTCAACACAGAGACACAGCAGAGACACAGCACAGCACAGCAAAATAGAAACCACACAGCTCAACACAGAGAAACAGCACAGCACGAGACACAGCACAACTCAGCACAGCAAAATAGAAACCACACAGCTCAACACAGAGAAACAGCACAGCACAGGGACACAGCACAGACACAGCTCAGCTCAAGAAAATAGAAACCGCACAGCTCAACACAGAGAAACAGCACAGCACAGAGACACAGCACAGCACAGACACAGCACAGCTCAGCAAAATAGAAACCCCACAGCTCAACACAGAGAAACAGCACAGCACAGGGACACAGCACAGACACAGCTCAGCTCAAGAAAATAGAAACCGCACAGCTCAACACAGAGAAACAGCAGAGCACAGCAAAATAGACACAGCACAGCACAGCACAGCACAGCACAGCAAGCAATAGAAACCCCACAGCTCAACACAGAGAAACAGCACAGCACAGCACAGCAAAATAGAAATCGCACAGCTCAACACAGAGAAACAGCACAGCACAGAGACACAGCACAGCTCAGCATAGCAAAATAGAAACCGCACAGCTCAACACAGAGACACAGCACAGCTCGGCACAGAGAAACAGCACAGCTCAGCAAAATAGAAACCGCGTAGCTCAACACAAAGAAACAGCACAGAGACACAGCACAATAGAAACCGCACAGCTGAACACAGAGAAACAGCACAGAGACACAGCACAATAGAAACCGCACAGCTCAACACAGAGATCAGCACAGCACACAGAAACTGCACAGCACACAGCTCAGCAAAGTAGAAACCGCATAGCACAGCAGAGACACAGCACAGCTCAGCAAAGTAGAAACCGCACAGGTCAACACAGAGACACATCTCAGCAAAATAAAAACCGCACAGCTAAACAGAGAAACAGCACAGAGACAGCACAGCTTGGCAAAATAGAAACTGCACAGCTCGGCACACAGACACAGCACAGACACAGCACAGCTCAGCAAAATAGAAACCACGTAGGTCAACACAGTAAAACAGCACAGAGACACAGCACAATAGAAACCACACAGCTCAACACAGAGAGACAGCACAGCACAGAGGCACAGCTCAGCTCAGCACATATAGAAAGCACAGCACAGCAGAGAGAGCACAGCTCAGCAAGCAGTAGAAACCGCACAGCTAAAGCAGAGACACAGCACAGCTCGGCAAAGTAGAAACCGCACAGCACAGCTCAGCAAAGTAGAAACAGCACAGCTCAACAAAGAGAAACCGCACAGCTCAACACAGAGAAACAGCACAGCAGAAACTGCACAGCTCAACACAGAGAAACAGCACAGCTCAGCAAAGTAGAAACCGCACAGCTCAACACAGAGAAACAGCACAGCACAGCTCAGCAAAATAGAAACAACAGCTAGAAAGAGAAACAGCACAGCTCAACACAGAGAAACAGCACAGCACAGCACAGCACACAGAAACACAGCACAGCACAGCACAACAGAAACCGCACAGCTAAACACAGAGAAACAGCATAGCACAGAGACACAGCACAGCACAAACACAGCAAAATAGAAACCGCATAGCTCAACACAGAGAAACAGCACAATAGAAACCACACAGCTCAACACAGAGACACAGTACAGCTCAGCACAGCAGCATAGCTAAACACAGAGAAACAGCATACACAGCACAGCACAGCTCAGCAAAGTAGAAACCGCACAGCTCAACACAGAGACACAGCGCAGCTCAGCTCAAATATAGAAACACAGCACAGCTCAGCAAAGTAGAAACCGCACAGGTCAACACAGAGACACAGCAGCTCTGCAAAATAGAAACAGCACAGCTCAGCAAAGTAGAAACTGCCCAGCTCAACACACAGACACAGCACAGCTCAGCAAAGTAGAAACTGCCCAGCTCAACACACAGAAACAGCACAGCACAGCTCAGCAAAATAGAAACCGCACAGCTAAACAGAAACAGCACAGCACAGAGACACAGCGCAGCTTAGCAAATTAGAAATAGCACAGCACAGCTCAGCAAAATAGAAACCGCACAGCTAAACACAGAGAAACAGCACAGCACAGAGACACAGCTCAGCAAAGTAGAAACAGCACAGCACAGAGACAGAATAGAACAGCACAGCTCAGCACAGCAAAATAGAAACCACACAGCTCAACACAGAGAACAGCACAGCACAGCACAGCTCAGCACAGCAAAATAGAAACCGCACAGCTCAACACAGACACAGCACAGCACAACTCGACTCAGTTTTGAAAGAGAAACATGTTGTAGTAAACCTGTATTTTTATTTTAGCTGTATATATATATATATATATATATATATATGTGTGTGTGTTATTACCCTATTGAATTAAGGAGGTAGGCTATGTATTGTTGTTTAATTTGGCTACCTTTCTTCCTACTGTTCCAAGTACAGAGGAAAAATACATGCAATCTGTTTCTACACCTGGTTAAAGAAATACCTGTTATCCTGCCTCTTCCCCCTTCTGACTGACATGATTTCAGCCAGTAACGTGATTTGACCCAGAAGACATTGCTGAGGCGAAAATGACCCAGGAAGTAGAAATGTAATAGATATCTTGAGGTGAAGGTGTAGAAACAGAACTTATTACCATATATGATGTGTTAAAATGAAAAAAATGCCTGTTTGCTAAAACAGCTGTAAGAGGAATGACTGGCAAACTGGCTTGTTAATTACCAGCAACTTGTCTCAATAATCTAATGCACATTCTATGTGTCTCCCTTTGGAAAGCTGTTTGTTGCATGTACACAATTCATAAGAAATGTAACACCACTAAAAAGACTATTACACTTGCATGATTCACGTTTGCCACACTTGCATTCTTTTTACACGTACTGCCTCTCATTTTGTATGTCACGAGATTTGTATTTTCTTCTTTTGTTGTTCCAGGATTCACACTGGAGACCGTCCATATAAATGCGCTCATCCCAGCTGTGAAAAAGCTTTCACTCAGCTCTCCAACCTGCAGGTGAGTGTGGCTCGCAGCTGAAGCCTGGCTGACAGCCCTCCCCTGACAGGACTGGGGGGCATGGAGCGCCTGCCTCGTGTTGTAGGATGGAGGATTTGGAGAAGCACGTGGCTCATTTGCATAGAATGAATGTTAAGTACATAGCAGCTACAGTGTTTACTTTCAGCACTTTCATACTGCAGATTGATGCTGATCATCTTGCATTCTGCGTGTTTAGTTACACAAGCACACTAGCATTGTGGATTTACAAAAAATGGACTTGGTTCTTCTGTAAGCAGTACAGTAGGTGTTGAATAAGGACATGTTGTCTGAAATGTGTTGAACTTTGATAAGAAATCAGATTGTTAATTTTTTTAAAATTGGCTTTCTTTTTTTTGATATTGCCTTGCCCTATTTAAAACATTTCTGGGAGGCTCATCCAGTAAAGGCGCTCTGCGTGGAGTGCAGGATGCGCCCTATAGTCTGAACGTTGTCAGTTCGAGTCCAGGCTATTCCTTTGCCGACCGAGGACGGGAGCTCCCAGAGGGCAGCCCAAGGGGGTGGAGGGTTAGGTCGGCCAGGGTGTTCTCGGCTCGTCGCGCACCAGCGACCCCTGTGGTCAGGCCGGGTGCCTTTTGCTGTATATATGTGTGTGTGTGTGTTATTATCCGATTACATCAAGGAGGTAGGCTCTGTATTCGTTATTTAACTTGGGCTGCCTTTCTTCCCATTGTTCCAAATACAGAGGAAAAATAAAGAATTCCTTTAAAATGTTGTCACTGTGTCCTGATGAACAAGGAAGGCAATTTACATTCCACATGTGAGCCTCACAGTGTCCATTTGGTAGGAAGTTCTTAGAGCCCAGCCCTGTGCATTGTGGGGGCTGTACTGTTTTTTTTTTTTTTTTTTTTTTTTTTATAAAAGACCCCTTGTATGCATAGATTTACTGGTGCTGGCACAGCAAGGACTAATACTTGTACAGCCTTGGTGTGAAACGAGGCTAGTTAGCTGGAGTGGAGTACTATTGAGTGCAAAAGCAGCTTACCATAGACAACCTGGAGATCAGTGATACAGACCAGTCACCTGCACACCACACAGACAACCTGGAGATCAGTGATACAGACCAGTCACCTGCACACCACACAGACAACCTGGAGATCAGTGATACAGACCAGTCACCTGCACACCACACAGACAACCTGGAGATCAGTGATACAGACCAGTCACCTGCTCACCACACAGACAGCCTGGAGATCAGTGATACAGACCAGTCACCTGCACACCACACAGACAACCTGGAGATCAGTGATACAGACCAGTCACCTGCTCACCACACAGACAACCTGGAGATCAGGAGATCAGTGATATAGACCAGTCACCTGCACACCACACAGACAACCTGGAGATCAGTGATACAGACCAGTCACCTGCTCACCACAGACAGCCTGGAGATCAGTGATACAGACCAGTCACCTGCACGCCACACAGACAGCCTGGAGATTAGTGATATAGACCAGTCACCTGCACACCACACAGACAACCTGGAGATCAGTGATACAGACCAGTCATCTGCAGACAACAGAGACAACCTGGAGATCCGTGATACAGACCAGTCTGCAGACAACCTGGAGATCAGCGATACAGATCAGTCAGTTGCTCAATTGTAGTTCATAGTTTAGGAATTCTCTAAATGTTTTAATTATAAAATAAACAGTGGAGGTTATGCTTTTTTAAAGGTATCAGATTTGATGTTGCATAGAAAACTCATTCAAACAAGACCTTAGCACTTTTTTAAAGATTGAAGTACAGACAGGTGTGTCCCGAGTGGCTCCATCGACTCGCTTCAGTTTTGCTGTCCACAGATGTTGTCCTGAAGAAGCCACCCCGATGTGAGCTTGCATTGTCTCTCAGAGGGTTTATCAAGCAGAAGCCTCTGGGGTAACACTGTTGCCTGATCCATTGTCACAGCAGGACACAGCCCGGGTATTCTGGAGGGTTCCAGACCATCTTCATTTGAGATCCAGTTAACGATTCCTTTTCTAAACACTAGGGGCAGTATAAGACTTCAAATGGAATGGTATTGGAGGAAATCAGCTGTAAAGTGCTGTTACATTATATATCCCACATTGCCTGGTAAAACTGTGGACTGGAACTGTGAACCACTTAAGACTTTTAGCTAGATTTTTTTTTCCCATGCTGGTTTCTGTATGCATGCAGGTGTGTAGGTTGTTTACAGAAACACTAATTTGTGTTTGTGTGTTTTGTTTGTTTTTATTTTGTCACCCTGCAGTCTCATCAGAGACAACACAACAAAGACAAGCCGTACAAGTGTCCCAACTGCTACCGAGCTTACTCGGACTCTGCCTCGCTGCAAATCCACCTGTCTGCACACGCCATCAAGAATGCCAAGGCTTACTGCTGCAGCATGTGTGGCCGCGCCTACACCTCCGTGAGTACAGGGGAGAGGGGGAGCTACACCTCTGAGTACAGGGGGAGGGGGGTGTTACGCCTCCATGAGTACAAGGGGGAGGGACACCTACATGAGTAAGTCTGCAGCCTTGTTCCCATGTTGGGGCACACTATTGGACTCCTCCCTGGCTTTCTCTGCTGGACAGAATGTGCGCGCTGCAGGTCTACACATGTGCCAGCCTGGTGTCCTGCAGCGCTGGGGCAAGTGAACAGTCCCGAGTTCACACTGCCTCTGACAAGCACCCTGAGAGCTTGTGGGACCCCTGCAGAGAGGGCTGCTCTGTAGTTGAAACTTCAGTTCAATATTTCATTTCAAGTTTTAACTCAGCAGTTGTAAGGCTGCAGTGGGGGGAATAAGTTTTAACTTTCACTGGACCTTTTAAAGCAAAGTTAACAGATTGCAAGTCATGCTGTAAAGGTCCTTTCACACCAAGCGTGTCGTGTCAGCGTCCAGCAAAACATTCTTTAAAGCACACAGTGTCTGTTCCTATTTCTCTGTGGGCGTCCGGCGTAAATGTACTTCTATAACTAATATAATGAAAAATATACAGCACTATGGTAAATAATTGCTTTATTACCAAGTTCAAAATAAAACTGTATAGATGCTTCCCTAAAAAAAAAAAAAAAAAAAAAGCAGGCACCTCCTGTGTCCAGAAAACAGGTTTCACAATGATAGAAGAGAGAAAAGATGACTAGAAAACCAGAGAAACCTCCCGTTTTTATCTACAGTTTGCAATAAGATGTTCACCCAGTCTGAAGTATTTTGTTCAGCAATGTTTCATTTTGGAGGAAAATTTCATTTATTTTCAACAGAATATCTGGGGTGGAACCAGGGTAATAAATGTGAGAAAGATACATCGGGGTACCCTGCACTGCAAAAAATTGCAAGTAATAAAGTGTAAGCATTAATTCATTAATGTTTTAGAAAATGCAAGCCTACTTTTTTGGTTTCAAAATTAAATTAGCAAGTACTCTAAAGATCTCAAGCCGGGGTTACAGTAACATCTCATCTGGTTTGGAATGTGAACTGTCGATCAGCAATGGGTAGGAAAAGTTCAGACAACTCTTAAAATAATTATAGAGAGTCATTGCTGCCTGTGTCAAATGGGACAGCACTTTCAACAGTGAAGAAGTCCGGAAAGAAAGACAGCTGTACAGCAGTCGAAACCACTAATGAAATTAATACTAAATACAGTGCAGTCCATTTATAAGAATCACATCCGTCCTGGCTGATTTGATTCATTTAAGCTGTTGATTCCTGAAAGTGGATCGATATAGTTACAATTAGAAAAAGTGCCTCTGTGCATCAGCAGTTTAAATACAGTGTACAGATGTCAATGGTGCTCAATCACTGAGACAATACATCAAAACATGTCCTTGTGGGTAAGCAGCTTGTTATATGATCACGATTATATTTACGCAAGGCTGCAGAATCCTATTTTACTACAGTATGTTTGAGATGCAGTCGTCTCGTGAGGGTGCCTAGTTTAACTGCTTTGCAGTGTTACGTGTGATGGCCTTTGAATTAATTACATTACATTACAGTACAGCATTTTAATGTCAGGCCTACCGTATCTGTGGCTTCCTTATTTTCAGTTGAGATGCAAATCTCACAGTTTTTCATTAAGCGGAGATGCATACATGCCAACTCGCATGTGATGTGATCAAATTCAAAAAACGCTTTTATTGGACTTGATCAAGTACCATATTACATGTAGTCGGTTTGACCCAAAAGGATTCTTGTAAGCGGATTGCTTGATTCTTACAAGCACATTATTTTACATTGGTTAGTATAGAATGATTTTGTCCCAGTGGTTTTGATCACTATATGCGCTTGATTCTTATATCCGTGATTCTTATAAATGGACTGCACTGTATTCATAACTCATTCCCATTTTTTTTATTTTGCCTGCAAAAGACATATAATTGTATTAATTAGTTATGAAGTAACACTGCTGTTACAGTACTGAAAGATATACAAATGTAATTCTATACTTTGTTAAAGAACTGTTGGGTTCAGGGGCAGCGCCTCAGATTGACTGATGCCTTCTGGTGTGAAAGCAGTCGGTTGATGTCAGAAAACTCTGGCGGCTTCGACCCAACGCACCTGTTGTGAAATGTGTCAGGGTTTACAGCAGTAGCATGTCAGTAATAAGGGTATGCAGGTGCTTGGGTTATCAGAGTGTGTTTTTTTTTGTCTGCAAATATTAAATCAAACCATACAAGCCAAATAATGAATATATTAATTTCACAACAAGAAAATCTGTCTTTCCCTCACCTTTTACAGTTGAGTACTAATCAGTTTGCTCAGGTTCTGTACTAAACCACACTGTTGGACAGTTATGGATTTGGTGCTCAGTAATTGTGTGGACAAGGACAAAGACGGGAACTCTTTGTGTTGCGTGATAACTTGTCGTCTTACATTTAATTAATACCTAACAGCTTAACCCTTTGCAGCCCAGGTCCGTCATTACAATTTTCCCTTTCCCGTCCAATGTCGGACCCTGTCTGACATCATCAAAAAGACGTAAAGCACAGGTCTCTAGTCGTTTTTTCTCCAGAAAAAGCAGAGAAAACCTTTCAATGGCCGAGTGAGACCGATAGGAGCCGAATGAAACCGAAAAAAAAGGCTGTAACTCATAGCCCCATCCTCTACAGAGATAACACAGACATAACAAAGGAGGTAGCTGCTTCTGCATCCAGTGCTCAAAGAGTATCGATGATATTTGCAGATGTTTTTGGAGACGTTATAGTAATAAAATAATGACGTGGATCACATTATTGAGGAGTTTGGTGATAAAACGATCAGGAGAGGATTTATCAGTATGCACGTCTATAAAGAGGTATGTGAAAAATACAGCGAACAAGGGGCGGGACTTGGCTGTAGATACAGTACTGAGTGTCCTTTTGCGAGTCAATGCCTTTTAAACAGCCTGTGTAAAATAAACAGTGCATGTGAATATAAATTGGACCTGATGCGCCTGACAAGTGCTGAATAAATGGACTGCAAAGGGTTAATACATCTCAAAGTGACACACTTCAAAATTTTACATCTAGCTATAGAAGCACTTCTCCAGTTGTGATGTGTGCAAGTTGAGTAGACTTGACTAGTTCCCTCTTCAGGGATTATTAAAGGAAGGTTTCTAACTGCATTTCTGTGTGGTTTCCCCTCTTTCAGGAGACCTACCTAATGAAGCACATGTCTAAACACACAGTGGTGGAGCACCTGGTCAACCATCACTCCCCTCCAAGGACTGAGTCGCCCAGCATCCCCATCCGCATCTCCCTCATTTAGAAGTGCCAGGAACCTTGGCCACGAGCCCAGGTCCTCGGTCAAGTGCTCACTTCATTAGGAGAACCAATCACCAGTTGCTGTTTTCAAGTTTGGGGTCCTGAAAGATGTGCCAGACTGTATTTGTATTTTAACAAAAAAAGAAAAAAATATATCTTTTAAAAATGATTTGGGGGACATCCAAAGACATTTTTTAGAGCACTTTCAGGCCTTATAATAATGGCCAAAAGTAAATAGGTTTGGTTTCTGTTAAAACAGAAAAAAATGCTACAGGCAGCTAAAGGATTTTGCCCATAGGACCTCTAAGTGTGTGCGGCTTTCTGTCTGCCTCTGTGTTCTGGTTCTGAGTGGTGTGCTCATTGGGGGCGTCTTTGGGTTTCACGCAGGGCCCATTTCTCTCTCCTTAGTCGGAGAGCACTGGGAAAGACTGTATGAGGCTAGTCCTAAACGCAGGCCAGTCTGCCCACAAGTACTCCTTCTCAGAGTAGGTCTAGTCAACCCCTGACTGTGAATGTGCCCAAGCAAGACCCAGTGCCCCCTAACTGACCACTAGGACAGCACTGCCCCTGTGTCCCCAAAGCTGCTGTATTCACTGTCTGGCTTTGTTCGGACTCATTTCGGGGCTATACCTTCTTTAAGCTGTACATTTGAAATAGCTTGGCCGATTTTCCCATGTGACCGTCTCCTTTCATGGCTAGAAGGATTAGGAAGAGACCTGAGAGTGACGGGTGGATTTTCTGGCACAGTGTTTTCGTATCAGAATCAGAAAAGATTTCCAGTGGAAAAGGTTAAGAAGCCTCTGTGTTTCCTTGCATTTCTATTTTAGAGGAGAGCACTCGTATACAGTATGTCTATCATCGGTACTTTTTAAAGCAGCCTGTTCACATCTTTTTTTATATTCTAAAGTGTATAAATTGCATCAGAAAAATGTGGATCTGTTAAATCAAAATTGAAACATTAAACAATTTACACAGCAGTGTTTTTTTTTTTTTTTAAAGGCATGCTTGCAGGAGTCACGGTTGTTGTTTTTGGTTAACCCGGATGATTCCCTCTTATTTTAGTGTCCCATTTCCATGATCTGAGAATTCCAAAAGGCGTCTATTGTTCTTAGCAGTGTTTTTGCTTGTTAAAACTAGGGCTGGAATTATCAAAAGCATCTAAATATTGTCTTCTTTAAACTTGAAATCCTGCAGTGCTTTATCCGTTGTTGTTATTATCAGTAAAACATTGTGCAATACACAGCACAGTGAAGCATGGGTACAAGTTAAAGGGTGGCAGTGCTTCAGTCCGTGGCTCTTAGAAAAGCAGAAGCTTGCACTCTGGTGTTTCCTCAGGGGCTGTAGTGTTTCTGTATACAGTATCTCCACTGTTTCTTGCACTTACTTGTACCCAGCTTTTTAAAGCCATCACAGACACAGAAGCTGCCCCAACATGTCTGATCATACACACACACACAAGCTGACTCTACCTGTCTGATCACACACACACAGAAGCTGACTCTACCTGTCAAATCACACACACACGCACAGAAGCTGCCTCTACCTGTCTGATCACACACACACACACAGAAGCTTCCTCTACATATCTGCTCCTCATTGGAGCTTGAAGCCCATAGATTCCACAGACAGTGAGGCACTGAAACACCCCTGAACCCCCTCAGTTATACAATTATGAAACAAAGTGAATCGTTATTTATGTAATTGTTCAAGCAAAGAGAAGAGGTTGCACAAACAGGCTTTATGTTTTGTTTTTTTTTAACGGATGTCATGTAAATAATATCGCAGTAATCATGCCATCTGGAGTAGAACAAGAGGCTGGTCTGAGTGCTGTTTACAGCTGTCCACTGGCTTCGTCTTCACCTGAATATTTATTCTAAGTAATTCAGCTGCCTCCAAGACTTAAGATTCAGTCCTGTTTGAAAATACAGAGCATGTTCTTTTAAAGAGGTTTGGGTAGTTGAGAAGCACAGATACTTCTCTTTAAGAAGATATTGTCAGCTTGACGGATCTGTTTTCAGTTGTCTCTGTTACAAGAGATTCATTAACAAGATTTGATTGCTTAAATCAATTAAAATTGGTAATCATAGAAAAAAACTTATCAAGGAGTCCATTTAGGATTTTATATAAAATGTGTATATTTGAATCGGTTTTCTTTTTAAAAAAAAATAACCTGTGTGTCATGTAGCTAAACTATATATTAAGTAGTGCATTTGTCTTGAATTTTATAACTTCTGGAAAGGCTGCTTCTTTTGGTCTAAATTTAAAATTACAAGCACAGTTCTTTGTGCATTCAATTTTACAACTGCCTTTCCTTTTAGTAGGGGTGATTTTAAGTAACTTTTCCACGTAAATTATATTTACTCTGACATTCAAATGAGCATTTGTGTCGAAAGGCAGGTGTGCTGTCAACCGGTCTGGCCTACATCTTCAGTTACATGCAAATCAGATGCAAGTTGCACAGGTCTGAACTGTCTACCTGACAAACAGGTGTACTTTCTGTTCAAATAATGTCCCTTTGAATTTGAAAAAGTTAAACTAAGTTCATGACCCCTGTAGAGAATTTCTTTATGCAGCAAAGACCAGGAATAAAGTAGTGCAGGGTTTTTAAAAAGTTGGGGCAATTACACTTGTCCAAAGAAAAATGACATTTCCCATAATCCCCCCATAATCCCTTGCTGGATATTCCAAGGTGGAGGGGTAGGTGTTTTCAGTACCTGCTCTTCTGTGTCTGTGAGATCTTATTCAGGTAGTGGGATCCTGTACAGACTTTGTTTATTATATAATATATACACACACATACATTCTGGTTTGAATTCAGAAACACTGCTTCTTCAAAAAATGGTATTTAAGCGGTTTTAAAATGGACTTGGCTAGTTGGCATGCACTTGCTACTGAACTCCTGAGTGCATTCCCGCTGGGACTTAAACAAAGCTATGTAAATGTTTGAAAAAAGCACTTTCTTTGTTCTATTTGTTTATTTTGTATTAGTGCCAAATAAGTCAGAAATGTGCAAAGGGACCAGAGAGAGTGGGTGTGCGAGACATCCTGTCGGGGTCAGTAGCCAGACTTCTCCAGATGATTCCAGACCCTGTTTAAACACAGGTGGGGCTCTTTCAGTGGGTTGCTCATGATCACACGCTGCTGTTGTACAGCATACCTGAGGCCATACCCCTCCTGTCTGAAGCACGGTCATTCCTGACTGAGGCTGCTTGTAAAGAGCATTTCTTCAGACATTGCAGGCTTCTTTTCTAAAGACTACTGTGATTCAGGACATTGCATTTGTTCCAGTCAATGAATTACTGTTGCTTGTATGCGTAATCTGTATAGTTGAAACTTAATTTTTAAAACAGAAAGGTGTTGAGTAGGTATTGTTTGTGGTTCTGTTGCCATAGGAATCCTGGACTCGTGCCTGCCTGGGGATTGGCCAGTGGAAGGTTTTATTAGACCAGAGCATGTACATTTTTCAGTTTTGCCTGAGCTAAAGTTTAGTCTTGGCAGTCCCTAAGCAAGCCCAGGCAATCCCAATTGAATGGAGGTGTTTATCACATTAATAAATGTCCAATGGCAGTATTTGATGACTGTATTGTACAGCACACGGAGATTGTGTACCTATGGTGACAAATACTGGTTGATATAACCAAGCAGTTTTTGCAGACTTTACAAAAAAATAAATTATGTGACGTGAAAATACGTTCGACTTTGATCCATAAAGTTTTTCAATGTAACTGTCGCTGACCTGTTTGCTCAGAAGGTATTTCATTCTGTCGGTTAAGACCTGTTGCCATTTAAACACAGAGTGCTCTGTGCCATTGTGATACGCACTCTGCGTTTCGGTTACACCCAGCTTTATGGCCTGATGACTTGTATCTGTACAGTCAGTGTTTAGTATTATTTCTAATCAGCTCTTTGTACTGTTACAGAAAAGTGTTCTTGTGAGTTCTGGGCATGACATGATCTCGTCCTCTGTACTGTCAGCTGGTTTACACCTGTGTCGTTCATCCTTTCTTCTGCAGTTTCCAATGTCTCCACTTTAAACAAAACTTGTCATTTCTGTTAGTTTCAGTCAAAGCCTCTTCTAAAGACACATCTGTCATTGCATCAAATAGTGTGCAAGTGAGTAAGTAAGCTGTACCCCGTTTGTTTTTTGTGGTTTATATCGTTTTTAGTTCTGTTGCTCCAGTATTGACTCAGCTCAGTAAAGTTTTCTATGGGGGGGTGAGGGGGGGGGTTTGAATAAAACTCAATTTTGCAGCAACAGGACTAAATCTAATAATTGGATCCATTTACTCTTGGTAGGACTTCAGTGTTCTGGAGATGCAAAGTAGAAAGTAACCTTGGTACCTCTTTACTGGAGAATGGCCCTTTATATAGTAACATAATGTCTGCTGTGTAGATAGCTCACTGGTGTAGGAATAGACCCATCCTTGCCCCTTACCCCCCATTCCCATCCAGCTGGTCCTGCTGTAGTTTGTAGAAGGATGCCAGTTCCACTCTCGCCCCAGGACTCTGATTGCTTGTCAGTCTTTAAGAGATAGACCCTCCAATGGAATCAGTGAAAATAACTTTAATGAATGGCATCTCTTTTTACCCTTTTTATATTTTAAATTACAAGAGTTGAGACCGCTGTCTGAGGGTCCCATTTAATCCTGTGTAGATATTTGTATGTATAAAAAAGACCTCAATGTCATGTAATCTTTTTTTCCTCCTGTTTTTTAAATATTAATAATTAACTTTTTTGTTTTTTTATACACATTTTAAAGCCTTAACTATATCATCATTGTACCTTTATCACATTTTATTTCATTTCTCCATATTGATGTTCCCCTGTAATCAGTACTGTATATCAATTTCTTCATTTGTTAGCATGGGATATACTGTAAATAAACTATATAATACTTAACCCATTTTCTATATTAAAAATGATATATAGGTCTAGTTATTATTATTAAAAAATAAATAAAGATTTTTTTTTCCTTTGTCTTGCATTGTGGTACCTTATAAAGTTTGCATTGGCAGTATCTACAGCCAAGACCTAGAAAAAAATGGGATTTGTGTAAAAAAAAGAAAAAAAAAACTTTGTATCTTTTTGTTGTTAAATAAAATGCAGACTCTGAAAAGACAGCGTGTGGTCCTGTTTAATTGTTCATTTTCTGATACTTCCAGGGTGTTTTCTAATAAAACAGCTGACATACTGTAAGCTGGCTATCAGCGCTTTGACTTGTTTGGTTTTGGAGCTCTTCCTGTCCTTTCAGGGTGGTTCCCTGGCTCTGAATCTGACCTCTCAACCTGCTCTGTGCAAGGCAGCTCTGACCTCTCAGCTGGCTCTGTGGAAGACAGCTGTGACCTCTCAGCCTGCTCCTGCGGAAGGCAGTTCGATTGGTGAGGCTGACAGAGGCGCATGTTGGGGTTGAGGAAGAAGAGGTACTGAACTGGCTTAATTACTATTGGAAGCTGACAGTGGGAGTGTGGCAGGATGGCTTGTGTGGAGACATCAAACACGAAAGAAACGTCAGGCCTCTGAACACACCGCAGTGTACGCGCAGTACTGTTCCCTAGCCTGAGTCTCTAGAGGCATTTTATCACACGTTCTGTCCCCACATATGGCAGGATGGCTTGTGTGGAGACGTCAGACCCGGAAGAAACACACAGTACTGTGAGTCAATGAATGCGCTGGTATGACGATTTACTGCAGAATAAAAGATTTAACAAAACAAAACACTGACCAAACAAAACGGCACAATGGCCGACTGAGGTTGGTAACGTAAGGCCAGAAGCAGGAACTGCAAACACACGGGCAGTATTCGGATGCAAAGTGCACTGCTGTGCTATTTCTATTAATAAAAATAAACAAATATTTAAATTAAATAAAAAATACTGCTCTGTGACAGAGCGCGAATGAATCCTAATCAACAATCTCCCTCCCGACCTGTGAGGGCACTATAGCCGGAGCAGAACGCCTCGGAATGGATGGTTGGACAGTTCATTCCAGCATCAGGTGGAAGCCAGCCATCCAAAAAGGGGGCGGGGCCATGATACCAGAAGTCACGGGTTTCAGGAGATGTGATTGGCTGCGCCACTGAAAGAGGGAGTGACAGAGGGTGTTTAGGGGAAGTGGCCCCAGTGATCTGTTCCTTCGCTATGGTTACGGAAAGGACCCATTGAGAGAACGGAAATAATGAATAAGGAGCGTGAGTGTTAAGTGTTTTGTTTGTTTTGCTAACAGTCTGTTTGTGTTTCTAGACTGCTAAATATCCGGGAGCAGTCGCTATTCAGCCAGCATCAAACCTGAACTGCACTGGACTGTTACTCACTGTTCAAAACACCACTTGCACCCAGAGCACTCACTGTTGGACTGGTGATCATGTAGGTGTTTTAAAGTGTGTTACTGTGTTATTATTTTGGGATTGAACCACGTGGTTTTGACTGGCTGTACACATGGTTGTGTATAGTCAGTCGTATTATTTAAAAGCAATAATAAAGCTTCATTTTGACCATTGAACTGTTGTTTATAATCACTGCCTCACCTCTACACCTGTGCACTACCAACCACATGCTCACAGAGCGAAATAAAGAGAGTAAACAAAACAAAATCACAAACACTAAAACAATACAACAAAACCAAGGTCAGGCTGGGCAGTCGCCTTCACTGATCCTGTGGTTTTGTATTTTTGTTTTGCTCTGCTCTGCTCGAAAACACTCCGCGTTTCTCTTCTGAACAACCACACCGAAACAGGAAGAGGTGCAGGCTTTTATATTGGCGACCATCTCCCAGTTAGCACCAAATTAATCCATTAAATCAGGACCTTCTGCACAAGGTACTGTCTGGATATGGTTTCCCCATCCAAGCTGCCAAACAATAACAAAACACTGCTTTTTCGCCGTCACATTTATAACTCATAATAACAAAATACGAACTATACAAGGGGGTGTGGGGTACCCCGTTCGAAAATAAACAAACAATACACATCCAACAACAAACCATTGCTTTTAAATCACAGTACATTTAAATCAATACTGACCATAACAAAATATTAGTTTTTACAAAAACACAATAAATACACCCTTTTTAAAATAAACAATACATTTTAACAGCAGGACTTTGCTTTGTCCTCTATTCATGGGCAGGGATTTTCCTCCGCCCTGCCACATACCAGAATAAACAGACAATACAGACACAGAACAAACAGCATGCTTGGCAATTGTTTACTTTAGGTTTGACTTTAGGATTCTCTCCTCTTGACTCCCGTTCTGCCTTTGAACACACCAACCTAGATCTGCCAAAGCTGCTTGTTTTTACATTGTGTCAGAGTTTATACCTCAACCACATTCTGCATGGGTTTTATCATATGCATGGTCAACAGCCAGTTCGTCAATAAGCACTCACTGTTGCCCATGCAGTCTCATGATTTTATCTGGATGGGGTGTAACCCGTCACAGGGAGTTATCTCCTTTGTCTGCTTGACATTTGGTGATGGTTAAAAAGATTTTCCTGGGCTCCCGAGTGGCTCACCCAGTAAAGGAACTTACACCTAATTGCACTTTTTTGCTCAGTAATTCTAGTTATTACTTGTCTGCCTATTTTACCCACATAGCCCCAACACATTTTAAAAGATATAGCACATAACGGACCCGACCTGGAATCAGACGGCAAAATATTCACTCCCCAAGGCCCTTCATACATTGCTATCAAGGATCAAGCGCCTGCATGCATTTTAAACACACTGATTCCCTTCCAGTGTTGCAGCAAGACAATGCAATTACTTTGCCTACAAGAAAAACATTGAATACATTTTCTTTTTTTGTTTTTTCTTTGCTCAAAACATGTTAAACACTTGGGGCAGTTTGGAGTTTAAACCCAGCTGTCTTTGTTTGAATGTGACCTGCTTGAGGGCATTGCAACTATTGTGTGTTGCCCCTATGTGGCGGGTAAGCTAACAAAAGCCTTTGTTGTGCAGGTGTGTGGTCTATGATTGTGAAGCCTGTCTTCCGCACTGGGGGTGCAATGCTAGTGCAGCGGTGGGTGGAGTCATTCAGCACACTAGACAGGTGCAGGGCTGCAATAATGAGAGGGGAGGGGAAGGATGTTCAGAATTTTTAGTGAAAGGTGGGCTTGGGCTATATACGGTTGGGTAGCCAATGGGTTTAGCGTACTGGGTTGAGCCTCAATCCTAAAATTATATGGTAAAACTCAAATTTGTTATGAATAACATGTTACAGCAAATAGTCCTTCATATAAAAAATATGTAGATACCACACCTCTGGAAAGCCTGTCATCATGCAACTTCCATACTTCCATGTATGGAATTCACTTAACAAGCACATCACATACATTCATCCCCCGCCACAGCAGTGAACTCAAAATTGAGTCATCAGTAACATGACAAAATGAACGACCATGGCCCATATCCACTCTGTGCACTTGCATGACTTCCAGACAAGTGGACCGAAGCACACAGATACATCCACAAGACTCAATAGCTTCTGTTTAGAATGTGCAGATCCCGTTTCATCATAACGGGATAAGTGCTTCTCTAGATATACTATGTATGATCTCAAGCAAGTTTCATCAGACTTTGACAAAGGGTGAGACACTATAAACAGAGGTGATCGTGTGTAGTGTGGAGATCCACCATTGAAGCACCAAGAGTCAAGTGAGATGAGGTTCCACAGGCATTACTATCTGAGGCTGTTCTTGATACCAAGCTCTGAAACCATTTACTTATGATAAGGGATTTCATGAAGTAATTTCTTTTTGTTTTGCAGTGGGGAGCTCTGAATTCAAAGCTTGGCAAAGCTGCTGTCGTGATGTCTCACTGATACTAGCTGGCAATTGAAATAAATAAATACGCCTTGGAAAACCCTCACACACGCAGTATAAAGGGGGGCCCGCCCATCTGGATGTAAAATGTTTACATAGACCCAGACAACTTTGTATAATTACAAGGATGGGTCCATCTGAGAGTTTCCTATTTAAAGAATCTTCTCAGGCCTCTGAAAGCAGTTACCACACACACAGGGTGTGCCCCTTCTCCCAGGGAGCCAGGGTAATGGCCTTCTCTCTTTCTAACCCCCTGTGTGTTAGAGAGGACAGGCCGTGCCACACACAGGTTTTGCGCACGTTTACATTGACACGCATGGTATCGTAATTCCTGGAAATAAATCTCGGGAGTTTTCAATTTTTGGGGTTTAAAGGCTCGCTTCCCAGACCTACTTCCCTGTTGCTTGTTTATTGAATTCTCAGAGGCAAAAATGGATTCTGGCTGAAACTTTGTGAATATAAAAAAAAAGAGAAAAGGGAAAGACAGCAAGTCCTGGTTTGAGAGCACAAAAGGCTCTATTTCTGTGCTGTTTGACCATGTGACCTACAACACAGTAAATTAATCGTTATGATCAGAAAGCAAAGTATGAATATGAATTATTCTCTTATTGGTGTGAATCTTGCTCTTTCAGAGTCATTTGTTGGGTGAATTTCCATGTCTCTATTGTGTATTGTGTACACCTTATAAGTGTATTGTTCTAAATATTTGCTTGCATCAGAGCCAAAGATTGGCTGTAGTTTGTTCAAGGAAATATTACAGTCTAGGAAGGCGTGTATTAAAAGAATAGAATTTTACATGAAAGTGCAAGAAAGCTTTCCATTACCATGTGTGGCAGAGTATGAGGAGGAGAGAGGAAGATGTAGTCCTTGGGGTTTGGTGCAAGACTACATCCCCCAGAATACTGTGGGAGTGAACCAGAATGGGTAACACTTGGATCTAATTAAATGAGGGACACCTGCCTGTAATTAAGGCAGGTATAAAACAAAAGGTCATAAATGTTGGTTTGGGGTTCGGTGTGGAAGCAAAAAGTCTGGGAGAAACTGTAAAAAGTGCTGTGTGAACCTGGGTGTGCGTGTAAAACTTGTATACTGTGTGTAATAAATGTTTCTGAACCGGTAAACGGCTTAGCCGTCCGACTTAGTTCTGAACTGGTAGAAGTTTAGTTAGTGCTCTGCCTTGACCGCCAGTCATGTATGGTGGCAATAGTGGGATAGTCCCCCCCTCCTGACCCAGCTCAGAACCGGGGTTGCTGTGTGCAGAACCCGAGAGAGAAGCGCTAGCAGTGCCTCCATAGCCAAAAAGGAAGGGGCTACAGAGAAGAGGGAGGAAGTGAAGAGACCATTTTATCCAAGGCGACTTACAGGTGTTACAGGGCAGTGCAGGGTTACAATGCAAGACTAATATTTAAATATAGTGTAGTGTTTAATAAATGTGCACTTAAAACCACAGTTTATTTGCTAATACAGAGTTTTACCAATTTACATCAGACAAGTCACATACTCCTAAATGCACGCCCTAGCATTTCCGGAAGGTTGCATTAATTGTGCTTTCTGAGGTTTAGCTTAAGCCCTGCATTCTCCATAATTGTCAGAAGCTCATCAAGCAGTAACAGATGCTTTTCTTCCATATCAGTCTGTAGTAACAAACCCAAATACAGTATGAGGGGTTTAAATACCTATTCAATCAGTATTTTACTTTATGTGACACCATTTATTCAATGTTTCAAATTATTGCCAATTGACTGATAAAATGATAGCGCTTTATAGTTTGGTTATTTTATAAGCACCGATATAAAAAATTCTAAAGGTACTACAAATAAAAAATATGCAACCCTTTGCAATACATAAATGCTGTATTATTATGAAGGCATCAGATATATATTATAGTTAGGCTATAGCATCTAGTAATTGAATTATTGATCCATTTATGCACCTGAATATAAATCGTGATTTACAAACGGGATGACCATCCTGGGGTTTGTATGTCTGTGTGGGAGTGGGAATGCAGCGTTTGAAGCGTGGAACGATGAGTGAGAGACATGGAAACAGACCAGTAAACGGAGCTTCCCGACAAAAAGTATTGGGCTGATCGTATGCCGGTGTTGAATAATGAGCATGAACGTTTTTTTTTGTCAGACACGGGATATGGATCGCAACGCACTAGTGGAGATGCTGGACAGCAGACGGGACACAGAGGAGAGAAGGAGGGAGGAGCACTACACTCCGCTCATTGAACGGGTAGGGCTGGCATTTTCCACAGAGCCAGTCCCTACCACAACACCGGCAATATCAGCATCAAAGGCTCTGGCGATGAAGATGTCGGCGGAGGATGACCCAGTGGCGTATCTGGTTACGTTTGAACGGCTGGCTACCACCTCATCATGGCCGCGGGAGTTCTGGGTAAGCCAGCTGGGATCCTGCCTAATCAGGGAGGCTCAGGCAGCCTACCAGGCTATGAGCAAACTCAACGCTGCCAGTTACAACCTGGTCAAGCTGATCATTCTCCGCTGCCTCAACATTATGGCAGAGATCAACACTGCACTTCACTCACTGTTTAAAATTGTTATCACCCACCATGAGCACTACAGTACGCACCCGGACTGGTGACCGTGTGTTGTGTTATTGTGGGGCGGATAATGTGCGTTATTATTTTGGTTTGCAAAACCATTTACATTATTTACCTCCGTGCTTTAAACACTGATCGGAAATACAAAATAAAGCACCCTTTTCTAAACTGGATTATAATTGTCTGCCTGTAATTATTCCTGCACTGCATCACCTCTGCACCAGTTCACTATCAGCAGCCACTTTGCCACAGCCCCCTTGCCTCCTCTTCATGGAAATCAAGATTACCTCCAGCTGGGGTAGAGGTGCTGCCCCTGCCCTGTTGCCGTACCAGCAATGGGACAGATATCTAACCATTACTCCCTCTGTCCCCCCCAGTTTGTTTTAGGTGTAACCAACTGGGACATCTGGCCAGGTCATGCCCCGCTGCCATGGAGTGTGACGTGGCCACGTGTAATTGGGCATCTGAGATAGGTAAGTGTGGGGAAAATGGTCGGGAGGTTTTAAGAAATGTGAAAACCCATGCATTAGTGGACACAGAATGTGAGCAAACCTTGATTAGGACAGCTCTCTTGGGCAGTGTGTCGTGGCAGCCACAAGGTCAGATGGCCATCTCCTGTATCCATGGAGGCACAGTGGCATACCCCACCCTAAAAGTATATTTATCGGTAGGACAGATAAAACGTCACCTGGTGGTAGGGGTGGTGGAAAGGTTGCCACACCCAGTTATTCTGGGCTGAGACTGGCCAAAATTCAAAGAATTAATGCAAATAATGGTAGTCTCAGCCACACAAACGTGGCAGAAAAAAAAGCGAACTAATTGGTGATGTGTTCTTTTTTCAAGTGGAAATGTTTTCCCCCCATTTTACATCCTAGAAAAATGAATAAAGAGAGAAGGAGAGCATTCGGATGGTAACAAACGGCTGTCAAAAGGAGTTGGAACGCAGTGTAACCGAGAGGGCGAGGTTACTGGGCCATCCAGGGCAGATGCCACTCCAGCCCCTCTCAATACACCGGACATGTGGTACTCAAACGTGGACATAGTGTGGGGCCAACATAATGAGCTGTCACTGCTTGGGGGCAGGTCCGGTCTATTGAAGGTAAGGATGTTGATGGCGATGGGGTGCTAGTATATCCACATTTCAGTATCAAGGGGCAATTACTGTATAGCGTAAATCTAGCCGCGGGCAAAGAACAGCCTGCAACTCAATTATTGGTTCTCCAGTCTTGTCGGAGGTCATGAGGCTGGCGCATGATATTCTTTTTGCTGACAAGACAAGGGAACAGATATTAGCTTGATTCAACTGGGTAGGTCTTCATACTGATGTGTCGAAATATGTAGCCACATGACCAGACTGCCAGGGAGTAGTGTCAGGTCGAGTGCGCCCCGACCCTTTGGTTCCACTGCTGATTATTTCCACTCCTTTTGAACGCATTGCAATGGACATAGTGGGCCCTTTGCTACCTTCTGACTCTGGGTATACACATATATTAGTAGTGGTAGACTATGCAACGTGATACCCAGAGGCAGTTCCATTGAGGTCCACTAGTGCCGCTGCAATAGCCACAGAGTTAGTACAGATTATGGCTAGAGTAGGGATCCCCAAGGAGATCTTGACTGATCATGGAATCAACTTTCTGTCTAACACATTACAGCAGGTATATAAAATATAAAAAATGTGTCCCATCAGGACGTCTGTTTATCATCCACAGATGGACGGTTTGGTGGAACGCTTTAATCAAACTTTGAAGTCAATACTGAAACGGTTTGTAACGCAAGAGCAAAAACATTGGGCATTGCTTCTCCCCTACCTCCTTTTTGCAGTGAGAGAAGTGCCGTAGAGTTCGACAGGGTTCTTCCCCTTCAGCTCTTATACAGCTGACAGCCTCAGGGCAAGACTCTGTTGCAAGAACGTATTGACCCAGAAGGGAAACAATGTAGCAGCCGCAGATTGCAAACGCAGCTGCACTTGTTTACTAAGGGGTCATGCGTGACAGCATATAAGAGGATGGAGAATCGTAATCTGTTCCTTCACTTTGGTTACGGAGATTAACCCGGAAGGACCCGTGCAGTATTTGTGAAATATTGTGAGTGTTTGGTTGTCTTGTCTATAGTTGTTACTTGTGTATCCATAAATGTGTAACACGTTCCGGAGCTGTCGCTAAGGGTCAGCATAAAACCTGGAACAGCAGTACACTTTTGTCACACATTAAACTGTATCACGAGATACCTGTGTTTATTGTTTGGGACTGCAAACCTGTTATTATTCACCCCGTGCATTACACATTGCTCTGTATTGCCGGGGATCATTGTTTGGTCACCAAACCTGGACTAAAAATAAAGCAACACTTTTCCAAACCGGATTAGTCTCTGTCTGTTTTATTCCTGCACTACATCATCTCTGCACCTGTATCCACTCAGCTACTTTGTCACAATGCATTATTAAAATATGGGAGGGGGGCAACAAAGACAATCTTTTAATTTCACACTTATATAGGTCTATTGCACACACAAATAATATTGTTTTTTGGAATGTTTATTACACAAAAAAAGTTTTTTTTTTTTCAATTAAGAAACCTATAAAAATAATTTTCTTTATTGATTTAGACTTATCTATAAGTAACAGCATGCAATTCCAAAATTGAAGCTGCAGTTACCTGAGCCACTTCGTTTTTCATCCAGAGATTCACTCCTGCTCTTCTGATCCTCATAACCCATTCCCTACATCTCCTTTCTTTAGGGAAACAAAAAGTTCATTTTGCCTTCTGTCTGTCACCTCTACTGGAGCACCATGGCGCTGCACAGCACACCATTATTATCAGTGTTGAGCTGGCTCCAATAATGGCACTTGCTGTTTACCGAACTGCATCACAGGATCTTATCCTTCTTTATATGGTCCTAGGTATGATTTCCTTGATGGAAGTGTGCATGACCGGGTGAATGATTGACACTTTTTGTGAAACTGCAAACCTCAAATATTAAATGCACAGACCTTTAACTGAATGAGCAGTCACTGAAGTGAATGTACAGACATCGAATTGAAAGGGCAGACCTTGAACGGAATGTTGAGTCCTCAAATTGAATTTCAGTGTGAGGGATGCTTGTATTTAATATTTGATGCTTGCACATTTATTATTTAATTTGTGTTACTTTCACCTCCCATATCTCGCTGCTCTGCCTAGTGTCTGGGATAAATCCCATCAGAACGGAACAGCTACAAAATGACCATATTACACATAACTGTATATTCATAATGATAATGCATGCTGCACTAAGAAATAAGCACGTATGTCTGTGTTAATCACTTTATAAAAATAATGTTCTTGATTACCCTAGTACCTTTGTTTATATTTTTCACTGCAGGTGCCCTAAACTAGGCCTTGTACACACTATGCCTTTAAACCATATTAGCCATTAACCTGGCTTAAAAGTGCTACAAATATCCACACTACTCAGTGTTTAATGCCATACTCAAGAACTAGATTCGACACCACCTTAGGTGGTGTAGTGAGTAGTAAATCATCAGAATGTGATATGCGCACCAAAACTTGACTGTAATGTCAGAAAGTGGCACAATGTTATGTTGAAAGTGGTATGCTGTCATATTTTGGTACAGGTGCAATCAATTGCGATCTGATGGATGTTTTTCTATTGTCAAACAGAGGTACATTTACCATTAATTATACATTATTTTTTTGCGAAATTAAACTGGAAACAGTAGATTTCTCGAAAAAGAAAAAACAATTCACAACAAACAAGACAAAATGAGAAGTCCACCGCAAAGTTGCAGAAGAAAAAAAATGTACAAGACCCAATGTATTGCATATGATGTTAAGTATCCGCATACTATTTTCACAATAGTGAAAAAACATGATAAATTTAAAAAGATGTAAACGACCAAAATCGGTACTTCCTGCTTTCCTAGCGGAAGCTGTTTAGTCATGCAACAACTTTTTAACACGCACCTGAAAATAACACTACACCGGAACCTTTGATGGAAAACAGTGCTCCCGTCCCGTAAGGTTGAGGATTTTAAATACTTAAGTACGTAAACACAGGCAAGACTCAAGGAACTTTACTTTTAGTTATGATTTTTAAAACGGTCCGCTTGTTACAGAACATGTTTACAGTTGACTTAAAAAAACATAATTTGCTATAAAATATTTTTTTAATACCGTGCCTTACTGCATCGTGCGTGAAGTGATACACAATCCACAAACTGACTACTTTTCTGCATGTGTGCAAGTGTATTTAAAAATAAAAACTAAAATCCTTTATGAAATGTTGTATTATTGACCATACTTCGTGAAGGTTAAAACAAATATGGGGCAATCACAGGTTAACTTTCTGAACGTATTTGACTTTATTATCTTACGGTAACTATAATATAACACACAGCATTTCTGCTTTAAAAGGTTTGACTGTTAGAGTAGTTGCTCCTTCATGGGCCCGAGCCCTGAACCTTTAGGTGTAGCCCCTTATGAAAAAAAAAAAAACGACTTGATTACTACTGTTATACTGCTAATTTAGAAGTAACCATGTAGTAACCAGTGGTAACGAAGCAGTAATCGTGATGTAACGTTAGTGTGCTTCACTACTTGAATTGAGTAGTAAACAAGCATTCATGTTACCACACGCAACAGCGGTTTTGTACATTAGCATGACTACTAACTTAGGCTACTACACTGGTAGTAAAGTACACTATACAGCCAATTTAATTTGTAAAATTAGGCAGTAAAGAATTAGAAATGGTTTAATTGTTATGGCGTAAGGACCTTATCACTAATGTGATCAATTCATGAAATATATAACTGAAGTGACAACCTACAGAGTAAGCTAACGTGTTAAAGACATTTTTTCTAATATAATTTATAAACATTGAATGACAGTTTATTACAATGTTAATCCATGCACTAGGTTTACATGCAAGACCTATTTTTAATTTAAGTTGGATATGCAAATAATCAAGAACAAAACATTACTGCATGTATGTCTATTGATTTGGATATCGGGTTCCATTTTTGAGAGTAACGGGAGCTCTTGCCATTCATTTTAGTAAATTTTAGTCGGTCTCTTGTAAATTTGGCAATGAAATAACACATGCTTCCTTCTCTATTCTAAAAAAAAACACATTTACGGAAGATTTCTTCTGGTTTAACAGCAATGTACAATTTCTGAGTTTCAACTTGTTTAAAAATGGAATCTGACAAAATAGCGAGTTCAAGGTGTTTGCATAGCTATATTTTGCGAATTGATGACGTTTCCAAAATAATACGTTTTTAGTTCGCAAGTACAGTGGTGGACATTGAATGTTACGTTCTCTTTACCATATAAGCTTCTATCGTTTCCTGGGTCAGTATATGAATCGCAAAACCAACCGTCCGTTTACATACAATACTGTGTTGACACGTATGTGGGCTCGAGACAAAGGTCTATAATATCGTTAGTCTATTTAAATCTGTTCTTTTTAAGTTAAGATTTTTTTAATTTAAAACACAAAAGTTAACAGAAATGTCAGACATTTTGGCAATAGATACAGAAAACCCAATCCGAAATACCAGTAAGACAGCGGTGACAACACCTATTTGATAAGTTTGCGTTTTAATTTTATTAAAATGTTATTAAAATTGACAGGTTTAATAGCCTCGTGATGTGTTGGACGGATAGAGAGATACAGGTAGTGGACAAAAAAATGGAAAACACCTGGGTAAATGAGGGACGCCACGTATAGTGAAAGCATTGGCTTCGACACAAGTGTGGCTCATGCGTTAATTAAGCAAATAACATCCCGGCATGCTTAGGGTCATGTATAAAAATGCTGGACAGGCCTGGTTGCCTATAATTATGGCTAGCATGGCTGCAAGAGGAGACCTCAGTGAAAGACATCAGCATCAGCAGCAGCAAAGGGGCAACAGTGGGCGAAAGCATACTCCAGAATCGTGATATCCATGCATTAATTCTAAAAACTTGACACAATGTTACTTGTCCATTAGAGGAAACTATCCATATAGTTACAAGCAATAATTACAAAAGGAAGCATGTAAAAGACACCTAAGACTCTATTACGCATTACATGGATAGCGTTTAACGTGGGCAGATGTAGCCAAATCTATTGCTATTAACTCCAAATGACACAATGTTACTTGTCCAACAGAGGGAGCTATCCATATAATTTGTGCAAACAGTTGGTAAAACACCTTATGTCAATAGATAAACATACATTTGACAGCGTAAAGCCTTTATTAAGTTCAAGGGAGCTCTGCTGAAAAGGTAACATTGTGTACAATGTATTTTTTAAGACGGTGTCTGGCTGCTGCAACCTTACAGTGACTCGGGAGAGGCGAAGACGAGCGCCGCCCGCTTTCTTTCGCTCTGACCTCGACAGTGAAGCCAACCACACCTGTGTGTTTTTTGTTTTGTTTTGTTTTGTTAAAACCATGCCTGTTGTAGTTATTTTAAGAAGGTTATAACTTCTAATCCATCATAGTAGCATACCAACAGTATCTGTAAGGGAAGGTGAGAAGTATGTTGCCTTGTCCAACATGTCTATAAATTAACCAGTAACCAATGCTTTTCTTTGTTTTTCCAGCCTACGCCTCAGAAGAATGTGGAGCAGCAAAACGCAAATAATAAAAGTAATACAATTTAAACTTAATTATGAAGACAAATTAGCAAACCGATACTATGAAAAAAGAAAAGCACAATATTTTTTTTTTTTAATTAGGCCTATTTAAAATATAGCCTATGTAAATATGTTAATTCAATAATGTTTAGAAATTCACATTGTTAATTGCCAATATTTTATATTATTTTTTATGTTGTATTTTGTTAGGGAAATTAAAAATAAACATTTAATGATTACCAATGTCTGAATTAATTATTTACCTATATATTAATGACAGTCTAAATGCTAAGAAGACTTATTTAGGTTTGATTATTTTTGTTTTGTGCCATGTAATTATTTGTTAATATTATTTGGTAAAAAAAACTGTGATAACATTTTAGCAGCCCCTTATGGTTAAATAAATAAAATAAAAAAATACAGTTTACTATTTCTTACTGCTACATGTCCCATATAAAAAATCCCTCTCGACTATTGAAACGTCCCTGCTACACGCAGCTGACTGACACACGCACACAGCCCACCTCTCTTAAAGGGGAACGCTTTCTTTCTGTTTTCATTGCGGAAGCTGCATTTGCTGACAATGCAGTTACTCTCGTAGCCTACTTTTAATATTTATTTATTTATTTATTTCGCGAGGCGGTTATGTGACGGACGGATATGTGACGTTCCACTTGTTTTTCTTATGGGCGGATACAAGGCAAAACCAAACCCTGACACACCTTCAATCCTCATTATACACTGGCATTGTAAAAAGAAACAGCCCGACTAAACGCTAGAGTATATTTACTATTTCCACTAGCCTCGTTAAACTGGTCAGAATTCGCCTAATCCGAAATTTCCAGGATATACGTTTGATTTCGATTTCTGGCTTTTACCGATCGGGAGAATTTGGTTAGTTTATGTTCTCCCATGCAAGTCTGTTTTATGCCAGTCTTTAAACTGGTATTGGTTTGTCACCGTCGGCTTTGGCAAGAAGGCTCCTCACACAGAAAACAAAACAATGGACTGCATCGTGAGGTGTGTGCTAATTTTGATTAAACTTAGTTCATGTTATTATAAATTATTGTATTGAACGTTTATCACATCGTTTATTATATGCAGATGGCTGTACAGACTGTACATACAGTAGAGACCTGTGTTTCTTCTATGGAACCTGAAATACTGTACAGTATTGTAAATGTATATGGGAAGCAACTACAGGCAGCATGACATAGTTAACGTAACATCACCATGAGCGTCATGCTCCACATTAAGGGGAATTTAAGAATACACGTTAGCTAAGAAGCGCATGCTAAACACACTGCTCCAACTAACTGAACTATTTTAAAAAACACAAATTTAGTCATCACGCAATAGTTTCCGGAGCAGCACAACCAGAGCACTAACACACCTAACTGAGTTGGGTAAAAAGCAGAAAAACTGGGTTAGTAACTCACGGTCGCCCGCGGCGAATTAAATGTGATGAGCACTAGTTGATGTCTTTGTCTCAATATCCTCTGGGCGAGTACTTAAAACACATGCACACATATACGCTCACGTTCAGTCTTGTGTTAAAAAAAAGCAGGCAAGTCAATTTTCTAACGGTGTTGCAGTGGTGATGGTAGAAAACAGTCACTCGGAACTGAAACCTCTCTTCATTTCCACTGCAATGCCAACCCCACTTTTTTACGGCTGCGTAATCTCTGCGCGATGTTTATCGTTTGAATTTACTGAAACATCTTTTGAAGTAAGTGTCAAGTAATTTCACGAAAATGTGGAGATTTATACAGTGATACGAACTTGATTGAAGTTGTCATTACAAAGGTGGTCGGTTGTACTAACGAGGTCAAACAATAGGCCACGTTTTACTAAACGTTTTAAAACGAATAAACAAACAATTACCATAGTGAACATTATTGTGGTATGTTGCTTAAAACATAATAACACAGTATATTCATATAAAGCACCAATCAGGGAAAATAAGGTGCCGCATAGTGCAAATAAATTACCTGTTCAGCTTCACAAGAACTGTTATTGCAGCGTTTAAAAATGTAAATCAATTTATACAAAGTCTCCAAGCTTTCTTGAAAACATCTGCGTTTCCCTCGTTTTTCTTTTGTATTTGTTAGCTCTCATTAGTATCTATAGTAGATGCAGCGTCGGTCAGTTACCGCGGTAAAAAGTTAGCCTGCCTTTTGATATTCGACTCACGCTAACCCGACATGAAAGCACTCAAATCAACTTTAATTTAAAGGAGGCCAAATGTTAATTGTTTCACAGTCTGTTTTACCAGTGAAGCCTAAGAATAATTTGTGAAATACAATAACATATCTCATATACACTCCACCGCCCATTAAAAGTCATCATATCCCCAACCACAGCAGCTATCATGTTCCAAACAAATTTAATTTAAAGAAGACCAGTTGTCAATTGTTTCACAGCTTCTGTTTTACATGTGAATCCTAAGAATAATTTGTGAAAAACATATCGCTTATATGCACCACCATCCCGGCATCAATGAAAAGGGATTTATCTCCCTAACCCCAGTAGCTAGACCACTCAAATCAACTTTAATTTAAAGAAGACAAATTGTGGATTATTTCACACGCTCTCTTTTACACGTGAATGCAAAGGATAATTTGTGAAAAACAACATACCGCATATAAGCACACTTAGCCGACCTACCACGTGCTGTGTAACCCTCATCGCCCCGCACCTGGAAGTCGTTGTTGAAAACCATGCACAGATTAAGTAAAGACTGGGAAAACATTCCCAGTTGGTTTTCTATAAATTGAAGTTGGTTTGAAAATTGCAGTTGTTGTGGTTTGAAATACCAATGTTGGGTTTTATCATAGGTTAGTACAGAACTGTGAAACACTTCACAGTAGGTCTTCTTTAATTTTAAAGTTGTCTTGAGAAAGCTATCCGTTGTGGTTGGGAATAACATAATTTGATTGGGTTACTACCGTATTTCTTGTTTTTTTCACAAGCCATTCTTAGGATTCACATGTAAAACAGAGACTGTGAAAGAATTCACAACTGGTCTTTAAATTAAAGTTAGTTTGGACGCTGTAGCTGCTGTGGTTAGGGAGATGAAGCCATTTTAAGCGTGTCTGGTAGGCTAAGTGAGAGTATATGCGGTCTGTTATTGTTTTTAAAAAAATATTGTCGTGATTCACAGTAAAACAGAAGCAGTGAAACCATTCACAGTTGGTCTTTATATCAAAGTTGTTTTGAAAACGGTAGCTGCTGTGTTTGGGGATATCAAGCCATTTTAATTGGCGCTGGGACGGTGGTGTGTATATGCGATATGTTATTGTATTTCACAAATTACTCTTAGGCTTCACAGGTAAAACACAGACTGAAAACATTCACATTTGTCCTCCTTTAAGTTAAAGTTGGTTCGAGTGCTGGATCTGATGTGGCTAGGGATATAAAGCTTTTTCATTGATGGCAGGACATATATGCGGTATGTTATAATTTTTCACACATTATTTGTAGGATTCACATATGAAAGAGAAACGATTGTGAAACGATTCACAATTGGTATTCTTTACATTAAAGTTGGTTTGGACGATCTAGCTACTGAGATAAATCCCTTTTCATTGATGCCAGGACGGTAGTGCATGTAAGCGATATCTTACTGTTTTTCACAAATTATTATTAGGATTCACGTGTAAAACAAAAACTGACACAATTCACAACAAGTATTCTTTAAATTAAAGTTGTTTGAAAACGCTAGCTGATGTGGTTTGGGATATCAAACCATTTTGCGCATGTCAGGTTAAGTGTGTGCGCATATGCAATATGTTATTGTTTTTCACAAATTATTATTAGGATTCACATGTAAAACAAAGGCTGTGAAACAATTCACAACTGGTCACCTTTAAATTAAAGTTGGTTTGAGCACTAGCTGCTGTGATTGGGGAGATAAAACCATTTTCATTGATGTAGAGGTAGCCGACTATAAAACAAATACCAAATGTCAAGCTATCTTTACCGCGATCCGTCAGTTTTGGCAGATTCTACTGTACTTGCTGAAGCGGTTTACTCCCGCTGGTAATTAAAAAAAAAAAAAATAGCCAGCTAACAATTTCATCCCGAGGGCTACAGTGAAACGTACTGCCATTAAATTGGGACTTTATTGAAGACCGCATGTGTACGTACATTAATTATTGTAGAATGTAATTCATAGCCAGACAGCATTATTGTAAATAGCAGTACATGTAATGTACAATAAAATAAACATTTTACATTTCAATTTCAAACATTTTCAATTTCAGGCTGAGCTTCATGATCGGCAAGGTGACACAGCTGAGAGAATTTTTTCCTCTGTCATCCCGTCTGGTGCTGTCATATCAGTTTCTCAGCACACAGTACAAATTAGTCGTTCAGTAAATCAAATCGCTTGCAAGCACAAAGCGGGCGGCGCTCATTTGCATACAAACTCCAGATTTAGCGGGCCAATTAAATAATTAGCTAAATGGTAAATCCTGTTAAATATTTAAGGTTTAGTTAAATATTTAGCTAAATGTTAAATCTTCTAACTAGATTTATAAATTATATCTGAATGTACACAATACGCTGTCATGTAGCTGCAGTTGACTGGGACAAGTCTGTTTTGGCAAAAACCAAACACAAGGGTGATAATAAACTTTTATTCAGATTAGGACACTAAAGGCAGTGAGTGAGGCAGCAATATATCGCCATGACGAGGCTTTTTACATACCTGCCACAGGTACTAAACTAATTGCATCAGATGCAAAATACCTACAGTGCAACAGTGCATACACAAGCAAATCCAACATGAAAAAGGAAACAGTATTTAACACACTTTTATACAAAACAGTGATCCACAGCTTTTTGTACAATGTAAGGCTTTTGACATGTCTTCACTTTTAAACATGTACAGACAACTCCTTTCTGTAAGCAGTGTCCCTGCACCAGAAACATACCCAACAGAGAAGTGCCTCTAGCACATTATGGAAATGGGTATCCGGTTTCAAAGCCAGTTTCAGGCAAACAAACCTGAACTTTTATACAGCAGCAAGATTTTATTGCCAGACCTAAAACCTAGGTGTATAAATGTGTAGAGCGATGCAACAGATCTGACATTTTCATCCCCTAGCTCCCAGGCTTTTACTGGTCCTGATTTCTTGGAGCTCCAGGTTGTCTTAATTTCTGAGTTCTTAACGTCGCACTGCCTTTCTGTTCCTGTAGTCTGTAATACATAACACACAAGAATCCCTGGTGGACAGTCCGTCCCACCTTTGATTATCAGCTTGGTGTGCTTTCCAAAACAATGTATTGCTGCATCACTCGCTGTCTTTTCTGTGTGTGTGTGTTTTCTATCTATCTATCTATCTATCTATCTATCTATCTATCTATCTATCTATATATATATATATATATATAAGAGGATGAGGAGGCTGTGTGGTCTAGCAGTTAAAGAAACGGGCTTGTAACCAGGAGGTCCCCGGTTAAAATCCTAGCTCAGCCACTGATTTATTGTGTGACCCTGAGCAAATCACCTAACCTCTTTGTGCTCTGTCTTTCCGGTGAGGCATGGTGTAAGTGACTCTGTAGCTGATGCATAGTTCACACATAATAGTCTTGTTTCCTGTAAAGCACTTTGTGATGGTGGGCCACTATGAAAGGCGCTATATAAAGATTATTGTTACCAATGTGCAGCTCCCGAGGAGCTTACAGGCAAGCCTGCAGACGCCCGCCCAGACTATGTGGGTCGCTGGTGCGCAGTGAGCCAAGGACACCCTGGCCGACCAGAGTGTCCTTGGTACTTTTTTACTATTAAAAAAGTGATATATACAGGTCAAAAAATAACAGAATGAGAGCTACATTGCAACATTACAGAGGAAAGCAATAGACTCAATACATGTTCACAAAGCACTAGAGCTCAACAAATAACAACCCTATTCTGTCTTTTTTGAATCTTTGGTTCCTGCCCCTTTTAAAGCAGTTGAATTTTTATATGAAGAGCAGGTTGAAATGCAATATCAGATTTCAGGCAGGTGACACGTAGATCATGCTATTCAATCCAGGTAGAGAAAGTCTTGGAGTTCTTTACTGACTGGGCAAACG
Organism: Polyodon spathula; assembly: GCF_017654505.1. NCBI lineage: Eukaryota > Metazoa > Chordata > Actinopteri > Acipenseriformes > Polyodontidae > Polyodon > Polyodon spathula. The sequence continues at coordinate 17,413,323 of NC_054549.1, read as the reverse complement.
AACAGAAACAACTGCCATGCCTTTGTACAGTGTTGTCCACCATGGACATTCTGGTCAGCCCTCTGTTAGTCTGTCAGATCCTTGGTGCTTATTATGACTGCCAGGCAGTTTGTGTATATCTTAGAATACATGTCAGGGTTGGTGTTTGGTAGGAATGGGTCAGTGTAGTGGAATACACGATTATACGAAAATAAAAAAACTATTCAAATAGCATATTACATGTTCAAGTACATGAAAGACTTATATTAGCTACTGGTAGAAGCAAATGGGTGTTTGTTTCTACTAGCTTGACAAGTTTTCAGAATCAGTGTTAAACCCTGCAACTTCATGTGAATGAGACTGGCATATTAAACTTAACGACCCTAATTAATCATGCAATGCTTGTAACAGCAAAGTTCTACAGTAAATGTGTTCTTTTTTAAATTGTTGCCAATTTTGTTGCCTTGTTTTCAGCGAATGTTAACAAATCCCCTGCTTGAGTTCCCCTGTAATGACTGCATACAGCCGCTGCTGCTAGGCAATCATGAAACATCTGCTAACTTTAAACTGGTAAACAAGTGGATATAGCAAGTGGTGAAAAGGAAGCCAGGGTTTAGTAACATTGAAATTAGAAAGCTAATATAGCTTTATGATGACTATAAATACATACTAAATGCTAAGCAGAACAACGCAATGACTAATGAGAAAACAGCTTGGAAGTAGTTTTTTTAATTCTTAGTCCACATCCCCACTAACAGACCACTGGCCCATTAATGTAGTCCACTGTCCCAACTAATTAGCTATAACACAGGATTCAATAGGGAAAGGATCAAGTACTTCCATCTAACTTCTGTCATTGCTCATAAACTTCTACTGTTGGCTTTCTGTGAATGGATGGGGTAATGTCAACATTTGCACTGACCATTAAAAGTACAATCAGGTATGTTCCCTGTTTTTAATTATTTACAGGTTATTGAATAATTATTGAATGTTTGTACACTTCGTGAACCCGGCCGGCTCCTCTGAAGAGTGAATTTAAACTTTAGTGGCTTACACTTTTTGTGCTGTCTGCTGTAGTACACATATGTATTTGCCTTATTCTTTATTTTGGATATTCAAATACACAAAAATGTTGGCCCCAGTGTATTTGAATAGGAACATTTTTGAAATTCCCCTCCCTAGTATTTGGGGAGGTACAATATTCATCATTCCTCTTGTGCAGATTAACCTTTAGCTCCCTGTCACAAAGACTGCCGGAGTGGGTGGTGTCAGACCAGAGCCAGGAAATAATAAACAAAAAGAGAGGTGGAGTTTGGTGGAGCTGAGTGAATGCTTTCGCTCAGCATTTAATAAATAAACAAACAAACAAACAGAAAATAAACGGTGGTAACAATACAAAAACAGGACACGGCACATTCGCCAAAATAAATAGACAAACAAAATGGACTAAACACAACAAACAATGGACCAACAAACAAACACGGTGAGCTTCTATTTTTTAACGATTACTATTATTCTTATTATTTTTACCTCCGTCTCCTATCCCGTTCTCCACTCACCGAACACCCAACCCCGAGTGGGTGAAAACATGCTGCTTTTATGCAGCTGTACCAAGACTAGACTGCTAATCAATCATTCAATTGGAGTCTCGGTACACCTGCACGTGAATTAATAAAGTGCAATTCCCTGTGCTCACATACTTTTTACTTGCACGTGAAGTGCTGTGCAATCCTCGTGCCTAAATACAAATATACATTTTAAACACTCGTGTTACACAGACCCGTTTATATCCCGTGTACCAATGACTATACACCAACATTAACACACCACACGCAACATATAACAGAAAATACTCACAGGGGCGGGCACTTCGTCACACTCCCATTTTCTTCCTTCTTGCTGGGTGCAACTTTATAGAGCACCGGCAGCTGCCAGCTCCCTGTATTTTATTTGGGGATCTTTAGAGGAAAAAAAAAATAGCTAACAAATTATCAAGAGATAAGCAAAAGGGGCCCTGAAGCAAGTTAAAGGCATGTATTGTTCTGCATCGCAACTATCGCAAGAGGCAACAGACATATTGTGTGCTACCTTGTTGCTACCTCGAGCACCAACTACTATCCATATCACTCTGTTAGTGAAACTATTGTACCACGCATGGGGTTCAACATGTATGGGTGTACTTGTTAAGGGTTCATTCAAACTTTACGAATCAGTAGTAGAATGAGAGATAGATGGAAGATGCAGTGAGAAAATATTCTCAAATCAATTTTTTTCAGTGTTAAAGAGGTTGTGTTCTGTCTTGGTTTCGATCCTATCTCTCGAGCAGGGTGCAATTTGTTAAAATAGAGGAGACCTCTTTTTTGTCGAAGGTTACATGCAGGGTCTCACAGGGCTCAATTCTTGGCCCAACCCCGTTTTATTTGTATATGCTGCCTCTGGGCAATATCCTGCCTAGCTATGGGGTTCTTTGTCATTGTTACGCTGCTGATACACAGCTATATTTATCCATAAAACACGGTGACACCTCGGCTGGAAATATTTTGAGCACCTGTCTTGTTGGCATAAAAAAAATGGATGCTTCAAAACTTTTTAATGCCGAACTCAGATAAAACAGAATCTCAGAAGCAACAAAGTAACATGTCTGAGTTATTCCTTGGTGGATTCTCTTATGAACTTGCAGACAACGTGAGAAATTTGTTTGTGATCTTCGACGTCTTTAGTCTGAAGTCTTTCTTTTGAAACACACATCAGGAATATTACTAAAATGTCTTTTTATCATCTAAGAAATATTGCCAAATTGAGAAGTATTCTTGCATGCTTTTGTATCTTCTAGAAATGATTATTGTAATGCCCGATTCTCTGGTACTCCATAGCCATGTTATATCTCAACTACAACTTATACAAAATGCTGCAGCTAGAATTTTAACCGGGACTGAGAGACGAGATCACATTACTCCGGTGCTAGCATCTCTGCACTGGCTTCCGGTCCAATTTCAGGATAGATTTTAAGGTGTTGCTTTAACTTAAAAGGGAAGCACCAAGTGCCACTTCTTTTAAAACAAGATTAAAAACTCACTTTTATAATGCAGCATTTTTATGTTAAAAAGATGTTCCTTTTATTCTCTGCCTTGTTTTACTATTCTGTGTTTCTTTTGTTTTTATTGCTTTTGTTGCATGTGAATCACTTTGCAGCCATTTTAATTGTTAAAAATAAAGATTATTATTATTATTATTATTATTATTATTATTATTATTATTATTATTAAAACATGTCTATTTTTTATTTTATTTAGGTTGTTCAGGAAAAGGAAAAAAGTGCTCCTTTTTCCCCCAGTGCTTTTCTTGGTGGCTTTGTATGGACCCTTATCTGTCAGGTGAGTCGGTAGCCTCTCCCTTTGTTGCAGTGGAGTACTCTGTGACAGTATGTGACAAAGTGCCCACCCCTGTGTATATTATCTGTTATATGTTGAGTGTGGTGTGTTAAATGTTGGTGTATAGACATTTGTACACGGGATATAAACGGGTCTGTGTTTCACATGTGTTTAGAAATGTATGTTTGTATTTAGGCATGGGATTGTACATCACTTCACGTGCATTTAAAGTAGTTAATATGTGAGCACGAGGTTGCACATAATTAATTCACGTGCTGGGATTCAAGTGAATGATTCATTAGTAATTGAATCTCAGCACAACAGTATATATAGATGCACGTTTTATTCACTCGGGGTTGGGTGTTCGGTGAGTGGAGAACGGGAGAGAGAGGAGGAGAAATCGTTTACAACAATTGCTATTGCATGTTGGTGGGACCAGCACGATACTTGTATATTCAAAACTCACCGTGTTTGTCAGTGTGTCTGTCGGTGCACCGTTTTGTTAAGTGTAGTTCGTTTTGTTTATGTCTTTTATTTTGTCATAGAGTGCCGTGTCCTGTTTCTGTTTGTTCAACACTTTTATTTTGCAATAAACCGGCACAAGCAGGCGCCATCATTGTTTCATTTCATCCGTCCTGTCTGTTGTGTTTATCATTTCCTGGTTCTGACGTCGCCCACTTCGGCCTTCTTTGTGACACACTGTGATTATAATGATCAGTACTCTGTGACACAGTGATTGTAACAATCAGTACTCTGTGACACAGTGATTGTAATGATCAGTACTCTGTGACACAGTGATTAAAATGATTGGTACTCTGTGACAGAGTGATTACAATGATCAGTACTCTGTGACACAGTGATCATAATGATCAGTACTCTGACACAGTGATTATAATGATTGGTACTCTGTGACACAGTGATTATAATGATTGGTACTCTGTGACACAGTGATTATAATGATCAGTACTCTGTCAGTGCCCAGGTGAGCTTGTTCCAGTCTACTGCACATTCCAGTACATTCAGACCTACTCTCTTGTAATCATTTCAGCCTTGGTAGTGCAAATCCGGTTTAGTTAAATAACAGAGCCATTCCTTAAGACGAGCTGTTTTAATTCAGAAAAAAACAATACAAATTCAAATCAATAAAACATTTAGCTTGAAGTCTTTTTCAGCGCCTTCAAATGTTGGAATGGTTTGAGATTCACTATGTACTATTTTGGATGCTAATTATCTGCAAATGGGATGTAAACATAAGCAAGCATGGAAAAGAGAAGAAACTAAATACAAGTATGAGTAAGTGAAAATAATAACATAAAGGCGTGAGAATTAGAAAAGTTGTAAAGAACTAAATACTGTAATGAATGATCATGCAGAATGGGAGGCTTTCTGCAGTACGTCATTATGGTTACTTGAGCGGTTTCAAGTTTCTCATTCCTGCTGTCAAGTTAACCCTCTTTTCAGCTGTCAAATCTAAAAAAAACATCTGTTTTGCACAGGTACGGACAGGCTTTCTAAATTGGTTGTAGGTTTAACACAATAGTGTTTTTGACAAAGGGAATGGTACCTGCATTTTAAACCTCCTAATCTCCCCAAGCCCTGGGGAAAGCTTTGTGGCACAAGTAGAAATGTGTATTCCATATGGCAAGAACACACTGGAGGCACTGCAGCCGCTACAGAGGTGGAACTGTGATAGGAATTCTGAACTCATTCACTCAGGGGTCCTGTTAAGGGGTCTTCCAGGCTCACCTGTTAATGCTGGTTCTCTGTCTATCTCTGTTTGCAGGTATATTGAGGGCCTGATTCCCATGGAAAAGTGCCATTTACCTCCTGGCTCTCGGCTCAGGCCTGGGAACCATGTGGACAACTCCCTTGATCTTTGGTATGTAGAAATGTTTTTCAGCCCTATCTGTGTCAAACAAGATGTAATGTTTCTTTGTAATGTTTACATTTATTATCTGTTGTCAGCCCCACTGCTGCCACTTCTTCAACACCTGATTAACCCCTAAAGAACCCTCAGCTGTAGATTATTACAGATTAGATGATGGGGATCATGAGACTTTGTGGGTCAGCATTGCTTTTGCTCAATTTGCTGTATGTAGTTCCCCATTTATGTTTACTATCTTAGCCAATAAGAGTGCTGGATGGCTCTCAATTGAGACTCTTAAACCTTTAGAGACACTGACTTGATATTTCCTATGCACTGAATCCTACCCTGGCAAAACTGAGGAGCAGCCTTCACTGTGAACTGTCGCTTTTTGGTTTCTGAATGATAGACATAACACTTGGAGGTATTGGCTATTCTGCATCCCAGCTGTGTTCTGTGATTTTCTAGATCAAAGATATCCCACAAGAAAGATTAACCATTGTGTAAGAGTAATTTTACAATGCTGCCGCCTCCACAGTGCCAAAGCCTGATATCTCCAAGACCGTTTGAGGTACTGGCTTCATGTTAGCAGGGCTATGTAAACACTGCTTGAAATGTGTTGGCCTAATATGGCTGTCGTATATTTAATAAAAGACACATGCACTTTACGCTCCACGCTCCCAGACATTTCTTGAAGCAAACTGATTTGAAACCTTTAATCCCCTCCGGCACTCCCAGGTCCAGGACTGACGTGCAGACGTGCACTTACTGGGGAGCGCCAGTCATGTGGGACGGAATGTTCAACCCACAGCACTGTGATGAAGTGTATAGGAGGCAGAACATCACTGTTGCTCTCACAGTGTTCGCTGTTGGACGGTAAGACTTGCTCAGATACATACTTGTGTAAATCAGTTGGCTATTTATTTGCAAAGGGATTAACAAACTGCTAAGTTATTTAATTGAGTATTTGCAACATCAACCTTTAGTTTTGTTTTTAGAAAGAACTGAGTGATCAGCATTTCCGATCTGTCCAAGCTGGTACTGTTTGTCAGAAACGGTGACATTGGTTCAAACTTCTTTTCAAATTCCTCAGGAGGCTAATGAAGCTTCTTTGAAAATGGCTGCCATGGATGATTTGAGATCAGGCAGTAACGTTTCGTTTTCTCTTTTCTTGGCAATAAATCACGTTGTTGTTTGTGTTCTCGGGTAGTCACATCTTTTGTTGGCAATTTTAATACACCTATCACTATACCTGGGTTTCTGCATTTTCGGTTGATTCAAAGTTTTACCAAAAAATTACAGGATTTTTTTTTTTTTTTTTTTAAACTGGAAGTCGGTTTTTACTGATTTATACCTGATTTTTGTCTATTCATTATTTTCCCAGAACTAATTTCTAGGAAATGCACACTATTTTAATTAAAATGCTGTTTCATTTTCACTCTAACATTGTAATAAGCAGCCCTACACTGTATCCTAGGATACAGCAGACGTTTAGACGTCAGAGGATCAAATAACGTTCAAATGTGTTTCTCTGTCACACTTCACCTGATTATGTTGGCCAATCAAACTTTGATTATTGTGGCAATTGCTGGGTGTAGTAACTACTGGTTTGATCAAAAACTAAATTGAAATACTTACATGAAAATATAACATTTTTAGTGGATGAGGAATGGAGAGAAAATGTAGCTCAGTTTATGAATATTCAAAAGAAAATGAATGTTTCAAAGTACACAAAAAGCAAAAACAGAAAGTTATTCTGATGTGGCAGAGGATGCATAGCCTTGCAATACTGTTGCATTGAGGTCCATGTTCACGCTGACAATAAAAGAACATACAGAAAAATAAGCGACACATTAAACTAAAACAAGAAAGTGAACTGAGAGAATTCATGCGGCTTTTACATGCGTTTTAATAAAAGAGAGCGCGCAGAATGACTGTGTAAATGAGTTTGTCAGAGCACTGTACTTGCACAGATTCTGCTTCATCGTACATGCCAGGGATTTTAAACTTAATCAGAAATCATATTCCACATGTAAAGCATGTATACCGAGATTTTTTTCCCCACTGATGTTTCAGATAAAATTTATCGATTTTATTCCTATTTAATACATTTATATGTAAAATAAACTCAGAAATTCACAGATTTTTTTTTAAAAGATAAAAACCGAAAATGCGGAACACTAACTATACTGCACTCGAATTTAAGACGCAGGCTATTTTTGAGGAGCAAAAAATTGTTTAAAAAAAGTGTGTCTTAAATCCAAAGGAATACAGTAGTTTTTCAGTGCTGATGCTGTCAGTCTGCTATGAAATACAAACACAAGCTTTCAACACTTCAAAAGTTTCTTCTTCAAGTGTAAATGGAAATTTAAAGAAACAGGTGTTTTTACATTTGTGTTTCAGTACTTTGTCAGATATTCGAAAAGTACACATTATTGCATTGCTCTGTAAACTGAATGGAGCACTGAAAAGTAAGATAAGCTTATCAGGAAGAATAATTTAGACAGTTTTCATGAAATCAGAAATGAGAAAGTTAACGCACACTGACGTTGCTGAATGCTGCTACTTTTCTCTCCATTGACCTGCAGGTACCTGGACATCTACCTTGAGAAGTTCCTCTCCTCAGCTGAGCAGCACTTTATGGTGGGTCAAAGGGTCATCTACTACGTGTTCACAGATGACCCTGACAGGGTTCCGCAGGTCAGACTGTCGGCCGGCCGGAGTGTGACAGTCATCGAGGTCCTCCGGCACAGCCGCTGGCAGGACATTTCCATGCTGCGCATGAAGACCATCGCAGACAACATCGACTCCCTCATCCGCCACCAGGCCCAGTACGTGTTCTGCCTGGACGTGGACCAGGAGTTTGTGGGCCGCTTTGGCACAGAGGCTCTGGGTGATTTGGTCGCTCTGTTGCACTCCTACTATTACCACAGGCCCAAGTTCTTCTACACGTTGGACCATAACCCCAAGTCCGCGGCTTACGTAAAGCAAGGAGACATGTATTATCACGCGGCCGTCTTTGGGGGCACGTGGCAGCAGGTGAAGACCCTGACGCAGAACTGCTACCGGGCCATCATGCAGGACAAGAACAACCAGGTGGAGGCGCTGTGGCATGACGAGAGCCATCTCAACAAGTACTTCTGGCTCCACAAGCCCACCAAGGTCCTCTCCCCCGAGTACTGCTGGGCCTCCGCCATCGGCTACCGGAGCGACATCCACGTGGTGCGCCTGGTTTGGGCTGAGAAGCAGTACAGCTTTGTTAGGCAGTAGCTACGGAGTGAGACTGAGAAGGCTGGACCTTGTTCTGTCCACTGGAGTTGGGGATGACCTGGGAACTACTGTAGTGGCACTGGATTATACAACTCAGGGACTGAAAGCAGAGTTGGATGTTATGATGTTTGTCATTGTATGTATTTAGTTTATTTTGGTATTTCTTAATTCAGCCCTGTTGAGTGTTTTATATGGATAATTTTCAGAGTTCTTGATGAAGAGATTCCGTTATTTGATCACTCAGATCAGTGTTGAAACGATTTAGTTCATACTTTGGACAGGAAATAAAGATGAATTGTTCTAATTTTATGAATATGGAAATGGTGCTTAAGTTCCTATAACTACAAGAAGGTCACGGTGGATACTGACAACTGATTATCTTACTTTAGCCAGAGATTAGAGAAGTCAATTTCCAGAGCAGACATGTGTATCTTTATATAAGCTAGTCAGCTAGGTTCATTACATACTAATGTATGTCAATGTAAAAAAATAAGCTTGACATGCAGACAGACAAACTCCGTATACCCTGAGATTATGTCACAATATATAACTGGTGAGAAAGAAGGTCCTTAGCACATTTCGTGACAGTTGGACAAGCGGTTCACTCGATATAAGAAAAACCCCAAACTGTGACATATTGTACAGACAGACAGTACGCCTGCAACATAGATCAACATCCATCAGAGAGATCAGGACCATCCCCTTGGAAACAGTGTGGAAACTATAGGACCCTTTAATATCCAAGTGGAAGAGCCAGGCCACACTGGAAAGTGCTAATTCAGAGGCTCCCTCTTCCACGCTGATGAAGGATCAGTGCCTCATAGACCAGGCAGGCAAGCCACAGAGAGTGCTAAAGGAGTTCTGGTATGTGGTTCTTGTCAGGCAGATTGTCAGAGATCTTGGACTTTCGAATGGGTATGTGCAGAACATTATTGTGACGTATTATCAGGAAAGTCTGCTGCTGCACAACGTCGTCCTGGCCGCCCATCGACCGCCCCAAACCGTGCACATCGAGCACTTGCTCGCCAGGTCCATTCCAACCCACGATAAAAAGCCTTTGACAAAGTGTCACATGAAAGGCGAATTCTCAAGCTGCAATCCATGGGAATACAAGATAGTACATGCAAGTGGATACAGAACTGGTTAAAACAGGAAGCAGAGAGATGAAACCTCATGTTTCATGACCTAGATCAGGATAATTAGCAAACTTGTCTATTTTGAAGATGACTCAACGCTTGGGGGATTATTATTAATAACAGAACATACATTTAGAAAATTACATTAAAATTAGCTCTCTGGGGTCCCCAAGTGGCTCTTCCAGTTGAAGCGCTGCTGCTGGGGTGGTGCCGGCTCGCATCCAGGCTGTGCAAAGAGGCCGAGCTTTGCTGGGAATTCCTAAGGGGTTGTCACATTGACTGTGACGCTCCGGGGGGTGGGGGATGGGAAGCCGGCAAGGACTGTTTTTCCTCATCACACAACAGCGAACCTACTGGCCAGACACAGAGCACATTCAGAGTGGATAAGAGGCAGGGCTGATCTCTGTTCTCCAGGATCGGTAGCCCGCCTACTTCTGCTCTGGACTGTTGGGCATAAAAGCGAATGTGGCATTAAGCTTGTGAGATTGGAGGACGCTCATACGCCCTCAGAACGTCTGTGCTGTGTGGGGACCTGCTGCGGTGAGGAGAAAAAACATAATTGGACATTTCAAATTGGGGAAAAATAAATAAAAATAATAATTGGTATATATATTCGGATGAGCTTAACATGCAGCCTACAGCACTCAGTATTCCCAGGTGGTCTCCCATCCAAGTACTAACCAAGCCCAACATTGTTTTGCTTAAGCATTGCATGGTAAGTTCGATTTGAAGAGCTTTTTGCCGTCAGAGACGTTGCCCAGGGGTCACTACAAGGAAGTAGCTCTTCTTGACCCCCATAATAATTGGTCACTAAAAACAAAAAAAATAATAATACTTAGCTCTCTAACTTTTAACTTTTTTATTTTTTCTCTTTGCTGTATTATTATGTTCTACTGTCTTCTCTTATTTCTCTGTATCGCCTGAAACACACATCTGTTTTGTTTTTCTCTGCCTTTACTACCTTTCAATCCCAACTGTCCATTGATTGAAATCCTGAACTGACGTAAAACTGTCATTTGCATCATTAACATATAGGTTTATCATTTAAATACTGAATAGTGACTTTGCCACCTTTCTGTAAATTGCACCCATTCCACCTTCACAAAACTTTCATTTGTAGAAAATGTTTCATTTTATGATGGAAACGTTCTGGATAAGAGTCGGGTTAAAACAAATGATATTCAGGGCTTGTCCAATTCTGCTCACCACAACACCAATGGGACACTGGAGTTATGGAGAGGACTGAGCTACAAAGAGTGGCTGATAGAAGAGAACCCCATTTAGAATGGAACAAAGAAGAACCAGGGGTAATATGATTGAAGTCTTTAAAATGATATACTTAATCCAAACTATTACTAGGGCAGTACAGAAACCAGAAACACAGGACACAGGTGGAAATTAAGTGGAGCTAGGCTTAGGAAAGAAAGAAGGAGACACTTCTTCACACAAAGACTGGTGAGGGTGTGGAATGGGCTACTTAGTCATGTTGTTGAGGCAGAATCACTGGGATCCTTTAAGAACCCACTTTATAAAGTTCTGAGATCAATCAGCTGCTAGGAACCAGGCAGGCTTCTTAAACATTCTTATGTATCCTTATGGCTTAGTTCGGGGGACTCCGTAAAAGGCACTCACCTGCTTTCATCTCTCTTTCCCATCAGTTATCCCGAAACCACTCCGTCCTGTCCTTTCTGATCATATTCGGCTGGGGGAAGGGAAGCGGCCGCATTTTCGATGTACTCCCTTTCGTGCAGGTGATGACTCAGCAGCTGCCCCCCCAGGGTTTCTGGTTTCTCTTGCCGGTTTCTGGGCGGGGTTTGCGCAGCGCCGGGGAGCCCCTCTGGCTGTACCATCGGTCAATCTCTCTATCTTCCCTATTTAAACTGTGCACTATTTCCTGCTATTGTCTTTCGTTCTGTGTTGGTCCTCCTCCTCCTCCTCCTCTTTTCTTCCTTAACCGCATTGTCCGCACAGGGCTCCCTCTGGGGGGGGGGGGGGGGGGAGTGAGTCTCACTACCCAGGCCAGGCCTGGCTTCACCGCCCAGGTTCCTTGTAGGTCAGCGGGAACCCCCGGCCGCACCTGTTCTTCGCAGCTTGTTCGCTTTGGCCTCAATTTGACAAATGATTTTTTGAATCAAAAATACTTTATATGTGTAAAAGAAAATAATGTTAATACAATCATATGAACATTAGATACAAGCAAGCAAAGACGCGCAGGTCACAGCATGCCCTAATGTATACATTTGCATCATAACACAGATGTCCGTGGAGTCAAAGCAAAGAATTGACCGACGATTCAAACAAAAACATTACATTAAATACTATGAATATATTAACATTTCCACCCCATTGCTTGCACTCTTCCAAGCAGTATGGCGCCACCCTGCTATCACACACCTTCAACACACCTCCTGGTAAGGGGGGAAACTCGCCCAAGTCTATAACATTCTATAGTGCATCACATTTAAACATTTTACAGACTGTCTTAACCTAATCTGTTAGAAAATGTTTCAAACTAGTCCTTTGTTTATTGTGTTCTGTTTTCACACTGTGTCTCCACTCCTCCACACATCTTGATTAGACACTTGCTAACTTTGGCTCTCTGCCCAGACACCAAGTAACGAGAGACTACAAATATCTTGCTTAGCTAGTCACATGTGCTTTAAGCTGTGTCAAAATATGAAACTGAAACAACTCATACACATATGAAAACTTTAACGTAGAAGTAAAGAAACTTACAATCAAATACATAATTAATACTTTATGCAGAATGTTGCCATCTACACATCCATAAACACTAGTTTCAGTTACTTTAGACTGTTCTGTGTTCATGCCAAAATACAGAATGTTTGGTTTTGGAGCATAGCAGGAATGACTGGTATTGTACAAACGTTCACAAACAGTGTGCTGTTGCTCAACCTCTCACGTCCATTTCCAGTAAAATCAGAGTCACTCATTTAAAGTAACTGTTTACTCTGCCTGCCTTCCCTGAAAATATGCCAGTCTTGAGGGCTGTTTACGAGAAGAGTGAACTGGCAGATTCTTTCTTCTTCTAGCTCTATACAGCTATGCACCACAGCAAGGTAAGTTCTCTTCATTTTATAAACAGAAAGACACTAGCCTGCCTGGGTGGTTTGGTGGGTTAGCTATTGAATACATTATAATCAATATGGTTTACAGTACCTCTCCAAAGTTGGTTCAGTGTGGAGTCAGCTGGGAGCCCCTGTATGAGGCCATGGCCTGGATAGACACACTGGAGGCAGGGTGGGGACTCTCATGATGTGCTGGGGAGCAAGAGAAGACTTTTATCTGCTGTCGCTAGCAACCTTCATAAGTACAATCATTGCCATTTCTTTAAAGTAAAAAAAAGAATACATGGGTCCCCGAGTGGCTCACCTGGTAGAAGTGCAGCCATGTGGTGTGCAGGGTGAGTCACACAGTGCAGAGTTAAAGCACAGCCGTGTGGTGTGCAGGGTGAGTCATACAGCACAGGGTTAAAGCACAGCTGCGTGGTATGCAGGGCGAATCATACAGCAGGGGAGCGTCCTGGCTGTGTGAAACCAGTGGTCTTCACAGGGGATTCCAAAGGGAGCATTGCATTGGCTGTGGCACTCCCGTGGGTTAGGGAGGCAAAACCAGCAGAGGCTGTTTTTCCTCATTTGCTACAGGAAACCCTGCTGGCCAGACGCCCGGTCAGCTGAAAAGCGGGCACCTGCAGGGCTCGCCTTCGTACTCTAGAGGTCACTAGCTTGTTGACATCTGCTCTCAGGTTCCTGGTGTAACAAAGGAAGCTGACTCGGTTGTAGGATCGGAGGACGTCTCCTGAGCTGTGTGGGGACTTGCTGCTGTGAGGGGAAAATATTATTGGACGTTTCAAAATGGGGGGTAAAATAATTGGGCACACAAAAATAAAAATAAAAGTATACGATAGAATAACAATTGAAATAGTCATGGTATTGTAAAGGACTGATAACCAAGGCTTGATCATTTAGATTCCCTGATCCTATTTAGCTTGAGTAATCTTATCACTAGCCCCGTTTTTATTGTGATGCTTTTTTAACTAAACATTTCACCTCGTATTAACCAATTCTGGCTGGATGGAGTTATTTCCTAGGTAACAAGACACTTAGATATGTATAGAGGATATGCCACGGCCCAGCTGAAAATATCGAAAATATCACACTCCTTTATTTGCGACTTAGCCTTGGCCTCTTCTATCTTTATATATTTTCTTTCAGTTCCTGTTCCTCGTTCATTGGTTTGGTGTCATTCTCAACTTGACCCAGTTTCTCTCCTATTTTCATACTGATGGTTTCTGTTTGTACTGTAAGGTCACAGTCGGGCTTAAAAATGTTTGAAGCGAACGATAAATCACTTCACTTTTCGAGCTGTGTGTTTTTATAAATAACTACAGTACTTCTTAAACTGAAATAGCGTCAAACTGGATCTGGCTAAGGAGCAAACTTTCTATTGGGACTATAATTCATGCTGTTTGTTTGCTTTGATGCACATACTATAACACATGTTATTTTTTGCTAAGCACAAATAACACGGATATCTATGAAAATGTATTGTCACGCATGTTTTATATATTATGCTGCACACTGCAAAAGGCCAATCTACCAGATACTGCTGTGTTTGTTTCTGCTCACTTTTGTGCTTATGCGGTGTCACAGTTTGGTATAATAATGGCAACTCTGTTTCAAAGCTGCTAATATTTATATGGCAGGACACACACACATAAACACAAACTATATAGTTTTGAGATCAATCAGCTACTAGGAACCAGGTGAGCACTGATGGGCTGAATGGCCCCTTTTCATTCATAAACTTTCCTTTTGTCTATTTGTTTGTTCCTTTTCAAATGCAACTGCCTTTCATTATCATAACCAGATTGAGCTTTTTAACAATCCCATTGTTTTGTATTTTTGAACTATAAAAGGTGGTCCCACAATAAGGTATGCATGCTTGGTAAGGATTGCAGTAATGATTATACAGTTCATTTAACTGCTCTGAGTCACATTGTTTTAGATTTAATCTTGTCTGTGAACACATCACAGCTCCTGTGCGCGTTAGTGAAATAGATTAAACAGAGGTTTAAATGGTTGAATATAAGCTATAAGGTACAACTGTAAGTAAGCAGGGTGGCACAGTGGCGTGGTGGTTAGTGCTGCTCCCTCACAGCGCCAAGGTCCTGGGTTCAAATCTGGCCTAGGGGGTCTGTCTGTGTGGAGTCTGCATGTTCTCCCTGTGTTCATGTGGGTTTTCTCCAGGTACTCAGGTTTCCTCTTACAATCCAAAGACATGCTGGTGAGGTTGAGTGGTCATTTGAAATTGCCCTTCATGGGTGTAGTGCCATGCAATAGACTAGCATCCCATCCAGGGTGTAGTCCTGCCTTGCACCCTGTGTCTGCCAGGTTAGGCACTGTAGGCTCTCACCACAACACTGTAAAGGATTAAAAGGTTCATGATAATGGATGTAAGAAAGTAGACCTATGCTTCTGCTTGTGCCTTCTACAGTGTACTGATTAACAGCTATATGTGAAGGTATTTTTCTATCAGTGAGAGGTGACAGCACCATCCTGTGAGAGCTATATATTAACAGCAGCACCCTTCATTATGACAAGGCTGCTAATGGTAGATGTGGTTAGAACTGTGTCAGGTTAAAAAAATAAAAAGGGAAAGATATAGAAAGAGAGAGAACTTTCACTGAAGCAGTGTGCTTTTGTGAGTCCCATAACGACACAAGTCACAATTCATTATTTGCGTTATCCGGTCCATGTGGGGCAGAAAAAAGAAACAGGGGCTGCCAAAATGTATTATTAGTGATTCTAGTGATGACCTAACAGCAGATTGCTGTGTTCACAGGACTGCACGGTGATGTGGGGGTTCACCATTTCGATCCTACTGCTTTCATTCAAAAGCCTTAATGCCTGTCCAGATGAGTGCCATTGTGAGGATAAAGCCGGTGTTCCAACGGGAGACTGTGAGGGCAGGGGGCTTTATGCACTCCCGTCAGGCATCCCAAAAGAGGTGGGGACCCTGATCCTGAAGAACAACTCCCTGGATCATCTGCCGTCCGATTCCTTTGTGAACTTCACCCAGCTTCAAACCCTCCACCTCCAGAGGAATCGGCTGGCGACCCTGCCTGTTGGTCTCTTTTCCTTGCAATCCCAGCTCACTGTACTCTATCTCTACGGGAATCGCTTCGCGTCACTCCCAGATCACATATTCACACCAGTGCCCAAGCTGGAGCGGCTAGACCTGAGCGGGAATCAGCTGACTCATTTCTCAGATGCTGTGTTCGCTCCTTTGGTGAAACTCAAAACACTGGTCTTATCAGGCAACCGACTGCAGGCTCTCTCCCCCAACTCCTTCCAGAACCTCCAGGAACTCAGAGTCCTGTCCCTGTCCTCGAACAAGCTCGCTTCCCTCCACGAGGACCTCTTCCGGCCCCTGCATTCACTCCATGTCTGCGCTCTGAACAACAATCAGCTTGCCCAGCTCCCAGAGTCAATATTCAGGGGTCTCCATGACCTCTATTGGCTCACCCTGGCTAATAACTCTCTCCGGCACTTACCTGTGAACCTTTTCCAGCAAACGCAAATCAAGCAACTGTACCTGTACAGCAATCAGTTGCAGAGTCTCCACGCAGGGCAGCTCCAGCCTCTGCCAGACCTTCAAACTGTGAAGCTCAACGGAAACCAGCTCGAGGTTCTGCCCTCAGGATTCTTTGACAACCTGCCGAAGCTGAGCACTGTGACCCTCTATGACAACCCCTGGAGGTGTGACTGCAGCAGCAGTTATATACGGGAGTGGGTTCGTGATCACGGGCAGCTGGTAAAGGGTCGAGGTCAGCAGAGCAGCGGGGCAGTGATGTGTGACAGCCCCACGCAGGTCAGGGGGCTGTCCATCGCAAATCTCACGGATGCAGACTTGTCCCACTGCTGAGTAAAATCATATAAGAAACTCATGCCAGTGTTTTCATGCATTATAAAATGAGTCAGAGAACGTACCTGTTCAAATGAATGATATGTCAATGCATTAAGCAACTACACTTACAGCTTTGCTGGCAGCGTAGATCTGGCAAAGCATTATACATTTTAAAAACACAACACACTCTATATAAACATATTAAATACATACATTTTATTATATCAATTTTTTGTCTTATTTCGATTTAATGACTCATGTTTTTAAGTGTTCAGTGGCTACTTCTAAGTTAAGAGTGTGTCAACATCATAAGGGGTAGCCACAGGTAGCCACAAACATACAATAGAATGTCATGGGTGAATTGTTTTCATAGAATAGAGAAGGGGATTTTTACCAAGTGTTCAAGCATTATTCAACAAAAGAGGTTAGAAAAAAAAAAAGAGTATATATTTTTATTTATAAAAATACAAAAGTATTTGTTCTTGTTTTAACATTGCATAACATATGACAGAAAACAGTACAATGGAGAAACATTAAACACAGTAAAATATTACATACAACACCACCAGATCATAACATCACTTTTGTAGTGTACAAAAATATAAAACCTTTAGGTTTTGGGTCAAACTAAAAACGAAATACTTTTAAAACCATATTTTGCTGCAAGCTTTTTAGCATATTTCTTGCATGTACTTATACACAATACAATCATATTTATAACATTCAAACAAAAAATAACACAGAAGCAGAGTGCTGCCCTTAGACTGAGAGTTTAATCACGCTTCCCTTAAAGCACTCAGCTTACAAAATAACCCCTGTAAATCTTACCTAATATTATTGCCATCAAATACATCAAGCTCTGTTTAATCTACTTTTTGTTAACTAATACAGCAGATTTTAAAAATCATTAAAAATACATGTTGTAAAATTGAATATAGGAAATGTAAGATCTATGAAATGATAGGAATACAGATTAGAGTGGTTTTATTAGCTCTGTGTACTTGAGATGCAAATTCTTAAACACACAGTGTCATACAGTGAGGGGCAATATTAGAGCAGCCAGCCTGTTCTCACCTCAACAGCACCACTTCAGAAACATTAATGGATTAATTTTCCTAACTATCAGCTTTGCAATAAAAATGTCACTTTCTCTTTGTTGCTCTAGAACAGATATTTATAGATTGATTTGACCGACAAATAAAGTCTGCCGGATCACACATGAATCTCACATCTATCCTGATGTTATAGGGTCTGCCAAAACTAAAATTGTAGCAATTTCAATAAAATTTTTATCTCAGTAAACGACATAAAGTTTTACCTCAAATATGTTACAGTAGGAATAAGCAGGAAACATCTCAACAGCTTTCCTAGTTTAATCACATTGGATTACAGAACTAAAGGATCAATTCACGGTCTAGACCAAGTTCATCAACGTGTCAAACTGATATAAAAGGGCAACTTGATATGGGCAAGAAATTCCACAGCTATCTTAACTAATGTACATCTTAGATCCAAGTTGGGTAACACTTTGGTGTACCTGATGTGGAGTCGAGACAGGATTCTATTGATTTTCTCTCTGATGACAAAGTCACCAGGATGAGACGACTAAAACGGAAAATTTTGCAAAGTGAATGTAAAGAAGAAGAATGCAGAAGCTACCTCAGATACATCATTCCCACAGCAAGCTGTTCTTTGAGAGAGCTTAAACTTATTGCTTTCACAAGGATTGGCCCATTGTGTGTAAGCGCGCATCCATCATGGTCTTCCACATATCCTGTGTGCTCAAACAAATTGTGCCCAATGTCTTTGGGTTCTCCAAACTGCTTAATCATGCTCCAGGACAGTGTCATGGTTTGTCTTCCTGAAATAAATCTCCCATTACACTGACACTGTCCAGCATTCAGGTAATGATTAACCCTATAATACAGTGTATTCACATTGCACCTACACTGACACATGAGCATGCAAATCTGAGGACAGTGGAAAGTACCCTGTCATATACACTGCAATGAGAAATTCTTTAGAAAAGACATTGAGGTGCAAACGCCACTGCTGGAAATCCACACGAAACAAGTCTCATGTTATCATGTGCTGAATATTTTCTTCATGCTGAAGACATAAAGACGCCTTCTCAATAGCATGAAGGCAGGTCAGAAGCTAATCTCACCCGACTTTATAATGATACTGCATTATTTCAATCCTAGCAGCCTGATCGTTTTCTATTCTTATAAAATGAAGTTTCTAATTAAGAAAAAGGTTGATGTTTAAGCAGGCCCTCCAACCCAAAAGTGATGAATCCAAGTGACAGAACAATAACAGCCTGTACCGGTTAATGAGATATTTTACATGATATCCAAGTTAACTGACACGTGCTGTCCCAGTGGTACTTTCAGTGTCAGCATCAGACAAAGCACATCTACATTCAAATACACTGTGTAGATAACAACCTCCTATCTGCACACACATAGTGCTGCAATGTACTCCCTACTCCAGTCTCTACTCTACTCGTGTTTTATTGTGGGCTTGTTTTAATATCATTTAGAGGACATTTCTAAGCTGAGCCAACACTGATAATGGGTTCACTGTGGTGGGGCAGGATGACTGGAGACAGCCTGGAACGCATAAGGGTGATGATTCATGCATTATTAAAAAAACGCCATACAAAAGTTCTGCAATCATTTATTGATGATTGTCAAGCAATTTCCTCCCTCAGTTACTGTAAGACCCTCCCCTCCTGCACACTACTTTTAATTAAAACACAAGACTAGACTTAGTCTGCTCAATAACCTACCCTGCAGCCTCTGTGCTTCCCTTTATAGATTGAGATCTCTTATTTAATATTATGTACTCAAAATAAACTACAAATGATTTTGCAAAAGTCTACTGGAAGCCATGATAGTAGCACAGTATTTCTTGTTAGATTTCCAAATCTAATCACATTTTTCTATTTTTGTCAGTCTTTCATCAAGTATATTGGAAAACTACAAAGCGGTAGTTAGTTAAATATGTTAACGTAACATTATTCAGCAGGTTTCATTCGATTTCATAATTCTATAGGGTGATGCAACACTTTTGGCCATAGGTGAATAGTCTATTTAAAGTGTACTTTGTAATAATTCAAATTGAAAGCTGTAAATATGCACATTACTGCAGTGCTCTCTCTTACACTGTGCACCATGCGTTATATATCAAGACATTTTATTTTTTTGAATCTTATGCTTTTGCTGAATATTAACAGTGGTGGAAATCACTTGCATGAGGAGTGTGTGGGGTATTAACCAGCAAACTGAAAGGACAATAGGTCAAGTTACATGAGTGTTTGACTTTTCTCGAGACATCTGTTTCTCAATAAACAAATGGTGTCATTTTGTGTTTACATGCAAAGCCTCTCATTTCCCTTTGGAACGCCTACTTTTCCCCGAACGTTACGCAAATGAAGGGGGGGGGGGGGGGGGGGTGAGATTTAAATTAGCCATGCTAATGGCCCGCTTAGATTCTTGTGCTGTTAACAGTGAAAGTCCCCAAAATACTGTTTACATGAGCAGAGAACAGTTTCACGAGAAAGAATCCATGTGGCAACGTGTTTGACTTAAATGGTTATTAAAGACCTGATTTGCTGATGGATAGCGCCTGTTTTTGTAATACTTTGTTTTAGTGTTGTCATCCACATTGCATTTCATCTGTGGGTGGGGGGCTACTTTATTAATAATAAACTGGGCCAAATCTGAGTGGTGGTTGAACAAGCGTTTGGGCTATTGAAAGGGAGGGGCGGATACTACTGAAGCATACTGAAGTGAAACATGAGTTTGTTCCCCAAATTATTACTGCCTGCTGTATCCTGCACAATCTGTGCCAGGACCGTAAGGAGGAGTCCAGGCAGAGGAACAGCTACCTCAGCCGCCAGCAAGAACTGCACAACAGCGATATGAAGAGGGTCCTGCTATTAGAGATGCAAGGCTATCTTTACTTTTGTACTTTTAATTTGCATCACATTTTTGTTTCATTTCATTTTGTATCTCGTTATACCAAATACAGAATCCTCATTTGTGCTGTACTTGTATGACTGCTTCTGCTAAATAAAGAATTGGAATACTGAATAGTATTGTTGAAATAAGTCACAAAAATTCCACACATTTTATTTTGAGAGTGGGTTAAACAATGTTCGTGTTGTGCATTGTATCAAACTGCCTCATCATATCCTCTTCCCTTATGGATATTAACACCCGAGTCTCTTCATCGCTCCAATGGACTTAAGTGGAGGATGGACACAGGTTTTGCTGAGACATAACTAGGAGAAATAGGAGTAGTTATACATATTTAAACAGAGACTTAGTAGTACTTTACAATAAAGTCGTTTTGACAGTTGTTTGGAAAGCTATTTGCAAGTGTATTCTGAAGTACTGTACAGCAGGTATAACCACCTGAATTCACAAACCTACATTTTTTGTAATAGTTTTAAATAGAAACTTGGTAAATGCAATCTGTATGATACTTTACAAAGACATTTAGATCCATGTATGATTAGCATTATGAAGTTCTGGGAAGACAGAGAAAAAAGTGGGGTTACTTATTCCAATGTGACTTTATAGCGGCTTTAGAAAAGAACTTGAACAAGCTAATTAACATTCTCACGAGAAACTCATGTTTACATGTGTAAGTGGGCATTGATTGCACAAGCATTTTCTGGAATCTCACAAGAAATTGAGACTTTTATTGTAAAATACTGAGACCGTTTTTTGGGACATTTTCACAAGCTTTCCCTGCCAAGTTTCACACGCATTGTCCATTCACGTGAAACAAACCAACATGTAAACTGGTCTATTGTTATCAGGAACTTGTCCCCATTGACTCACCTTAAATTCTAGTGTTTGGGGCATTTCAACGGGGTGATAATACCCAGAGGGTAGCACCAACTGGAGTGATATTAGGTGGGTTTGATTGTATTTCATGGGTGTTTTTCTGTTTCCTATTTATCATATCTAAAATGTATCCTTGTTACAGTTGTGACTGGGGCAACACTCTGCTATTTCAGTCCAAAAACACAAACACGTTTTGAATAAATAGAGAAGCAGTGGTAGCAGTTCATGATGGAATGAAATCTGATACGGCAGTTTTGTGATATGAAAATAAAGAACACTTCTCATTGTAACTTTTCTGGAAATAAAAACTAGAATCTATTAAAAAGCATTTCTAAACATGATCAACAAAGATATCAACAAGGTATGAAAGTTCACAGATAGTCTCATGCCATAATGCTTCTTATCTTGTTTTTACAGGGCTGCTTCTGCCTTTCTAATTAGTCATAACGTTGGACTGTTAATCACTTGATTATTAACAGAGCCTTCTTCTCAATACTTGTAAACCTGGGCAGGCAGTTTCTCCTGTCTGCTGAAAGTGCTTTACTTTAGTCCAACAGAAATGACTCCCTGTACAAACACTGGGAGTCACACGGATTGTCCCAACATTTAAAATATAGAAACAGGATACAGAATTTCTCATCATGATCATTTAAATATAACACCTGTCTAAAAGGTAGGAGCTATTCTGGGCATGCCTGGCGTGTTCTGCTGATTTGCTGCTTCGACAACGGTTATGTCAGTTTCATTATACATAGTACAGTCTCCTACATTGCATACAGTTTTTATACAGCAAGCATATCTTTACTAATTCCTTTAGCTGGACTAGCTCATTACAATGACATGATTTCTCTCAACACTAACTAGTCTGGGGCAGATTGTCGTGGAAGGAAAACTCAAGAGTACACAGTAACTGACCACTGGTTTGTCTCCTGTCAGCTTTATTTCCAGCCCAGGGGAGCCGATTTCCAGCCTGGAGTTGAGATCTAGGAGAGACGGGCCTGCCTGCCAGGTGCCTTCCTGCCTCCCCGTTGTGTCCCTCCTGCCTGCCCGCTGTCCCTCCTGCCTGCCCTGTGTCCCTCCTGGTCCCTCCTGCCTGCCCTGTGTCCCTCCTGGTCCCTAGCACCCTTGCAGCTGTCCTTCCAGGGGGCTCACACCTCGTCACTGCCCAGACTTGGGCTCTCATCGGGGTCATGGGAGCCTGGCCTGGCTGAGGGGAAGCTCAGGTTCAGGTATCCGATGTCCGAGGGCTGGGAGCGGAGGGTGGAGAAGGAGGACTTGAGGCTCTCTGGCGGCTCGCTGGCCTTCACCTTGTGGATAGCATCCAGGATCCCCAGAGTGTCACACACCCCCGTGGTCAGACTGCAGAAAGAATTACTAGATTAGAATTTGAAGACATTGAAAAAGACTTCTAGTTTAAACATGTGTCATTGGTTGGGTTGATAACAGTGATTCACGGTGACATGACTAGGTAACACATTCCACACCCTCACCACTCTCTGTAAAAAATTATGTCCTACCCTGTGTCTCAAGTCTATCTCCATATCATTTATAACTGCGTCCTCATAAAGTATAGTTATGGCAGTCAGACTACAATTCCGCTGTTTAAACAATAAAGCTATAAAAAGTAAAATTTATACACAGGCTTTTGATTTTTAGACTTCCCAGCCTCTCCTGTTTCTCAGAATACATTCTTCATGTAGAACCATGTGTCAAAACAAAGAATACACAAGAGACCACTTTAAACTTGATAACAGCTTGGTGGCAGGCATATAAAAATGAATACAATGGCCATGTATCAGTTACACCCTAGAAACACTATAATGTTTACGCTGACAGAGTCTCATGTTTACATATTAACGCTTCAGATCCACACAGTTAACAATCATTAAAGAGTGAGGCGATTCAAATCACATTTTCATAGTTTTATTTTATGATGTTTGATATCATTTTATTTTTTATAAGTCTGTGTTTAAGGTGCTCAGAAGTTGCTCATCGCTTCCAGTTGCCAGGCACAGAACATGTAACCAGGACTCTGTTTCTACTCCCCGGCGCTACAGGCTTCGGCTGCCCACGGCTAGCTGCTGAAATCAAAAGAGCGTTTCAGTGCTTTTTCCAAACCTGGCAAACCTTGGAAATCCTTGCTGCGCATCAATGGAAACAGACACCCACAGACACTCCCCCACAAACACTCCCCCACAGACACTCCCCCACAGAGACTCCCACACAGAGACTCCCACACAGAGACTCCCCCACAGACACTCCCCCACAGACACTCCCCCACAGAGACTCCCACACAGAGACTCCCACACAGTTCTAGAATTCTACTGGAAAGATATGGGAGTCCCAGTCACACCGCAGTGGGTGTCTGTTCCAGAGCTGTGTGCTTCTCACCTGGTGTTGCTGGACTGCAGAAGGCTGCCGTTCAAAAGCAGGCTTTTGGTGGGAAAGGCTTTTTTGAGCTCCTAGAAGAGAACCAGGGACATGTGCCTAAATCACACATTTGACTGGAGTATTAGAAACAATCTTTAAACTGAGATTTTAATCTGGTCCATGCAGGGCAGTATAATCCTGCCAGGAGGGCAGTACAGTAATCCGTTGTGTATCCACCCGTCACATATCCACCTTAACTGTTTACCCACCATGATCAAGACCTTCAGCACAGAGTGAGTGAGTGAGTGAGTGAGTGAGTGAGTCAGAACTAGAACCAGGGTTGGATACCGAAGAGTGAGTGAGAGTCGAAACCGTCGACAGCCAGGTGAGTAGCCAGAGTTCGTTTAGTATTGAACAGAGATAATTAGTTCAAAGACTGTAGATCCCACCAAAGTTTTCTTACACTGTTGTATGTACTTTCAAAGATTAATGAAGACCAAATTCTGATACCGCTTAGGCTAAAACATACGCTAAATAACTTATTTACCAAGTGCATGCCAAACGAATAATTGGTTCTCTAGATATATGTAAAAATTTAAGTGTGACTTAAAGACTAACAGACACAGGCCCATATGGGAGCTTTTACTATATCCCTGGGGCCAGGAACAGGCAATAAAAGGCACAGCAGAAATAGATACTTCTAACTGCCTGTGGCAGAGCACAGCTCTGCCCTTTAGAAATTGGTAGGGATGGGGTTAAATTCCCCTACCTGCCTGGGTTCATTGTGTTCAGGTGGCTGGGGTTGATTAGATGATTAGTTTAATTAATGATCAATCAGCGCCCAGCCACCTGACATAAAAGGAGGCCTCTGCATCTCATTTAGGAGGAGGGAGCTGAGGAAGCAGGTTGGTGTTTGTGGGTGTTTTGTGATTTTTGAATTTTGATAAATCCAGTGAAGGCATTGCCCAGCCTGGAAACTTCATTTTTGTGAGTTTTGTTTTTGCTTTATTTGTGTTTGAGTATCTGTTATTTTGCCCTTGTGCACTTTATTTTTGTGTTTATTTATAATAAAATTAGAATTTTTTGAACTGCAGACTGTCTCTGGGCCTCTATCCACTCACCAGCCTGCCACACTGCCACAAATGCAAACCCTAGATAAGAGCACGTAGATGGGATGTTTCCATTAAAGTGTACAGAAACGCAAACATACGCATTTAGTTTACAAAAGGATGGAACCTGCAGTACCTCCATACCGCAGACAGACTGGACACTCCTCAGAGTGCGCTCCAACACTCCGACCTGATTGGACAGCCGCAGGGTTCTATCCTGGAGCTGCCTGTTCTCTTCCTCCAGGCAGTTCAACCTGATAGACCAGGAAGACAAGAGGACAATTCAAAACAATGACAGTGGATAGAGCAGTGCTTCTCAAACTGGGGTACCGGGACCCAGAGGAGTCCCTCGACAGTTACTTAGGGGGGTCCCCTGGAAATTTTACTGTGTGAAGGTGGTGCGTGGTTCAGTATCTGTGCCGTGTGGAGGTGGTGCGTGGTTCAGTATCTGTGCCGTGTGGAGGTGGTGCGTGGTTCAGTATCTGTGCCGTGTGGAGGTGGTGCGTGGTTCAGTATCTGTGCCGTGTGGAGGTGGTGCGTGGTTCAGTATCTGTGCCGTGTGGAGGTGGTGCGTGGTTCAGTATCTGTGCCGTGTGGAGGTGGTGCGTGGTTCAGTATCTGTGCCGTGTGGAGGTGGTGCGTGGTTGGTTCAGTATCTGTGCCATGTGGAGGTGGTGCGTGGTTGGTTCAGTATCTGTGCCGTGTGGAGGTGGTGCGTGGTTCAGTATCTGTGCCGTGTGGAGGTGGTGAGTGGGTCAGTATCTGTGCCGTGCGGAGGTGGTGCGTGGTTGGTTCAGTATGTGTGCCGTGTGGAGGTGGTGCGTGGTTGGTTCAGTATGTGTGCCGTGTGGAGGTGGTGCGTGGTTGGTTCAGTATGTGTGCCGTGTGGAGGTGGTGCGTGGTTGGTTCAGTATGTGTGCCGTGTGGAGGTGGTGCGTGGTTGGTTCAGTATGTGTGCCGTGTGGAGGTGGTGCGTGGTTGGTTCAGTATCTGTGCCATGTGGAGGTGGTGCGTGGTTCAGTATCTGTGCCGTGTGGAGGTGGTGCGTGGTTCAGTATCTGTGCTGTGTTGAGGTGGTGTGTGGTTGGTTCAGTACCTGTGTTGTCTGGTGGAGATGGTGCGAGTGCAGGTCTGTCCCAACTCCTCCTCCTCACTCAGACGTCTCAACAGCTCCCGTTTCTCCACCAGAAGTTTCTCATTCACATCTGTCACTTTCCTAATCCATTCCTGTTCCTGCATTTCACATGAAAAAACATACATTGCATTTCTTTAACCTAGAGGGTTCATTTTATACGCTAAACTGTACACATGGGATCTCCATTACCAATGCAACATCAGGTAAGATTCACAAAATCTGTGTTACTTTTCCAGATCACCTTCTCGGCCAGGCTCCTCGCCAGCATCAGATCCTTCTCCAGCTTCCTAATCCTGCCGTCTCTCTCCACTGTCTCTCTCAGGAAAAACTCCTTTGCTCGCCGGAGCTTTGCCTTGTGCCTGGCCTGCTTCTCGCTGCACCGTCTGAAAAGAAGCGGCCAGTTTAAAAGCAAAACTGGCTGAGAGGATCCCATGGGTGGGTTACACTATGTAACACAATTTTTGTTCCTTGGTAGTAAGTGTTATTTCCTAATTGCTTATGCCTCAAAAGTATAGAAAATGGCTATTATTCCCCACAAACTTTGCTTTGTGACCAGGACAGTGATATTTTGAAATATCACTATTTCCAATGGGAAAACGGGCAAATGTGTGTCTTTTCGTTCACAAAGTCAGAAAAAAACAACATATGAATCCAAATACAGTATAATCGTAAATCTCCAAAAACTACTCACTTCTAAATCTTTTGTAGTCATTTTTGTATTACTTTAGTATAAATACATGTTAATTTGGATTCATATGTTTTTTTCTGACTTTATGTGAACGAAAAGACACACATTTGCCCGTTTTCCCATTTGAAATAGTGATATTTTGAAATATCACTGTCCTGGTCACAAAAGCAAAGTCTGTGGGGAATAATAGCCATTTTCTATACTTTTGAGGCCTAAGCAATTAGGACACAACACTTACTACCAAGGAACAAAAAAAATAAAAATACAAAATTTGTTACACGGTGTTATCAGTTCTCTTCATCTTATAAACCAGAGAATGTATGACGAGAACACATAAATCTCTAAAAGAAACATGGAGGCATTTGTGATGAGTCTGTAATTCAGCCTCCCGACAGTAAAAGGCATCGAATCAACCAAGGTTTTCCTCACCCAGATCACGTGACCGTGATGTAAGTCTCCTTTATGGGAGGCACCATCTTGGTGAAGGGTGGAAGAGCGAGTATGTAAATCCCTGCCACTCAAATCATGTGATGGTTAAGAGCACCTGTCTTATAGGGATTGGTGTTCCACTGGCTACAGGGGCAGGGCTTGGCATACAAAAGGGGATGCAATGCTGTGCTCAGGGTTGGTCCTTGAAACACAGGAGGGGAAGGGGGATAGGAGGGATTATTTTTTGTGTGTAAATCCTAACTGTTTGTTTCCTGTTTCTTGTTTTACTTTGGTCCTTCCTGACACGACTGAAGAGTAAGGACTAACAGTGAGTCTGCCGTCAGCCCGACCAAAACCACAGCTGAAGAAAAACAACTTTTTTATATATTTAATACCTCACATCAATCCCCTCACGGTTTTCTTTTTTTGTTTGTAAAGAAAGTTCCTCTGTTTTCACTTGCAACACTGCCTGGACTGTCTCTTTGTTATTTACATGCCCCATCATAACACGCACTAAAATGAATCAGCAAGAAATACCACAAAGAACACACAATGGTATTACTTCCAGCCACGGAGGGCTGAGAGCTGCGGGGGGACAGGACGATGGTTACACTCTGGTGTACCTGTTGCATTTGGAGAGAAGGCATGTTTGAGAGCTCTATTAAGGTCACAGTGCTTTACAAAAAAGACATCAATTAAGAGAACTTTCAGACCTCTATCAAGTTGATCTTGAGTGATGTGTGTGTGTGTGTGTGTGTGTCTAGCGTGCGTGCCTGAGTTCAGTGTGTTTGAGCGTGACGTCGCTCTACCTGACGAGTGAGTCCAGCTGGTGCAGAACTCGCCGGAGCTCCTCCTGGAGTCTCTCTGACTCATGTTGGGATGACAACAGCTGGTCAGACAGATTCTGATTGGTCTTCTGGCTGTGCTGGTGCTACAGAGTGGAAAGACGATAGCAAGAAAATCTGTCTAAAGCCTTTTTAAGGTTAATTGGAAAAAACAAGAGGAAGGGCAGTATAATAATAAAAATAACAATCTAATCTAGTATTCTTTTCACTCTTTTTGATACCCCCAGTCCTGCTAGCCAATAGGATTGTGCAGTGTTGCTGACCTCATCTGTTATTGTGCTGTGCTCCTCCTCCAGCACGCTCAACCTCGCCCCCTGCTGGTGCAGCCGATGATTCAGCTCGGTGTTGCTGCGACTCAGAGATGCCTCCTTCTCCCTCAGCAAGCGCAGCTGCTGCTGCAGCTCCTCCCCCTTCTGCTCCAGCAGCTTCCTGCGAGGAGAGAACCAGCCGAGGTGGATCATTCACTCATTCAGTGCACGGCTCATTATTTTCAATCCAGTATAACCCTACACTCAGTTACTGTCCATTGATAGCAGCACAGAATGGATTTGCTCCATTTGGAAGACTTGTAGTACTGCCAGATTCCCTAAACAGCATTTGCTAGCTCTTGCAATAAACAAACAGGGAGCAGCAGGTACAGTCTCTTGTTTTAACACCATTTCATCCAATGGTGTAACCCCTTGTCTAGCAGGCTGGTGTGTTTGTGTGATGTGTGGGTGTGTGATTTGTACCTGCAGAGCTGCTCCTCCTGCAGTCTGCCTCTCAGCGTGGCCAGGCTCTCTGTGCTGTCTCGAGCCTCTCTCTGCAGCTGCTCCATCTCCTGCACCCGGGTCTCTGCCAGGCGCAGCTGGTGCTGAGCTCCCTTCAGCTGCTGCTGTAGCTCCCAGACCTGCAACACACCCACAAGGTTACTGCACAGACACACAGCTTTCAATTGATACTATTGGAACAGCTTTGGACAATCAGAGACACACAGCTTTCAATTCGCACTATTAGAACAGATTCAGACAATCAAGAGACATACAGCTTTCAATTCACACTATTAGAACAGCTGGGGACAATCAGAGACACACACACCTTTCCACTCACATGATTAGAAGAGCTTTGGACAGTCAGGGCCGTATACTCTGGTGTCTGTTTTTCTTAACGTGAAATTATTAGAAATAACTTAAACACCATTTTAATGTATTTCTTACATTTCCCTTCCTGTGTTAAACTGTTTGCAATCATTCCAACAGGTTCTTGGTTTGGTTACTCCAATGACCGAGTTCTCATTTTTCTATAAATCTGCCTTTATCTGGCAATGAGCTCCTGTGAGCTTGTCAGAGGAATGCCAATCGCTTTAAAAACCACAGGAAACTCTGTGCTGTTAAAGCTGAGCCCCGGATGTGCCTATGCTGCGCACCTTCTTGTCTGCGCTGAGTAGGCGGGAGCTCTCTGCCCTCAGCTCCTCCTGCAGGCTGCGCTGGGCTCGGCCGCTCTCAGTTCTGTGCAGAAGCTCTAGCTCCAGCTCCCGGCCTCTCTGCTGGCTGCTCTCCAGCTCCGCGCTCAGAGAGGCGCTGGCCTGCTCCACACCTGCCAGCCGGGATTGCGCCTGCTTCAGCTCAGCTTTCACCTGCACACCACAAAACACACCAGCCCATTATCCCAATCCTGACAAGCCCTACACCAAGGGAGGCCAACCCTGGTCCCGGAGAGCCACAATCCTGCAGTTTTTCAGGGTAAAAGACCTGGAAAACAAGTTAGTGCTGAACAATTAAGGAAATAACTGGTTGAGTTCAGTAATTGAGAACTCAGCTGGAACAAAAACCTGAATACCCTGCAGCTTTCCAGGAGCAGGGTTGGCCACCCCTGCCCTACTCCTTCAATGTGCAAAAGCATGTTGGTGTCAGATTTCTGGACTGTACCTGCGCTGAAATATTGCACCCATTACTCTAGGGCACTGGTACTCAACTCTGACCCTCAAGATCCAATCCAGTCCAGGTTTTTACTCCAATCAGGTTCTAATGTAGTTAACTGAAACTGCTAATAGGCAATTAACTAATTTAGGACCTGGTTGGAATAAAGAGCAGGACTGGAACAGATTGCGGGCCAGAGTTGAGTACCACTGCTATAGGGTTACCCTGCACACAGTATAATGGAGCACTACAGGTGCTCTATATATGTGTAAATATCTTGTATTTGCATTTTGTGGTATTGGTTTGGCAGTTACAGGGTTCATACCCTGCAGGGTTAGTCAGTCAGCTCCCCAAACTGGTTTCCACAGAGACAGGCAAAGGCAATCCTCAATCCTCAAGAGGAGGCTGCTAAGCAGAAGGAAATGAGGAAGGTACAGAGCTGAAGTTGGCTTGTAAAATATGCTTCAGAACTGAAAACTCCAGTCCACTGTGGGTAAAAACCTTAACCTTATGTTTTGCTTTTTCTTTGTTTAAAAAGAAGAATCTTTTTGTGCTGTTTTGCATCAAGTATTTCTTTTGATTGATGAAAGCTCAGTTTGGGATTCTTGCTTGTTGGATTAAGATTTGGTGCACTTTGAAGCGATTCATGTCAGATTGATTTAGAATAAAAGTTCAGCTTCAATTCTGGATTTCTGCTTTTTTTCCTTAAACAAACTGGATAAAGCAAACGCAGAATACTGCATATATGAGACATGTGCAATTCTACTTGTATTCACAATCACATCACATTAACTTACTCCAACAGTTTATTGTTCATTTTGATTGTCCTTTCGCTACAACAAACCCCTCGATATAACGAACAAAAGCCTTGGACCCCAACAGTTTCGTTATAGCGAGGGTGTCCTGTATTAACTTGTTGTGGGTCAAAATTCTTTAAAGCCTTTAAAAACATGTGAGCTGGATGAATAAAGTGTAGTCTGAATCTGCATCGATCAGGGTTCTAGTAAGTTGATGTTGCATTGCAAGTTTGAAAAAGAAATACATCTTTTTTAAATACGCAGTCCCAGCTGTCGTGTTCCTTGCACTGCTGAAGCTGAAGAGGTGGGCTCTGTACCTTGGTGTTCTCCTGCTCCAGCAGAGCGCTGTGTCTCTTCTGGTCCAGGTTCTTCTCTCTCTCGTATCGCAGTTCTCTCTCCGCCGAGGAGAACAGGTTCTGCGTTCTCTGCAGGTCCTGCTTCAGCTGCCGACACTCCTCCCCCATCTGCTGGAGCAGGCTCTCCTGGGACTGGAGAAGAGACAAGGGGTTACCTGAGGACCACCTCAGGGGGTTTCTGATCGTGCTCAAATTCAAAACTGACAACACTGCTAATATAGAGCACTGGTATGCCTTGCCTGTATCATGTGTACGACATGGGAATATGCTCTAACTCCAGATCTGAGAATACCTTTTAGCAGTCTGCTTGAGAAAACATGCCAATAAGTTAACCAGTGCAGTCACATTCACAGGGTCCTTATAAATCTCACAGTTCCTGCAAGGGATAGTTTATATCAGCTACTCTTTTGTAATCATTTATTACACAGGCAATATGTTAATAGTGTTCAGAGAGGAAGAGCTGAAGCTCTGTAGTTTTAAGGTAGGCGCAAAAGTAAGAACAAGGAAACAATATCTGAATATAATGTTATAGGATTGTAGTCAAATGCTACCTGAAATGGAGAGTGTATGATACAAGTTTGGTGAAGACTGGTGCAAATGAACTCTTTCAGCTTTACAGAGCGACTATCCAGGGATAACAGTGTCTTTGTGACGGGCACCCACTCATGGCGCCCACGCATATTGTATCATCAAAATGAGATGATCAAGCCAGCATGAAGGTAAATGCGATTTGCATTCTGTACTTTCAAAACCTGAAATAATACTGTCACCAACATCAGTTTGTCTGCAGATGCAGCCTTCCCCCATGTGATGCTCACCTTGGCCCTGCCATGCCCCTCCCCTATCTGAGCCTGCAGGGCAAGCTGGTGCTGGCTGGCTAGGAGACGCTCCTCCTCCAGGGTGGACTGCAGGCGACCCATTTCCACCTTCAGAGAGACCAGCTGCAGACACACAGACAAGAGATACAGCCCGTTACTGCAGACACACACAGAGACACAGCACATTACTGTAGACACACAGACAAGAGATACAGCCCATTACTGCAGACACACACAGAGACACAGCACATTACTGTAGACACACAGACAAGAGATACAGCCCATTACTGCAGACACACACAGAGACACAGCACATTACTGTAGACATACAGACAAGAGATACAGCCCGTTACTGCAGACACACACACAGAGACAGCCCGTTACTGCAGACACACACAGAGACACAGCCTGTTACTGCAGACACACAGACAAGAGATACAGCCCATTACTGCAGACACACACAGAGACACAGCACATTACTGTAGACATACAGACAAGAGATACAGCCCATTACTGCAGACACACACAGAGACACAGCACATTACTGTAGACATACAGACAAGAGATACAGCCCATTACTGCAGACACACACAGAGACACAGCACATTACTGTAGACACACAGACAAGAGATACAGCCCATTACTGCAGACACACACAGAGACACAGCACATTACTGTAGACATACAGACAAGAGATACAGCCCATTACTGCAGACACACACAGAGACACAGCACATTACTGTAGACATACAGACAAGAGATACAGCCCATTACTGCAGACACACACAGAGACACAGCACATTACTGTAGACATACAGACAAGAGATACAGCCCGTTACTGCAGACACACACACAGAGACAGCCCGTTACTGCAGACACACAGTCAAGAGATACAGCCCGTTACTGCAGACACACACACACAGCACACTGCTTGCCAGAACCTTGCATTCCAGTTTTCTCCAGATACACACAATTAATGCTCTCCACTGCCCCCTTGAGGACCAATCGGCGCAGTTCAATATCCAATTGTTCCTGGCACACATTTTGAATTATTAACGTGGAGTCCCGCGAGGGCCATACCTGGTTGACTCCCTCCTCCGTAACTCTGTGGGAAGGCCTGTGCTGGGGCTGTTCTGGGCTGGCCTCCCTCCCTGCCCCCTGCCTCAGTCTGTGGCTCACCTCTTGATTGCTCTGCAGCTCCAGACCCAGCCGCTGCCTCTCCTCCTGGACTGTCAGCCGCTCCTGCACACTTTCGCTCAGTCGCTGCTGAGGGGAGGCCCCCTGGGCACGGCTCTCCAGCACCTCCCCCCTACCACAGGGAGCATTCACAACGAAAGGAGGCCATTCAACATCAACAACATGGTGAGGTACCCCATTCCATACCTTCGCACTTTCTGTGTGGAGAAGCGTCTCCAACCTTTATTTGTGTCTCATCCTGGTGTTGGCCACAAGGGTTAACTTTGTCGACTGCTTTTAAGGTTTTAAAGACTTCAATCCAGTCCACCCTAATTCTTCTAAATGCAGTTCCCTCAATCTTCACCCATGCATTTGTTTGCATTTTTAACCGTTTCCCCACCCCGGTTTTTGACAGCCACGAGTCTATTTTAAAACGTGAGCAAATAAAATCATATTAGCTGCATAAAATGACCAAGAAACTACTCCAAACAAGAATCTCTTTCCTGCAGGTTGTTTCTGGCTGTTTTCTACAGTTTGTTGTTCTTCCTATAAGAAGTGGATGAAGCTGCTGTGTGTACGTGCTCTTTAGCGGAGGCCTGGCTTGCTTACCACAATGGGCTGCGTTCCCTCTCCGCTCTGCTCAGCTCTCCTCTCAGCTCTGCCTCCCTCTCCCTGCACCCCCTCAGCTCCTCCTGGGCCAGGCTGCAGGCTGCCCTGTGCTGCTCCACATCTCCCTCCAGCTGCTTTGCACTCAGCTCCAGCTCACAAACCTGGGCGCCACAAACAGGGTTACTTGGGATTTTAACCAGCGTTCAGTCCGGCTCATATCTAGGCCCTCCTACGCCCCCATATAGAAAACACTGGTCTGCAGTACTACACAGATACAGGCTGTGGCTTTTTGTTAGGACCAACTGGAAATAACGTAGGCACATAATTGTGAAGATCATCCAGAATCATTACACACTCAATAGCATTATATTTATAAATACTTAAAAGAAACATAATAAGTTCAGTGACAAATGCTTCGACTAGATATCTTTTCCACTGTCTTCAAATCGAACTTCTTAATTGTCTTACAGTATTTCAGAATACATAGCAAGGTCTGGAGGAGTGCGTTGTTGGCTGTAAATTAGTTTGAAGCAAAAAAATATTGTTGCCCAACTAGGAGCATTTGTATTCAGATCATAAACCATGTTTGAGAAATCAACCAATCGCTGTTAAGGACTCAGTATTCTGTGTAGCGAATGTATGTCTCAGCTCGGCTTTACAGTCCTCTCACCCAAACTGCACGAGATGACATCTCTTATAACTAGGAACGACACCCTACACACAACGTTCTAACTTACACTACAGCTGCAACTGGAGTACCAAGAACAACTACCACTGTAGAAATATCTTTAATGAATCTTATGTGACTAGAAGCAACTGCAGAGGGTTGTGACTTCTGAAAGCAGTCAGTGACTATATATAATAAACC
The DNA here is from genome assembly GCF_017654505.1 of Polyodon spathula. Taxonomy (NCBI): domain Eukaryota; kingdom Metazoa; phylum Chordata; class Actinopteri; order Acipenseriformes; family Polyodontidae; genus Polyodon; species Polyodon spathula. The sequence goes on along the minus strand of NC_054549.1, from coordinate 17,378,816 downwards.
CAACACTGTCTGCCAGAAACCTGTTGTTTCATTAATATATCTATCTTACGGTTCTGTTGGAGCAGTATGGAAATACACAACTTTTCCTCTAATAAAACTAGCAACAATTGACTTGGGCACACCTTTGTGTCTTGTATCACTGCCAGTGTATTCTCCTTGATAACACTGGCTCTCACCTTCCTCTCGAGCAGGGTCCTCTCCTCCCGGGCCTGGGTGAGGCTGGCATTCAGGACGCTGCTCTCCTCCACTGAGGCACGGAGACTCTGCATCTCTGCCCTGCACTGCTGCAGCTCCTGACAAACAGCAGGACAGCGGACAGACACTTCACGTCACTGAGGGAACATTGCTGAGGCTTGATTACATACTTTTTGATTCATCATGTGGGAGATTCAGCGATATATCTGTGCATGTCTGATTCCATCCAAATTGAACAGACTACAACAACAGCATGTTATACAATACTTCTTTATGTTATTTTGTTTGTTAATTTGGCATGGCACACTTAAATTAACCAGTTACCTCTTTAAACTGGTAGTCCCCGATTTAGACGTAGACTTGCGTACCATACATTAGGAGGATCACACCTATTTGCAGCATTTAATTGGTCAATTAAAAAAAAATGTTACCAGAAAGATGTTTGTAAGTGTTTTGGGAAAAGTCATAAAAGTGTGTGACAGAGACAGAATGATTCTGGGTGATAAATCTCCCTCCAGACCTGTGAGGGCGCTGTGTAAAGTGAACAGACTGCCCTGGACTAGATGGTCAAACGATTAATTCCCAGGATTAGGCGGAAGTCAGCCATCTAGAAAAGGGGCGGAGCTACAGTACACTAAATCATCGACGCGGAAGAGAAACAATGTGGCAGCCGCGGATTGGAGGAGCGGTTGCAATCATTAACTAAGGGTCCATGATTGATGGTATAAAAGGGGATGTAGCAAAGTGATTTGTTCCTTTGTTATATATATATATATATATATATATATATATATATATATATATATATATATATATATATATATATATATATTTTTTTTTTATATATATATATATATATATATGCTATGGCCAAAGGTTAATAATTAAATTAAATCCAAAATATTTCATTTAAAGTATGAACATAATAATGTACCCTAGGCGATATGTAATTTGAAGGTGATACACATGTGTAATATAATAATTAAGACCAATACTAAAATCAAGAAATAACACCACTGTAAAAACACAGCCCCAGTTCAAACACCCACACTGCTTTGCAGTTCTCCATATGCTTCACGAAAAACTGCCCCCTGAAAAATGTGACATTTCGAAATCTAACATGAAATACTGTACTGCATAAGTTTAAGCCACTGCTTCCCGACACATTATCATCACCATGACTCTCAAGAGCTTGTGCTATTGAAATTCCATTCCAATTTCCAACAAAGAAGAAGAGGTTTTGTGTTGCCAGTACCTCCTTGCTCTTCTTCAGTGCGTGCTGTGCAGCACTCAGATCCGCCTCCAGCTGCTTCCTCCACTCCTTCTCCTCCGTCAGACACCCCTCCAACACCGCCTCCCTGTCCCGGCTGCTCTTCAGCTGCTAGGGGTTCAAAGAGACCCCCTTTGTTTTTAGGAAGACACACTCTGGCTTGACACAAAATGAAAGACCTGTGCTGGTTTGCGGTACTGGGGGGGGTGGTATTTGTTACAAAATACCTTTATATCCTTGAATAGATAATCACGCACTCTTCAAAAACAGGCAAAAGATTGAATTACTCAACAACCGGACACTGTTATCCCATTGCTTTCTGTGGTGCTCAGCTGTAATATATTTAGCAGTATAACTTCATGGTTGAGCGTAATTTCCATGATTTGGGATGGATTTGTGCTGCTGCTGTGTAATAATTGAATGTCTGTCTGTGTTTGGCTGAAAGGGCCTGAGCATTGCACAGGTCCTGCTGCACTGTAATCAGAGGCCAGCAGGACGCGACGCCAGTCCCTCCACTCACCTGCTGCAGGGCCTGCTCTGCATCACTCATCTCAGAGCTGGGCACAGCCACGCCCTCCACCTCCCATTGCTGCTGTTTCTTACGCAGTCTGGACAGCTCTGCATCCAGCCCTGTGATCTGGAGGGGAAAAGTGAAATCGAAAAAAACGAATTCAATGACATAGCTTTTTCATTCCTGTTGAAATCCTCGGTTTCTAAATGTTTTGTTCAGACGTGTAATATGTGATGGTGCTGGATCCTTCTTGTTTATCTTTTCACATTAACCTGTCATTTGTACTGCCAATAAACTTAACTATAAATATTATATATAAATTCTGTGTGTGTATATATAATATACACACACACACACACAGATCTGAATGCATCCTCCATAACTTCAAACGCTCAAATCGTGGGTCCCACATTTTCCAACTATCCCCTTCTCAGCACAGTGTCACACCTCTACCCCACTCCTGCTCCCTCACTATAATCACACTGATCACAATGACAACCTTCTCCATTGCACCCCCTCTTTCACACGTCTACCCCACTCCTGCTCCCTCACAATAATCACACTGATCACAATGACCACTTTCTCCACCACACCCCCTCTTTCACCCCTCTCCTGCTCCCTCACTATAATCACACTGATCATAATGAAGAGTGCTGTTCACACATAGCTCTCACAGAGGGGTGCTGTCATGCCTCACTGATATAATAATACCCTGCACACAGCTCTCAATCAGTGCACTGCAGAAGGCACAACCCGTTTCTTCAGATTTTAAATGCATATCCCTGAAGCCTGACCTTCCTGTGCAGTCCCTCAGTCTCGCTCTCGAATCGCTCCCTCTCCTCTTTGGTTCGGTTCTGTGTCTCTCCCAGGATGGACTCCAGTTCCTCGTTGCGCTCCCCGAGCTCCTCATGCTCTCTCTGCAGCTTGAGCAGCCTCCTGCGCAGCTCTTGAACCTGGAAGCCCTGGTCCTGCAGCTCCTGATGACACCTGCCAGGGACAGGGCAGGAATACACAGGATTAGTTTGTTGTGCACACAGGAAGCCAGTGGCCTTCATTGTTACATATTTTGAATTTTGCCTAAATGTTTAACCATTGTCAGAAATATGCAAGTCAAATATATGTGTCAGCCTTAGTGTTTACACAGTAGCAAGTTTACAGTCAAGGCCAGTTTATTTCATATCCAGTATTTCTTCCATATCCAATTAAAGGGTACCAAAAGAAGTGCTCCGTCTATGGGTTCTATCCATGGTCTCTGAGCGTTAATGCGCAAGACAATAACATGACTGAATGACGTCAATGAGTGACTCAGTGCTGAAGCGGTCCATAGAGATGTGCTGGATTTGTGTTTATCTTTGCATACAGCACCTTGTATCACTAAAGCTGTGAGACAAAACTTAAACATGTTGTATATCTGACTCTACTGACCTGGGGGTTGGTGTTGCCAGCTTGAAGTAAGCATGATAAAGCATGTTTCCATATCAATCTATAGGCGTATAACCTGTATGCCAACTGTATCACATGACTGAATGCTTAGAAAATCAGCTGGTCAGTACCAGGCTACCAGAAATAAAGATCTTCATAAAAAAGTAGTTTAGGTTTTCATTTGTGTCACAAAGTAATTTTTTCTTTTTTATGATTTTATTTAAAAAATTACATCTGCTTGTATTGGTATCCTTTAAATGCTATGCACATGCAGTTAATACAGGCTGCAGTCATTTATACAGTGACGGAGCGCTGCTCATGACGGCTTTTCTGACTGGTTACCAGCATTTCTAATACGCCCCATTTGAAATATTTAATTGGGTTTGATCCTAAAGGGTTAAATTAAAACCAAAGTCAATGCTCTAATAGGAAGTTAGGGAGCTCACATGGATACCGAACACATTTAATTTTCTTTAAAAAGTCAGTGATTGTGAAGTTCTGATTACAAACGATTGTTCACTGTATGCTTATAAAGGCAGCATGGGAGCCTGCAGCGAGCGCTGCTCAAACCTGCCCTGCACACCATCAGCCCTGCGGATGTGGGGAATGTTCTAAACACCAGGCTATATTCACTGGTGCCCCGTCAGAATCTGAAGCCAGTTCTAACCGAGGCCAGAGGTGGAGCGCACTTGTGTTCACGCTGCACTTTGCATGTGATCTCAGATTGTTTTATATATAACCCCGTGTATCAGCATGTATTTTAACAAAGCCTACATGCTGTATGTGATTTTGTACCTCTCATGGATTTGCTGGTGGGCACCACTCTCTGTGTCTCCAGCACACGCTGTCTGTGCCAGGGAGGCAGTGGCGCCATCCTGGCTGAGGAGTTTGGGTTCAGTCTGCAGGAGAGGAGACCACAAAGCTCAGGAGAAGAGACATTCACTCTAGTGCAGATATTCTCAAACTGGTTTTTGTTGGCTGGGCACCTTTTTTTAGGGACCTTCATCTGAACTGAAGAAATCGCACACAAACAAGATAAACTTTACTGCAGTGAATGGGAATGTCTGAGTGTAATACTGTCACAAGACTTCTCTCAGTAAAATCTAATCCAGTCCCTCTGAAGAGGTATCATTTGTGGGTCCCAATCAAATCTCTATTGAAATTAATGGTGTGATACCCTCTACAATCATTCTCTTTTGGAAACTCTTCTGCTTAATTATGTAAATCTGACTATACAGCCCAGCATCAAGTCATATGATTACACTATGTAACACAATTTTTGTTCCTGGGTAGTAAGTTTTATTTCCTAATTGCTTATGCCTCAGAAGTATAGAAAATGGCTATTATTCCCCACAAACTTTGCTTTTGTGACCAGGACAGGTAAATTTCAAAATATCACTATTTCCAATGGGAAAACGGGCGAATTTGTGTCTTTTCGTTCACATAAAGTCAGAAAAAAACAACATATGAATCCAAATTAACATGTATTTGTACTAAAGTAATACAAAAATGACTACAAAAGATTTAGAAGTGAGTAGTTTTTCAAGATTTACGATTATACTGTAAATACAGTACAGTGAGTACAAACTACAGTGAGTAGTTTTTCGAGATTTACGATTATACTGTAAATACAGTATAATCGTAAATCTCGAAAAACTACTCACTTCTAAATCTTTTGTAGTCATTGTTGTATTACTTTAGTACAAATACATGTTAATTTGGATTCATATGTTGTTTTTTTCTGACTTTATGTGAACGAAAAGACACAAATTCGCCCGTTTTCCCATTGGAAATAGTGATATTTTGAAATTTACCTGTCCTGGTCACAAAAGCAAAGTTTGTGGGGAATAATAGCCATTTTCTATACTTTTGAGGCATAAGCAATTAGGAAATAACACTTACTACCCAGGAACAAAAAAAAATAATAATAATTGTTACACTGGATTATTTTTATAGTTGTGTATGATGCATAAATACACACATGTCCCGGGGGCACAGTACAGTAAAATTATTGCTTACATAAGGGAGAAAGTAAAATAAATGCAGTCCTTATTATAGGATGCACCTGCACTGTAATTCTACTGTATGTATAGTACTGCTATAGAGGTTTGTTTTAATATATTGTCAATTATACCTTACAGGCAAAGGAAACATGTTCATGGTTAAGCATGTTCATTACATCACAGAAGCATTGGAAAAGCACTGCAAAATGCCAATGAATATTTAAGGTTGATAACACTGGACTGAAGCTATTTCAAAGATATTTAAAAAAAAACAAAAAAAAACGCCAATTTAAAAAAAGCTGAAGGCTACTTACAAGCCTTTAAATGAAATGCCTGAGTGGTTTATTTCTAGTTTAAATATTATTGGGTGCGTTTTCACAATTTGGAGTAAATGGCTTTGAGAATCCGGTCCAATGTGTGTTTATGCTGTACTGCAAAGGGTAAGCTATGATATAAACAGTGAGTAAACTTTACTGAGGTTTTACTTGTGCTACACTGTGAGAGACACGCTTGCTGAAGCCCTGAATTTACCTGTGCTACACTGTGAGAGAGACGCTTGCTGAAGCCCTGAATTTACTTATGCTATACTTCAAGAGAGATGATTGCTGACATGCTAGTCTGCCAGACACAGAGTTCTCTGGATTTACCTTTGAGAGACACGCTTGCTGAAGCCCTGAATTTACCTGGTTCAACTGTAGAGGCTGAGACTCCAGCTCTGACACAGTCTCTCTGACCTGGTTTTCCTGCACTTCCTTCTTCAGTTTTTCCACCTTTAAAATTAATTTGAAACATTCTGGTTACCACTGTGTCATACCCCGTTCAGGCAGAATTCACAAGTGCATTCTTCCAACCACGTAGACACCAGTGGAGTCTCCTTACAGGAGACAAGGGAGGCAGTGCTTCCTCAAAATTTCAAAGTAAAAAAAAAAAAAATATATATATATATATATATATATATATATATATATATATATATATATATATATATATATATATATATATATATATAGTTGTGTAGCATTATAATATAATAATGTTCAATACAACAAAATGCCTAAAGTTTAAGAAAAACAACATTTTAACCTAAACCCAGGTCAACATTCCTATATTAACACTAATGCTGGAGCCCAGAGAGATTATTTTCCTCATAGGAGGCAAGCCTCTATTATAAATTCCTATCTGCTCCTAAGCACAGTACTAGCAATGGCAGATGACGTAGTCTGATCCCTGGTTTTAACTGGAGGAGCCACTCACACCCTCCCGCCCCCTGCTGAAGCACTGCTGTACTTAGTATAGATGATTATGAGGGAAGTGCTCAATAGTGGAAATTGCATCATTTGGTTTCGCACCCAATTTCCTAAAGGAGATTTTAAAAAGTGACCAGAAAAAACTATAATTCCCAGAAGACACTGCGCGCCCATATGCACACTGCATTGTGACACCGGTAGCGTCAGTAAAATGAGATATACTTTCATATTATGATACCACTTCCTTTCTGTGAGAACAAATCTAGTTGTTAGTTTTGTTTTTTTCTCTCTTAGTGTTTGTTGGAAGTATATCTATATTAATTTAGCCTTTCCCCAGCACTATTTGTTTATTTTCCCCAGTGCAGGCAAACTCTTTCACTTTCGCCTCTATGGGATATCATTATTTTGTTGGTGATTTATTTCAGTTTACAAAATTAAGCCGATAGGATGTGCTTGATTTTTGTCTGCCTTTCTCCTGCCTTAACAGCTTCGTTTAGACACATTTTTATGCAAGGTATGTTAGTGACACGGTCTTGAAATCTAAATGCTATATTCATGTTGTATACAGTGCACTTTTAAACATACACTGGCCGTGTGTAACAGTTAAGTATATTAGAATAGACTGTGATGGGCTACTGTTTCTTTTCTCTGTTGGCTAGTGGAGAAAATGTGTTTAACAACCAAACTGGGGTAAAAGCTGTTATTTTGAATTGACAGTCGTCAATTGATGGGAGATGTATGTTATGGACAGGCTTGACAATATGTCAAAGCATTAGGTCTTTATCATCTAAAATGTGTGTCACAGGATGAAATGGAGGGTGCCGTTAGACTTTGCAGTTTTCACGACATTGAAAAAATATGAAGTGGTTAATAAATCAGCAGTTTAAATGGAAGAGGCAGATTCACCCTCACACTGATGATACAAATGACACAAGTTTATTGCTGATGTAACGACAGTGTGTAATGTGTTGACGATGTAAAGAACACACCGTCTGGAGCAGGGCCTTCCTCTCCGAGTCCAGAGAGCGCACGCGGCTCCTCAGAGACAGGATCTCTTTATCCAGCCTCACGTTGTGCTCCTTCGCCTTCTGCAGCTCCAGCAGGTCTGAGGACACAGGCATATGTGTTACTTTACATTTACAAGCTTCCTGAATGTGCTACTACACATAGCAAAATAAAAAGGGATTCCTTCAAAAAATTCAAACACCAATTCCAGCTTAACAGTTCAGGGACTACAGGGATTCAAAACGGTAAATGTAGACACAATACTAGACTGCTACTCAACCACACACAGCCATGTGCAAATACTAATTTTGTATACCAGTTTGGTGTGGGACATTAAGGAAGGTTTAACAAAGACATGCAAAATTAAATGTATATTTCCTGTGAATTGCTGGTCAAGAAAGGCGCATCACTTTGACAACTGGTTATCCAATGTGATTTTATATGAGCCTGCACTAAATCTGAAATGACTTTGTCAGTTTTCTTTCTCTCAGGTTATTACTGTTGGTTGGAGAATTAGCGAACAGCGCCTCTTAGTGGCCAGTATTGTATATTGTAGTCGCAGTTATTTTTCCTATTTCTGTAGATGAGCTTCAAGAGGGATTTCAGGACAGATGTTCTGCATGCCTCAAATACAATCCAAATACACTGATAGGAGGTGCACATTTTCAGACATTCTTAACACATTTACATGTTAATAAAGGAAAATAATTCACCTAAAGTATCACCTAAATATGAAGGCACTGTTAGAAATATACTTAATGACACACTGTATTTTATTGAAAACCCTACCGCTCTCCTTCAGCTCCTCCACTTCCACTCGCAGCTGCTCCACCTCCTGACGTGCTCTCTGTAGCTCTGGGTCTGACAGGAGAGAACAACCACAAGCCTTACAAATATCTTTCATTGGAACAACATAATTCAGTGGTGGAGACTCACTAAAAGAACACAAAAGCACCCGCTACAATATCATTAAACTTGCAACAATATTAAATATTATAATTTGATGCTATTACATGTCGCTGCAAATTTCAAACGTATGTTACTTGCTACTAAATATCACTGAAATGTCCAATGCAATGTGATCTGAACAACAGTATAAAGATCTTTGCAAAGCATACACCCTCTACAGTAAAGAGGCCGTCCTCACAGTCATTCATTTGTGCATGCATTGTGTAATGTATAAAAGCTGCATCTCCCCACTGCACTGCTCACCGCTGCCTGCCTTCCTGGCGATGTCCAGCTCGTCGGTCAGCCTGCGGATCTCCTTGTGCGCCATGGAGAGCCGGCGAGACGCTTCATCCAGATCCCGCTCTGCACACTCCCGCCGCCGCCGCTCACTCGACAGCTCGGTATCGTGGGTCTGCAAGGGAGTGGGGCAGGTCAGAGAGAGGGGGGATCCCAGAGACAGAGGAGTTAGAGGGGTAGAGAAAGACAGAGAGGAGTTAGAGGGGTAGCGAGAGTACAGAGAGGAGTAAGAGAGAGGTAGAGAGGAGTTAGAGGGGTAGAGAGGAGGAGTTAGAGAAAGGTAAAGAGGAGTTAGAGGGGTAGAGAGACAGAGAGGAGTTAGAGAAGTACAGAGGAGTTAGAGGGGTAGAGAAAGACAGAGAGGAGTTAGAGAAGTACAGAGGAGTTAGAGGGGTAGAGAGAGACATAGGAGTTAGAGAAAGGTAGAGCGAGACAGAGACGAATTAGAGAGGGGGGATCCCAGAGACAGAGAGGAGTTAGAGAGAGGAGTTAGAGAGACCCTGGTGTTACATGTAGTACAGGATCTAGCCGACTCTGGCCCAGGCTTTCCCTGATGTGATGTTACACTGAGTTGGTTGGTGCCTGGTGGTTAATGGAGCTGGAAGCTGGGAACATGCACACTGTCTGGAATTGGAGAGACCATGCCAGGACCTGTGGGAGTGAGTGAGCTACACCTTTATCACTGTCACTCTGGTTAATGAAGTTAGTGCAGGTCTGCAGCAGGGCACCACAAGCAAAACATACAAAACAGCTAACACACTCTCAAGCTGTTCCCTTACTGGACACTCTTCAATGACAATGAGGTGGCACTGTAACGTAATGATAGCTGGAGCTTTACCACAGTGGTAACATTTCCATACATTTTGACAGGTCCTACACACCTAAACTGACCGCGGTACTGTACCATGATACCGTATTAGTGTGCGGTCTTTATACAGTGGGATTATAAATGGTTTCAACTGTTCAAAGACTATGTGCTTTTGCCTTCTATAACAAGACTAATCTCTGTATTGATGTGCCTGTGGTGGTCCTGCTCAGCCTGGGTTGCCTGGTCATCAGAAGGATTTGTGACCTTGGTGCAGTGGTTAGTAGAGGCTCATAGGGGCCATAGTGCAGTGGTCAGTAGAGAGCTCTACTGCAGGTAGCAGGAGGGAAGGTGGACATACTGAAGCACCACCATGGGCGCCCTGTGCTGCCGTACGGACGCCAAACAGCTTCTTCCAGGAGCTCGTGGTTGGGGACAGGGGGTCCTTGTGGAGAGACAATGTGGATAATGTCATCACTGAGAACAGAGCTCACGTCACTGCACTGCCATCCCTCCACTGCCGGGGACTGGGTGCACACTGAAGGGTCTAGGGGAGCAGTTTTGCAAATGTCTACACACACAAATAAACTAAAAAAAAATCAACAAAAGGAAAGCCACACAAAATCTGTTAATTTAAAAATAAAAAAAAAAACCTGCAACTTTTTTTTTTTTTTTTTTTTTTTAAAACGTCAGGTTTTTTAAGAAATGCGAAATCTTGTGCCTATTGACTAATCTGTCACCGCCTGAAGGTCGGTGCATGAGCCAGCATCCTTGGCTCCACCCCTCAGCTCCAGTAATTGGCTCTGCTCTGTACACCTCAGCTCCAGTAACAGGCTCTGCTTTGAGATCCAGGGACGACACTGTTCAAACACATTTATTAATAAAGACTGATGTGATCAAGTTTTTAATAACTTTTTTTCTGAATATCAAATTGTGCCTATTGACTAATCTGTCCAGTAACTGGCTCTGTCGGTGCACTGAGCCAGCATCCTTGGCTCCACCCCTCAGCTCCAGTAATAGGCTCTGCTCTGTATCACTCACCTCGTTCACGGTGTTGGCTCCACCCCTCAGCTCCAGTAACAGGCTCTGCTCTGTATCACTCACCTCGTTCATGGTGTTGGCTCCACCCCTCAGCTCCAGTAACAGGCTCTGCTCTGTATCACTCACCTCGTTCATGGTGTTGGCTCCACCCCTCATCTCCAGTAACAGGCTCTGCTCTGTATCACTCACCTTGTTCATGGTGTTGGCTCCACCCCTCAGCTCCAGTAACAGGCTCTGCTCTGTATCTCTCACCTCGTTCATGGTGTTGGCTCCACCCCTCAGCTCCAGTAACAGGCTCTGCTCTGTATCACTCACCTTGTTCATGGTCTCTTTGGTGAGCTGCATAGACTCTCTCTGCTGCCGAAGCTCCTCTTCAAGTGTCTGTCGAATCTGGTCCAGCTCCTCCTAACAGTGGGTGAGCAGCCATGCGTTACACACACTGATGCGAACCAAAATAATAACATTCCACTTTTCCTGTTTTGCCCAGTCAATGACTACATAGGTCTCGAACATACGGTTTTGAAATAAACATGCTATAGCAAACATGTGTTTTCATTCTAAAACATGACATCTGGTACAATAGAAGTAGGGCTTGAAGTTTTTGGTAACCGATAACAACTGAAAAAACACCCCAAAAGACAAATTTAGAAAATTCGTTTTTTATTTTTTTAAACCAATAAACCTGGGTTTTGGCAATATATTTGTTAATAATGTCAATCATTAACTACTCTTTCTACATAAAGAAAATGTCTTTCAGAAGGCATGTAGTGTGCAAAGCCATTGCTTCTGGCCAATCAGAAATTTTTGTAGACCTACCTATACTAGAACACTAGACTTGTGACTGGGGCGGGACTAATAAATTCAGGACCAGTCATTATTTTTAAGTTATGTTAACATTTATATTTAAAAAATAATAATTTGTGTAAAACATAAATTAATAAAACATCAGTATTATATAATTATAATAAATAAAACATATTTACTGTTAAAAGGCTAATAAGTCAATCGGTTACCAGCATTTAGTTTGCTTTGCAGTATGAAGTCATGTATTAGTGTTTCCCATGTATGTTTGTATACAGTTATTTAAGGGACTTGTATTCAATAAGCTTTATTGATGAACCAGGCAGCGAGTTGAGTTGGAAGTGTACAACGTGCGAGCTGCAGTAATGAAACCACAGCCGAACCCCGACATCACAGTGTGATAGACATGCATAAAACAAAAGATTTCTCACAATTCTCGGATTCAAAATGCATCCGGAGTTCTACCTAAATGGCCTGAATCCTAAATGTGGACATCCTCACTTCAACACAGTAAGTTAACGTTTGTATATGTATTGGTGAAACGCACTTGCAATTTATTATACAAACCGAAAAATAGACATGTAATAACCAAAAATAACAGATTCTGCCAAATAATAATAATAAAAAACGAAAAAACACCCCCGAACTGAAAAAAAAATTTAAAAAACGAAAAATTGAAGCCTATATACAAGGTTAAGAAAATTCTCAGTTTCTATGCTTTGTTCACATGTGACACTTGCTCTGTAATTTCACCTTAGCGGTGTCTTCAGCATTCAAATCTGTACTGTTGAGACCTATAAAATGCATGTACATAAGAGGTCAGATTTATGGGGTTACTCTGTTCGCTACACTGTCAAGGGTAATCTAACATGGGTATGAAATCTGGAAGTTATCCTAACTAATGTGATGACGTCACAGTTCAGATTCACTTTGTAACATTTTCAGCCAGCACATCCTGGTTTAAAGCATCTCTATGCCTTCAACAGAGCTCTCAGCATTATGTTCTAAGTACACCAGAGTACAGCTATAACTCCTTCTCCCTGGAACACTCTGCCACATATTGGATGTAAGAAGCACTCCTAACCAGGATAAGGGCTCTGAAGGAACTAACACAAACTCAAACTCAATCACCGATTAAATCTTATCTTTATTACCTTGTATACCCGTCATATGTTTTTTAATTCTATATTTAAAATGCTGGATTTGAAAAGAGATATTTTGTCTTTAAAGTGTACTGTTTGGAAGCTCTAGGGGGGATATTTTTTCAGTGGGGACGGCAGTTGTATAAGTAAGAAAGGGTATGCCAGAAGGTTTATGAATAAGAGTCCCTCACTATGCAGGCGTATCTCATTGTTCCACATTGCAGTGGAATGATCCCAGGAAGCACAAGTCCCTGAGAGAAAGGATGAAAGGATTGAATGCGATTTGTTTTCAAATCACGTTGCCCTGCTGTGTGTTTCTTTGAGAGTCAGGCAGGGTTACTGTGTGAGCTCGGAGAGCCGGGTACCTGTAGATGTACCTCCCGCAGGCTGCCTGTGTAGCTCTGGGAATCCAGCTTCCTCTCTGCGCTCTCCAGCTTCTCCAGGAGAGTGGCTCTCTCCACTAGCAGGTAGGCGATCTGCTCGCTGGGGCTGCTGTGGGAGATCTCAGCCAGGCCCTCCTGATCCAGCATCTCCTCCACCTCCTTCAGATGGGCTTCTGCACAACACACACACTGGATTAACACTCACTGCACATCGGGTACTTGCTGGTGCAACATATGGAGCTAACCTAGTTGAGTTACTTCTCAACAGTCGTGATGTATACTGGTGTACACCAATATATTAGGCATTTGATTGGCTCACCATACTGATCTCTCAGACTCTGATTGGCTCACTATACTGACTTCTCAGGCTCTGATTGGCTCATTACATTAATCTCCCAGGCTGTTTGGCTATGCTGGTCCATCCAGGCCTCTGATTTGTTATTCTGGTCTAAACCTTTGATTAGCTATTCTATTCTTTATTCTGATCGCTACTGTCTATCTAGGCATCTGATTGGCTATTCTGCTCTCTCCAGGCCACCGATTGGCTCTGCAGATTTCTATTTTGGTCTCTCCAGGCTGTAATTGGCTCACCTTGCTCGAGCCTCAGCTGCTGCAGTTCCCCGCGGAGCTGCTCGTTCTCTCGCTCATACTCAGCGGTCAGGGCCTCGCGCTCCTCAGACAGGTTGCGGATGTGATCCACATAGTTCTCCACCTGAAAGCACACAGCGGAGTCTAATGAACGTGGAGCTGAGCAGGATTCCACACCTGCTGGCTGGGTTCAAGCTCGGCAGGATTCCACAGCCCCTGGCTGGGTTTCAGCTCAGCAGGACTCCACATCTGGCTGGGTTTCAGCTTGGCAGGATTCCACACCCCCCTGGCTGGGCTCCAAAGAGGGCTGAACCAGCCAGAGTGGGGTGGTGCAAAATATCTGACAGGGAAATATTAAGAGACATCCAGAAACACACTGCAGAGAGGAATCTGAGGAGCACATCAACATGAGGAGGAGCAGGTGGGTTAACCTAGGGGATTCTCAAACCCAGTGGTCAGCACTGTCTATCAAGATATTCACATCTACTCTTTTACTCCACACTGGAGTAGGGCTGTGTGGCACTTTATTTTCTTTTATTTTCAGGATGGCTCATTGCGATAACACTGTTTCAAAACCTTTCTCTTTTCCTGTAATAACGACTTTGCTGCAAGGGCAGCCGGCACGGGAAACCAGGAATGGCTCAAACTGCAGTGCAACAGGAGTCTTCCAGTATCTGCCACCCTGACACTGAAACTACTGTACATTCCTGTCTGTCATCACACAAAGGCTTGTGAGTAACAGACTGAGGATATGTTGTTTAACCAGCTCAGGAATTACATGGTAGAGACTCTGAAACAACTTCATATCAACAAACTTTCACATACGAGACATTAAAACAGGCACTTCTGAATGGTTCATATTGTATTGTAGTTGAAGAACAGGAATGTTGAAATGTAAATCTGGTCATGCAACAGGGCTGCTTTGTCTTGCTACTATACGCTGTGATAAAAGCAATCTTCGCTACCTTTTCTGCTAGAGATTCCCTTAAACACAGAGGGGTCCCCTTTGTAAATCAATGACATGACGGGCTAACACTGTCCTCCAACAAGTACTGGGAGACTAATCACTAAATGAGGTGTGAAATAAATAACACGTGTTCTACTGAGCAGAAGAGTTTCATTTCTTTCATAGGCAATTTGATAGGGGTTGTACTTGGTTTAGTTTGCTCCCGAGAGATTTATTTTTACTGTTGTTTAGTATGGATTGTAATTTGAAATCTTGCCGCGCTAATCGCTTGTTCTGTGTTGCTGAAGATGTGGCGATTATCTACGGCAGGGTGCAGAAACCCGGCCCTCGAGGTCCGGATTCCTCCAAGGTTTATTGGTATCATTAAATAATGAACTGAGTGAGACCTAGGAGGAGGTTCAATTGGGTCAGTTCAGTAACTCAGGTTACAGGAGGAACAAAGACCAGGAGTTCATTCTGCAGTATTATTGGGGATGAATGCTAGTTGCCTGTCCTCACCTCTTTCATCTCGGCTATCTGTTGCGAGCGCACCTCCTCCAGGTCCTGAGCGAGGGCGCGCAGGCTACCCTCGCTGCGCAGGTACAGACGCCACAGGTGACGCAGCCGCTCGTCCGCCGTTGCCCCAGGCTCCTGTCCATCCTCCCTCAGCCTCTGGAGAATGTCATCCAGCTCAGCTTGCTCCTGTAGACAACAGCAGCATGGGTGAGCTCTCCCCCACACACACAGGCAGGGGGCTCAATGCACCATAGGTATAGTCAGTGTCACAACTTCCTTCATATCAAAAAAAGGATTTTGTTGGTACTATCGACTCTCCTTCTAGCACACACAGGGATAAAGTATTCAACACTGTTGAAAATATTAGATTTCTCTTCCTTTGCACTCACTTGCTAATTCTCAATACTTCCAGACCGAGGACAACAGTTCACTGAAAGAGAAAGTATCTCAGTGTATCTGTCCAGGGGGCACGGCCAGTGGGAAAAACACTTGTGCAACAAACATCCTCTTGAGACCCACAAGGGTTCTTTTCATTGGATTGCATTCCCCTTTGAACTACTGATAACTGAGACACAAAAAAATGAACCCTAACATCTTAGGAAAAAATAAGAACCAACAGCAAACAACATACATTTTAGAACAACAGTAAATAGTTAAAGAACTTCTCAGCAGTTCTAAAACAGTAAGTTCACAATTAAAGCACCAGACATTATCAAAAACATCATTTATTTTATTTATTTATTTATTTATTTATTTATTTATTTATTTTTTTTTTAATTGCGACACCTTGAGCTGTTTGCCTATTTTAACCTCAACTACTGGACCCATTCTAGCCCTGCCACTCCCTGTATATTAATGTGCTTTAATTAATGATCACTGCACAGTTATTAATGCTTCCATAGCGCACTTACAGAGAAAGTCTGGTGCATTGTTCAGACCCACTTCCACATGAGGCAGATTGACTATGTCCAGAGTAAATCTGTGTAGCTGAGTGGTAAACGGACTTGCTGTACTGAAGCCTGTATATAACACTCCCCAGCAGCCCATTTCTCTGGTGTTGGGCTGTTTCCATGAGAACTGCCTGGCTGCCCCACACAGGGGACTGGAGAGGGCCAGCAGAGACACGTCCCTCCGTATTACTGAAACCCAAACCCTTAATTTCAGCACACAGGGACAATAGCCACCACCAGCAGCAGCAGCAGGGGAGGTCTGTTACTGTCACAAGCAAACAATGCCTTAATGTGAAAAAATCTGATACTGTACGAAACTTAGAAAAGTTGATTCCAGGTCCCCGAGTGGCTCACCTGGTAGAAGCACCGCCATGTGGTGCACAAACTAACAACCTCACTCACTAAGTGGATCAAACTTTCCAGTGGGGGTCCTCAGTCAGGATACCTAATGTCATGGGGGTCTGGAGATCGGGAACCCCAGTGCTAAATTACAGTGACTTAGCAACTTGCTAAAACAGATGGTTTGGGTGCTTTTGGGTGCTTCAACTTTATCATCATACTAATAGCCCTTGTTTTAAATGTACAGCCATGGTAGGGATGTATTGTGTGCTTAGGAATGGCAATTAGGATTGGCAGCACTGTGGAATCCAAGAACTGAGCAGTTCAGACTTCAAGAACGGCTGGAATGGTAGCGTGAAATCTAATAGCTCAGCAGCTTCTGCACGGTTTCATTACTATACTCCACAGAAACAAATACTTAAAGAATGCAAGCCTGCCTTGCTGAAACTGGATACCCCTCTCTTACCATGCAGTGTGACGTCTCCAGTCACACCCTGCAAAAGAAACGCACTCACACAGACACCCAGACTGCATGCCACACTAACAAAACGTTCGGTTGCAGCGGCTGTTTGCATCGTAACCCGAGAGGGTCCCACTACAAACAGAGGCCTGAGGGCCTTTGAACGGGCTGCAAAACAGTTTTTAAAAAAAGGGCTTTAAAAAGAGCCCTGAATCTGGTGAGAAGGGGCGACTGTTTCTCAAAGGTATAGTTCCTGGTTCTTCTGATTCAGCCTGACGCATTATAATTCCTGCCCACTGAGCTGTGTCTGACTGCCAGCTTCTATCCCTACACCTGGCCTCTGTGGAACGGGTTGCTCTGCTAACTGTAGAATTCTTGAGTGACATCCCTGGAGCCTCGTTCAATAAAGGCACACTGGAGTAAAATCCCTCAAATATAACAGTTAATTCCAGGTATACCACTGACTGATCTTCACTGTGCTTTTAATCAAATCCCCAGCAAAATATTCAGTTTCTGTAACTTATACATGTAGAGTGAAGCCGCTTTTTCAGGAACAGTGGCTTGAAACCTGGTTCCAGAAGACCTAGTTTGAGGCAACTTTACTGTTTAAAACCCCAAGTCTCCCCTGGTGTGCCATGCAGTGGCCTGAAACCTAGTCTCCTGAAACCAAGTTCCAAGCCACAAAGTGGCTTCGTCTGCCCTCAGCTTCACAGACTGTGAGCAAGTGCACAGTACATAGTGGGAGTTTTCAAATGACATAGTAAAGCTCGTGTTCTGATTTATTTCAAAGCAAACGTATTTGGTACTTAATGGGTTAAAAATTAATGAAAAGGCTGAAAATAAGTACTATGCCATATAATGGCTTGTGGAAAAGCAAGCGTAATAATTTGTGGGTAAGTGCAATGGTTGCTATTAACGGATGGGTATAGTAATTTCACAGCGGCCCTTCATCCCCAGTGCACAGAAGGATTCCGGTGTAAATGACCTGTAGTGGCAACTACTGTGCGGGACAAAGAAATCTCCAGTTAAATAAGAATCACACTCATGCAGTAAATGTTTAAATGACTTGTGTAAAATATCTGATCTCAATATTATTGCTCTGAGAAAAAACTAGGGAGGGGTTGACACTCAGGAAATATTGTTATGCCATAAATCGGGCATTATTTGAGGTTAAGGTTTACAACACGGGATACAACTAATATCCTTGACGTCTGTGCTCCATTGCTACTTCAAGCAGAGATAGTTTTGATGAGTCTACCAGGTCAACATATGAAACCAAGTAGAAGCTATGTACCTCTTTGTGAGATTAGAAGCCCCAGTGAACCAGAATTCTATACAATGAGATCATCTCATTCCCCCCTTATCAAATCCAGTCCCTAAATCCACTGTAAACTCCACACTAAACTACAGAGCATCACAGTGCTGCAGGTCCAATCTAGAGGACAATCACACCCATGTGCGCTTGCTTCTAGATCTATTAAAAGGCAGGGTGTGGGTTTCTGGGGTGTCTTGGGGGGCAGCAGTTTGGTATAGAATTTCCCATCATTACACCCCTTAAAAAAGTTTCCTATAGTAATAGCTATATAGTGTAATAAAGCAAAAGTGAATGTGTGGTAAAGCATAGGTAAGCATTGCACAGCATAGAGAGGTATAGTGACGCACATAAAAACATGGCAAAGCAGGGTAAACTATGGTAAATACACAGCATAACCATGGGAAAAGTACAAAAATACATTTTTTTTGCCCCTTAAAGGACACTGCTTCTGACATGCCTACACTGTGAGGAATTACAGACATTATAAGAAATAAACTGCTGCTTCCTGGGCTGTAGATCAAATGATCAAGTGCAGTTGAAAAATATCTTCAAACACAGGGAAATGGGGACTAGTGTTAATGTTACAAACATCTAACAGGCATTTAACATAAGAAACCTTAACAAAAACCCCAATCAGCAACAACCAAATGACTTGGGGCTCAAATACAAGTATAGAGATACGTGCAATATTTACCTGTGGAGGATTGTCCATGTCTTCTGCGCTGGGGCTACAGAATACCCTACTACAAACGCACCCCGTATGAACAGTCCATGGTTTTTGATCGATCTAGATTGGTTATACCAGCTCCAAAAAAAAGCTGTGCAACTAAACAGTGGTTTTATTTGTACGCTCGTTAAGTTCACACTTCTATAAAAAAATAATAATTCGATGTGCCCGTCCTCATACAATGAGATCAATTATTTAACTCTCCTCAGAGATCTTTGCAAACACTCAGTGCAGTGAATCCTTTGGTGCATGAAGCTAGCGCATACAAAGACCAGTAGTTGAACACTCACAAACCCGTAACATTCACTTCTTGAGCGGTTTTATTTTTTTAATTGAGGGTTTGTTAAGTTTCAACAATTAATATATGCATTACTGCGCCCAGAACTGAATATTAATACACAAGTTTATAAAAACGCTTCCTGTTTGAGGGCTAGCGAGTAGAAGTCGCTCGGATTGTGAGGGTGAAGGCGGTGAGGTGTCTTGGGATCCCTCATTGTCACTTCAAAACACTCCTTAATTCAACCACGCTTGCTCTGAAACACGCTGCGAGTCGCCTTTTAACAGAACAGCCCAGTTTAAGTGTTTCTTGCTTTAGTTTTAGGCAGGGGTGCTGAATCCTAAAATAATTCTTACGAGATCCTCAGTTCCATTTTCTTCGCTTTGGTAGCGCAGCTGTCACAGTCAAACCGATACCCAAATAAGGCTATGTTTTCACTCTCTAGAATATACAGTACTGTACAGCTGCTCTAAATTATAGTTTTGGTCTCACAGTTAGTTTTATTTGGAGGTTGTTTAAATTTAGCGACGTTCCATTTACTCGTAATGTTACAGAAAAAAATCCCTTTTGCATCAGATGTGCCTATTCTGGGTGCGGGGTTCAAGTTGCAATTGCCGGTGTAGCGATTTTAAATTGTAGATCCTTTTGTTCGTACGTTGTACACTGTATCCAGTACAATAACAGCAACACTGCTGAACTATGTTTGGGTCCATATTGGACTCAATATGGGACATCTACGGATTCTTCGGTTGGTGTGTTGACTGTATCTGCATCACGTCTTAATCAAATCCTAGCGCAGCACACAGTTTTCTGTATTCAACAAGTGAGTGCATGCCGGGCTCCCCTATATCAGCAGGATGGTGGGTGACTGGATCTTCACACAGCAGCACTGTCTGTCCAGATAGAGAACACAGCGACCTTGTTAAAAATTGTGTTTTTCGAACCCCGTTTTCAGTAGCGGAAACCCGGATCAGTAATCCCCGTTCTTTGGATTCGCTCCTCTCCGCGGCTCTGGGGGTTCAGCAGTATCTGTACTCTTGTTGTTTTGCCAGAGATCGTTTTCAAAAGGTCTGGGGGTGCTGACTCCACGATCTGATATTTCTGCGGGCTGTAGAGTTGCCTGCCCGATCCCGTCTCCACATACTGGGGCAGTCGGTGGAAATACCAGGTTAGCACAGCCTGTGGCCGGGGGCAGTTTTCTGCTCCAGGGATGCGCTTATCTCCACAGCTGAGCGCAGAACGCAGTTGCCGAGGCCGCAGGGAGCCTTGGCAACGGGACAAACCATCAGTTTGGAGGGGGGGGGGGGATACAGCACCGCAAATAAAATAAACCAGTTTCAAATTGCAATGAGAAATAAAAAACAATTGGTAACTAATTTTACACCGTTGTGTCTTACATTTACGAGCAATATTGATGTTGTTGTTTTAATTTAATTACTTCTTTACATTCTGCAATAGTTTACTCCCCAGAAGATGCGAGTGTTTCCAGAACACCTTGTACAAACAAAATATGTTCCTAGCTAATGACGTTTCGCAATCTTTGTATATCTGTTGTCCCTCTGACCAGGACTCGTTCGGTAACACATATGCTAAGACATTTGCTGAAATATTATGTTTACATTTTTCATCTTGCTGGAACTTTTGTGAACTTTTAAAAGTTGGTGTACATTGTTTCTGACCGGAGGAGATTATTGTATGCACAACCGGAAACACGTGTAGACTGCAGTTCGATCATCAACATGGGGCGACCAAGGAGGTAGATGCGGAACTTTGAGAATTTTGTTTCATAAGAAATATAATAGTTGTGGAACTCAGACGCAGGATTTTAAAATGACATTTACAAACTTTCAAACTAAAAGGGACTTGGTTGGTGTAAATACTGCAGATTCATATAATTGGAGAGTAAAATGAGCGACTGTTTGTCGTCTCCTCTTCGTCCCTGGGACTTGCACAGCCTCGAAATGCACGCCGTCCAACCGTGCAAAGTGGATATACGTGGTTTGATTAATTTGTGTTTCATTTTTGTGGAAGCGGGAGTTGTGTCACATCTTTTCTGCGTGTACCGTAGGTTGTTGCTGATTGACATTAGTGATACAATCTCTTATGTACTGAAAAGCATTGCATTTGACTTGTATCCGGTGTTCTGTATCCATGTACAGAATGCCAGGATTTGTTTAAAAGCATCCAATTCCATTGACCTGTATAAGTGTTTTACTGTTCTCTTCACTACCTCTTTGTTCGCAAGCATGCTGGGTGATTTTTATTGCAATTAATGAAACACTGTTTTAAGTGTTTAATCATATCTGAGGTACTTTGACAATGATCATCCAACACTATTCAGCACTCAGTAACGCTGCATTTAGAAATACTGAAAGACAATTCAACGACAAACGTTTGGACTAGTTGAAACGTTCACCATTGAATTTCATTTCTATTGTTTTTTGCTTTGAGTTCAGGAGCTGCTCCTCGGTTCTAGTTGCTTACCGTAGACACATGAAACGTAGGCCACATTGTATGCCAAAGTGTATTCTCTTACATTAGTAAGCGCCAGCACCATCTAGTGGACAGCTGACGCTGGCTCTTATTTCTGTAATTGCACTTTGGCTAGTTTAGTTTGTTACTGTATATCTATGGCAGTTGGCAGCTAGAATGGATCTCGACTGATAGTACTTTAACACGTGTCAAAAAAAACGTAAAGCAGGCAGTATTTGAGTTTTTGCAATAAGTGACATTTGAAGCTGCCTCTGTACTGTATAAATGATACAGTTGACCTTGTCTTTTATGGTCTAAGAGTGTCTTTGGGTGGGCCAGTTCTGTGACCCAAGATGCTAAATACTTTCCTCTTGCATTTTTTTTCTGCTTGTATCTGAACTGCTTAAGTGTTTACCAGTTTGTCTTGTTCTTTCTTTCTTATTTTAACTCAAGGTCTGTGAGTCGGAAAAAGCCTCGAACAAAGGAAGAATATGACAGTGATGACCCCTTGGCTTACAAGGACATGCCCGTCCCTGACAAGGTAAGGTCTCTTACATGGATTTGCCATTGAAGCCTTGGAGTGTACAATGATTAGCATACACAATTCTAATAGTTATCAGCATAATGGTCCACGGAACTAATGACATTGTGTATCTTCCCTTTGAACCATTGTTCAAACAAGCTATCTAGAGGCGAAGGGCCTCAACGACTGTTGTTGTATTGCTTTGTGACTCATACACTGTAGTGTGATGTGTCTTCTTGTTTTTGTCTCTAGAAGTCCTCTCAGTATTTCCAAGATGAAGTCGATGATTTCCACGAAGAGAAGCATAAGGTTTGTACTTCAGATTTCAAGTAGAATATAAAAAGGACGTTTTTCAAGCTGGCAATTCCTGTGTAATGCCAGAAGAACTTACTGTGCCTCTCTCTGTGCCCAAGCAGTTACCTGTCAGCTGTTTGGACAGTGCTGCTTTTGCTATTATCTCCACCTGTCTGTTCTTCACCAGAATTGGGGTCTACACTGTATTTATGGCCCTATGAAATCTGTTTTTATTTATTTATTTATTTTGAGATTTAGTTTCTTCAGTTTTAAAAAATATAATTGGTGTTTCAGTTGTTTTAAATCAAAACAGTGATGTGGGTCGGAATTAAACAGATCATTGAAATAGGCATTACCATCCAAATGTGTGGGTATTTTGCTCTTGAAAACCTGTGCTGTTACTCTGTGTTTCTACGCATGCGCCACGATACGGGATTGTGCTAAAAAAATAGCAGTGTTCATAATACTTACGCACTGTCTGAATTTGCCAGTGTTACCGTTGTGTTCAAGAGACCTTGGGCAAAAGGGAAATTCACTTAAAAAATTTGATACTTTTTTTTTTTTATACAAAACATAGCCAAATCTGCAAAATTTAACACCTTTTAACACTGTCAGTAGAAAATGTTCTCCTGAGCTCTGTCTGTATCCCTTAACCCTTTGTGCGCAGCATGACGGATGTAAAGGGGTAGTTGAGTATCTTTGTATGTAGGATATCTGTGGTCTCTGCGTCTCTCAGCAACGACCAGGAAGGTAGTTAATGCCCACCCTGCAGCACGGCAGCTACGACAGTCTGCCTTATACTGTACACAATGTGTGCAGATTTCACAAGTTTCACATTCTTCCTTCAAATATGTAGTTTCGAGCTTCATGTAATATGTTTGATAAAAATGGCGAATGCGTTTTTCTGTCGTTATTTTTTTTCCGTATAGCACTGGATTCCACGTTATGCTTTTGATTCTGCCCGTGTTCTCGTTAACGCAGATTTCATAAGGCCTTATGTATTCCATCAAGCCAGATCTCGGTGGTTTTTCTCTCTTGTCCAGTAAACCCGTCTGTAGAGCATGCAATAATCACTTCTCCTGTGTCTTGTTTTGTTCATGTAGAAGCTCATGGCAAGTGGAGTTGAATTTGACAGCGACCCAGAAGATATTGCTGATGAGGTAAGGCAAAGTTACTTGAGCAGATGGCTGTATTCAGTGCAGGATTGCCGTGTGGGAGAGCTGAGTATAAAGTAATAAAAACTCTCTTTGTCAGTGCTGAAGGAAATTTAGATGCAGCATTTAAAAAAAAAAAAAAAAAAAAAAACAGAAGTCGTCTTGCATTGTTGAAGCATTTAAGTGTTACTGTATACAGTAACCCCAGGCATAAACAGGGCTTTCTGATTTGGGTTTTTATATTGAACCCGCCTTTGCTAACACATTTTCTGCTTTTTGGTCTTGGATCACAATACAAACCAACGATCCATAATGCAAAAAAAGTCTCAGGATTCATCGATAAACAATAAATCACTACACCTCTAGTTATATGTCTTTTAATATTTAACAAATCATAAAGAAATGTATCAAGGTTCCTTGCTACTAGTTCTGTCATGTTTATCAGTTTTTATTAGTGCAAAGACTTTGCTACATTACCCCATTAAAGCAAATGTCCAGGTTTAATGTAATATTTGCATGTGTAAATGCTGTCATGCTTGTCACCTGTACAGCTATGTCCAAAGGTTTTGCATCACCCTATAGAATTAACTAATTTTGCTTCATAAAGTCAAATGAAACCTGCTGAATAATGTTACCTTAACATATTGAATTACACACCGCTTTCTAATTTCCCATATACTTAACAGAAAAACTGACAAATTGAAAAATGTGACTTTTCAAAATCTAACACGAAATACTTTAGTACTATTATGGTTTCCGGTAGACTTTGGTAATATAATTTTGTAGTTTCTTTGATTACATGATGTTAAATAAAATTTCTATATGTGTCAATCCTAAAATTCTAGGTAACTTTTGGCCATAGCTGTCCTGGCTTGTGGAGTCGAATGCATCCACAGCATGTGTGCTCTTGTGCTTCAGACCTGTAACATCCTATAACTGCCTGCTGCAAAGCCCCCTACATCTGCAACACAAGGCCGGGTTTTACACGCCACTTCCAATTACAGGATTGGTGCAACTGCTCTCAAAGCGTTAAGACTACCGTTTCTAAAACCAAAATGAAAATAGATCAAACTTTAGAACATTGATACAAGTTTTATGAATATGGCCTCGAGTTGTGCCATTTCTGTGCATTGGTGACAGTCTTTTAAAAGGAACAGTCACCAGGCTGGGTTGTGGGGACTGCAGTTTAATCCTGTCTCTCTCTCAGGAGGAGGTGATGGGTCTGGATCTGACAGACTCTGAGGAGGAGGAAGACATGGACAGCGACCTGGAACAGAAAAGGGATGAAGGTGAGCGATGAAGCTTCTCCTGTATATAGAGTGCTGAGCAGGGACTGGCACTGTGTGCTAGACTGCTGTATATAGAAGCAGGCTGTGTTCTGTGGGTTTTATTGCACACAACTCTGCATTCACACTGCAGCAGGGTCGTTTTCACATTCTGGTAACGCCATGTTTGCACCCAAACAGTTAAAACCATATTAAATATATAATAATATTACCCATACGCTTTAAGGTTTTTAATGTAAAACACTGAAGGGAAAAAAAAAATCTACAGATTCCATAGTTAGTTTTATAACCGGTTTCAGGCTGATTGGAGCAACATAGTTCCATGCAACAAATGGTAATGGACCAGAGTAAATCCAATGCATTATCATTTGGATCTGTAGTTATGAAATTGTTCCGTAAGTGCAGCAGGCTGTGCTACCTGTGTACCTGCCGTGTGTCCTGTGGTTGCTGCAGTAGGATTAGAGTGAATGTTAATGTGCTGTGCCTTGTCGTTCTTCACAGATCTTCCCAATGAGCAGGCCTGGGGGCTCCAGAAGAAGGTATTCTACGACACAGACTACGTGGATTCCAGTAAGCACTTCACCCCTCTGTGTTGCATCGCCCGACACACTAGCAATTTTATTACACTGATCATTGATAGAGTATCCAGATCATTTTTATGTTGACTTTAATATAAAGTTTATCATTGTTAGTTATTATAGTTTCATCTTGAGGTTGATGTGTTTGATGTTGTAAACATTTTAAATACAGAATTATGCTGAGATGGTAAGTAAATGGTAATGTGATCAACATTGCAGACTATTTTGAACTTTTTCCAAAGAGATTTCCAAGCACTGTCTTGTGACACAAATTATATATTAAATAAACAGGGAAAAAATAAATGTGTTAATTGGATTATTCTGCCTTTTATTGCAACTGTGGTTCCTTTGACAAAAGGGGTACTGTTTTAAAAAAAAAAGGTTGAATACCACTGCTACAGCACACTCGCAACCTTTTTCATTTGCAGTTCCCAGATGGTGCTGTGTAATTCTTCACATCCCATACTTGAGATTGCAATTGCTTGCATTTTTGCAGAAACTAAAATTTTCTTCAAAAACACTTTGCTTCACTAAGCTCATAAAGACATCACTCCAACAAAAACAAAAGCTGTTTATTCAGATAATGGACAACATTATGACAGAATTGTTGCTTATTTATTGTGACGTGGCCTCTTGTCCCAGAACACCAGGATTTTAAAGGGTTCTTCTTTTGACTGGCTGCACCGAAATGATTGCAGTAGATGTCAGTTACAACTGCTGAAGCTTTCCAAAGCGCAAATAGAAAGGGGTGCCTCTTATTGTTTTCACAAGTATTAGTTTTAACTGGGATTTATTAACCCCTTAAGAACCAAACATTGTACACTGTAGTAGTGTATAAACAGAACATAACAAACAGTAGAAACGTAAATGTTTTCTGGTAATTGCATATATGATCCCAGTCATTTAAAGTGTCTGACTCGTGTTATTCCCTGACAACTCACAACATTGCTTAAAAACCATTGTGTGCAAGTCAGTTATGTTAGCATCGAGATGCTCTTTTTAATCTGTTGTTGAAAAACATGCTGCAGTTCCACAGAGGCAGCCTGAAGCTGTGATAGCTCAGCTGAGGTGTTTCTGTTTCAGAGAAGAAGACCCAGCAGGAGGCTGAAGCAGAGGAGGAGGAGGAAGAGCAGGAGGCCAAAAGCATCCAGAGCAGACTGGTGGGGCAGCTGAGCGAGGAGGACTACGATCTGCACCTCCTGCAGGTATAGCGATTGCTGAGCCAGGGTCTGGGTCTTAGTGCGAGAGCCCGGGGTTGGAGGGGTCTTAGTGCAGCACAGTGCTGTCTCAGACTAGAGCCGGGATTGGAGGGATCTTAGAGCAGCACAGTGCTCTCTCTTAAGCAAGTTATGGGCACCCCTGTTTTAAAGCTGGTGTACCGCCTTCATGTTATACATTAAATGCAATCCTTTGCTGTTGATTTACTACAGTACATCCTATTCCCCCACTCCAATTTAGTTTAGCGTTCGTTTCAGTTATAGGGACACTAGCGCCCCCTTGTGAAATGTGTGGTTCTATGAGCTCTGCAGTTTATAAATGACAGTGGCCTCATCCACAGGAGTTCTCCACAGAGCAGGAGGCTGCGAAGAAGCCTGAGAAGGAGGAGCTGATTGTCAAGGACCTGAAGAAGATGAGCCACAAGGAGAAGATGAAGCTGCTCAAGAAAGAGTCCCCAGAGCTGCTAGAGCTCATCCAGGACTTCAAAGACAAGGTCAGACACACACACACACAGAGTTTGGGGTTCAAATGGGCTCTTATTGGATTAAGTATGTTCTTTTTTTTTTAAATCGACACCTTCCAGCTGGTTTCACAGACCTCAGCTAGCACTAATCTTGGATTGTCTAGGTAGGTTAGGACTACCTGGTGTTAACTTTTAATGTAGTGGTAGTGCATGATCCTTGCTAATCAAGGTCTGTGAAACAAGTTTAAAAGTGTTTTATTAGGAAGGACAGAATGACACTGTTCTGTATGAAGCGGTTGTGGATTGAATTCAGCTGTTTAATTTTGGCTTTACCATACTTTATTACTTGTTATATAAACAGAACAGTCCCAGAGCATTCAGGCAGTGCTCTGGTTTATTACTCTCTTTGGTGGAGTAGCTCCAATACCTCTTTGTGTGTTCTCTATATATCCTCTGGTTTATTGCTGTCATTGGTGGAGTAGCTCCAATACCTCTTTGTGTGTTCTCTATATATCCTCTGGTTTATTGCTGTCATTGGTGGAGTAGCTCCAGTACCTTGTGTGTGTGTGTCCTCTGTATATTCCATTCCGTATTCTCTCTTAAAAGAAGAGTGTGTTTGTCTTGTAGCTGACTGAGCTGAAAGATGAGCTGCAGCCTCTGCTGGACATGGTGAAGGAGGGGAGAATTCCCCCTGGAAAGGTGAGTCCCAGACAAGGCTCTGGTCAATATTTTGCGCTGTGGAGACACACAGAAATTAAATCATATAAACTTGACAAGAGTAAGAGGGTGAGCTGTTTGTGTTCAGATATTCATTTTTGTTCATATATTATTTACAGGGGGCTGACTATCTGCAGACCAAACACCAGCTCTATCTGAAGTAAGTGGTGCAACAGTGAAGCGAGAATGTTCCAAATTCAGCTTTATATGAGAGAAACGTGTGTCTCAGATTGTATCCACTCGGATTACTGTTGTCTCCTCGTACGCTTGATACATCCTGCAGTTATTGATTAAACACACGTCTCTTACAGGAAACTCAGCGTTCTGATTGGCACAGTTTTTCATGTCTGTTTTTTTTTCAGTTACTGCACAAATGTAAGTTTTTATTTAGTTCTGAAGGCCAGGAGAATCGCCGTGCACAACCATCCTGTGATCGAGAGGCTGGTAACTTACAGGAATGTGAGTAACTTAAGTGCTGCAGAAAAAAACAACCCTCTTAAAACTAGGCATGTGAATTCTATATGCCCAGCTTCAGTCTGAGCTGGAACAATAATCAGTTGTGATTTTATGGTCGTTAATTAGTTTAGTTTTGCTTTGTGTAGCACCTCTTACAAGTGTTCATCCTGCAGCTAATCAATGATTTGGGAGGCGTGGATGCCAAGTTATCATCAGAAATCCGCCTGCTGCTTAGCGAAGCACAGCATGGCCAGACCAACAGAGCGGTGAAGGAGAAAGGAAAGAATCCACAGAGGAGCGAACGAAAGGTGAGGAAAGAGATGTGCTCTTTATCTGTTCAGGGAATTGGAAGCTACATGCAGTTATGATGCATGAGTCAGACATGCTCCAGAACCACCCACTGCTCTCTTTGGAAATGCACTCGTGTGAAAATGGTTTGAACCCTCCCAAGGTGCGGACTGTTTTAACTGGTGCTGCTTTGCATAGGGTTAAATGATACTTAAGAGTCTCCTTGCAGCTCTCAAAACCTGTACAAACATGTCTGGGCTTCAGAGCCATTTCATTTATCCCCCTGTAATGCATGGTGGTGTGTGCTAGTCCATTGACCCCCTCTATCTCATGCATAGTGTTTGTATATTGATCCTCTCTCTATCTAATGCACAGTGTTAGTCCATTGATCCTCTCTCTATCTAATGCATAGTGTTAGTACACTGACCCCCTCTCTATCTCATGCATAGTGTTAGTGCATTGAGCCCCTCTTTCTCTCATGCATACTGTTAGTGCATTGATCCTCTCTCTATCTCATGCTTGGTGTTTGTTGTCTCAGGCAGAGAAGCGGGCGACTGTGTCATCTCAGCCTGCAGGGGGTGATGCTGGTTCTGATCTGGACGAGGAGGCGGCTCTGCATTACTACAGGGAGGCGGAGGAGAAGGTGAAACTGAAGAAGAGGAAGAAGGGGCAGGAGGAGGAGGGGTAAGCAGGCTGTCAACACAAACACTCATACTCCATATCTCATAGTCCTCAAAATTAGGGGTGTATCGATACAATAATGTCATGATACCACGCATCTAGCAAAGTGCAGGTCCACTACAATATGCATCACAATACATTGTCCTGAGGGGCTACTTTTAACATGTTTTAATATGATTGGAACTATTTTAAGACAAAAATTAAATGATTAAGGACAGTGTGTGTCCATACCAATTATAAAACACAATTATTCATCATTCAAGGGTGAATATGATGGATCTCTCTGTGTTTCAGATTGGGAGTGGAAGCTGAAGAGGAACTGGCTCCAGATGCAAAGAGAGCCATCACTTACCAGGTGAGCTGGGGCTGGGAGTGTCACAGACCCATAGGTCTGGTTCCTGGCTTCATAGACTGGGGGTTTGTAAGGCTGAGTAGCTTGGTAAAAGCCAGACCCTTCTGTGTCGTACTCTGATATTCCCATGTGAATTTTGTTTTTGCTTTTAATGTTCTGCAGATCGCCAAAAACAAAGGCCTCACTCCTAAGAGGAAGAAGATTGACCGGAACCCCAGAGTCAAGCACCGTGAGAAATTCAGACGTGCCAAGATTCGCAGAAAGGGCCAGGTATGTGTCTAACCAGCACCCTCGGCATTCTCCCTTCACTGACACAGCTCTGTCTATTGAACCTTTACCATCCGCAACTAAGCCACACTGTGGAGTGCCCGTAACTGCTAATGAATGTGTTCTGGGGACTCTGCCTGCTTATTAAACGTCATTTAGGATTTATTTTGTCACCCAGTGGTAGCGGAGGTGCCCGTACGTATGCAGTAAACATGTTGGATGTTCTCCTACACGCTGTCAATGTTTTCCATGGTATTGCCACCTCTATGAAAGGGTTTGTATTCTTGGAAGAGAAATCTTGTTAGTGATACAGTGTTTTACACAGCAGATACAGTACATGCTGTAGATTACATTAAAATAAATGAACCTGCAGTGTGGTGTTAAAGTCCCAGAACCCGCTGCAGTGCTTCCAAGAAACCCCTTCCTGTCCTTTGATGTATTTGCTGTTGTCCACAGCAATTTCTTTTGCAACATGTTCCCGATTTTTATTTATTTATTTTTTTTAAGTTTCATATTTCACAGAGATAAGTAAATAAACAAACGACTTGCTTTATTCCAACTTTTACACGGACGCATTTGCTAGGAGAAAGATTTTGCTTCTAAACATCGCACTGCATCCAGTCAGTCCATTCTCCCTCCTGCAACAATGCTGGTGCTCTGCTTGAAATGAGTGGGTGGTGTTGTAGGAAAGAGCATGATCTGGTACACTGCGATCCTTGGAAGACTTTTTTCTTTGCTCCTGGCAAGTGCTCCCAAGTAAATGTTGAGAAAGTTGCCCAGCTGATTTATGACCCATGGTGTAATTTTAAATTTGTTTTAAAACATAACATTGCGATACGGACAACACAAGACAAGGAAAAGATAACGCAGTGTGTTTCTTGTAAACTTTGCAGGGTGCTCTGCAACACTTTAACTAAAGATGATTTTGCTTTATTGCATTTTAGCAGGGTTACTGAACACACACACAATTAGAGCTGTGGCTGGAGCCTGTTTGAAACAGTATTTCTTTCATTTCAGGTTCGGGAAGTGCGCCGGGAGGAACAAAGATACGGAGGAGAATTATCTGGCATCCGCGCTGGAGTTAAGAAGGGTGTTAAGCTTAAATAATGATGTCATCCATGTGATGTGGGTATTATTTTATTGTCTGTTTTTCAGCACCATACTGTTAAATAAAAATTACATTTAAGTAGGTTTTTGTTTTTTCTTGTGCATGGGTGGGGTGATGTAGCACCTCCAGTAAAATCATTCAGTGCGCTGTAAGTAGCAGTTTAAATACCATCTGACAAATATTAAGTCACATCCCCAATGGAACCTGCTAGGAGTAACAACACTTATAATTTCTTTGAGAGTGTAGATCTCGCATTCAGAACGTCAGTGACAAAGCATTTGAAACGTTTCAACCAGAATAGGTTCTGACACAGCAAAGCATGAGTGAGAAATACTCAGCTTGATTAGAGGTAGCCACACTTATTAACATACAATACACTTACAAAGTAGAATCATATATTCTGGTATCTGCAGCATCATCTTCCATAGGCATCATCAGAGCACTGCGTTTCTGGAAACATGCTTCCTCCTTTAGTCTGGAAACCTATAACATATAACCTGAGGGGAACCATAATTTATCTAAAATACAAATATATCCAATGAACGTGTGCAGGTTGTCCCCAGTGGGAAATAAGAGGTCCGTACATTATATAATGATGCACCAAATAAATGCAACGCTCTGGTCCGATGGATTTAATCAAATATTTTAAACCTAGATATCAAATAAAATCACAGAAAATGTGAACAAAAATGCAAGTTTTCAGTATGAAACGTGACACACTGTCAAAATTAAAACATTCCGAAGTTAGTATGGAGTATGACCTCCCTGAGCATTAACACAATCCTGGCAAAGTTGATGTATAGTTCTGATCAGCCTCTGGATAGACTGCTGTGGGATGTTCCATCACTCTTCCTGTGCAGCTACAGCCAGCTGGCGAAGGTTAGCTGATCGCGGTTATCTCCTGTGGATGGTACTAGCAATTTGGTCCACAGATGTGCTATTGGAGCTTGCCACAGCAAGACCTCGACATTGTTTTCCTGAAGTCGTGCAATTGTAATCCTAGCAGTGTGTGGTCTTGCCTTGTGCTGCTGGAAAATTGACACTTCTGGAGTGGTTTGCAAGAACGGAAAAACTGCTGTCCACATGTTCCTCCTAAACGGCCTCCGAACATGCAAATCGTTGTCATGCAGACGGCGAGCTCCAGTCATTCTGCTGATGCACGGGTTATTTCTTTCTGGAACTTCTCGTGATGTAGCCACTGCAGTCTGAAAACGATTACGCAGATGGATCAGCCAGATATGACGGTCCTGGGCCGGTGTGGTGACCCTCTGCCTTCCAGGACGTGGCCTGTCCCTCACAGATGGTTTCCTGCTTTCTCTGGACTAGTCTGCTGATTGTTGAAACGGAACATCTCATTCTCTAGGCCACTCCTCTCACAGACAGGCTGCCTTCAATCGTGCCGATAACAACAAGTCCATCTTCATTATTTAAGAGGGCATGGTCGTATCTTTCATTGTTCTTGCGTTAATTGAAATCATGTCTTTTCGAATGGCTATTTATAGATTCCTGAATCCACTCATTTTGGCAATTTTAACTCAAATACCAAACATTGAGCACCTGGTGTTTTTATGAAATCACATGACTTGAGCTCAGTATTTTGTTATCCCAAAAGAACAATACTACTGAAACAATCAACAAACCTATGTGCTCGCTATTTAAAATGTAAATAATATTATGTATGTGCCCAATGAGTTATTGATGTAAAACTTAGACTGTTGTGTTTTTATTGTGCATCAGTATATATGGGCTTCTATTTATATCCTATTCCCATTTAGAAATAGTATTATCATTGTGCATTTGTAAGTAGTGTGAATAGTTTACTTAACAAAAGTGTTTTGATTACTTGTAGTTAAATGCTTTCAGTTGAGACCTATTTTGGTTCTTTGCCCTCAGACTACAACATTGAGGCTGTGTGTGATCAGTGAAGGAAAGAAGAAAGTGCCTGACACTGGAAGTTTTACAAATTTAGATTTTTTATTTTAATGAGAAAACAATCTATAGATAACCTAACAGTAGCTATCCTCTCTCTACAGTGATATGAAAATTACTGTTCACATGATCAAATGGTTTAGTTTTCTCAGGATGAATGGGGGCCACTTTCCAATAACAGCAGTGATCTACAGGTTAAGTGTGCCATTTAAGGGCTATTAATGACAGTTTGCCAACAGGGCTTGCTCTGTTTGTTTTCTTCAATTTCTTTGAAACTCTTCAGTAAGCTTATAAGATTTAGCAAACTACACCTTCAGGCGTGTCTGACACGTTTACATTTTATTGTATGTTTAAACTGTCGGCATGGCGCTTGCAGCAAAAAAGACTGGACAGCTCTGGTGTAACACATCCTGAAGGGGCGAATCTCATTTGAACACTAGAACTCACTCAATTGTTCCAACAAGAGCCTTCACGAAGTTCTAAAGATAGCTTGACGTCTTGTAAAGACCCTTTGTTGAAACATTTTTATGCCAGTATCTTTAGCCCTGCTCCTCTATGAAGCTGGTGTGAGCTGTGGACAGGTTACTGACTATTTTCTCCTCGATCTCCACCTCCCTCTGCTCCTCCTCGTCAGACAGCAGCAGCTCAGTCTGGGTGTCCCGGGTCACGATCACCACGTAGCCCCGCCGGGTGTCCAGCACATTGGCTACCACAGCCTGGTGCCGGTACATGTCCAGCGCTCTGCGGGCGCGCCCCACAAGGATGGACGGGTCAGTCTCCAGCTTAAAGGAGATCACAAACGCCTTGGGTACCCAGTCCTTCACCAAGGGGGACAGCATCTTTGGAACCATCTTCATAGTGATCTGCGGGCAGAACAAAGCATTAATACCGGTGCTTCATGGTGACATAACTAGCATAACTGCATAAGGGGGTTCTCACAATATACAGCGTATCTCGTCATCTTAACTTATTCAACTTTGGCTTAACTGATACTGATCAACTGAAATGTGTTTAATCAAAGAGAAATGAATCTGGATCATTTCAATGTGTGGTGCACAGTCAACGGTGTGTGGCCGCCCAATTTAACAGTTACAATTATGCTGTAGCAATTACACTGAAAAGTAACATAAGTAGCTACACACGTTAACATGTTTACTCTGTTTATTCCACCAAGCTGTAATCGCAGGTACAAATACAGGAACATACTCTATAACATTTTCTCAAACAAATGGGGTCACAAAAAGTGTTTGAAAATATGAGAAGAATGTTTGCTCAATGTAAAACACAACATGGAACTGTGAATGACTTAAGCATGACTTAAGAATGACTAAAGATGTGTTATTGATCAACTATATGGTGTGCAAAGGTTCAACTACAATTACATTGTAATTGCAATTAATTACAAGGAACACAATTACAGTTGTAGTTGAGCCCAGGTCTGGTCCCAGTCCCTGTGATTCATGACAGAATCAGACACTGGAAGAGATTTCTCTCTATACCACACTTCCTAATAATGAATGGGGCTGTCCTGCCTGCAAAGGCCCATCGGAGGATTGGATCTTGTGTTCAGGCATTTCCGAAGCAGGAATGTAGAAATCGGAAACAGCAGCAGCCAGGTAAAACATGGCATTGGACCCTGCAGGTAAGCACACAGATAGCAGGGTTTTCAGAGAGGTGCCCTATTAATCCTGATATTAAAATCTAGTGCAGTAAATCAAGACATAGACTCATGTGTTGAGCACTGTGAAAGTCAAGTTAGGCATGTTAGTATCCAGATCCATCCAAGACTGCACTCTAGAATACAGTTTAATGAGTGCTATTCTGTGATGACGTTCGAGGAGATTCAAAACTGTCCAGGACTTTTAGGTAATGTTCACTATCTCCAGTTCTGGAGATACAGGCTCTGTGAATAAAATATCACACATCTATTTGCACAATTTTGCAGGACTGGAGCCTCTGACCATCTTACTCATGTTGGCAATGAAAAAAAGAGTTGTTTCAATGTCTAGCCCTTACACAAATAGCAATAATAATCTGATCACTTGTATACCATACCTATTGGACCGAGAGCCTGTGCAGCTGCCTTGAGCAGATGTAGGTACTCCGAGAGCGTATTGAACTCCACTGCCAGCAGGAGCCGTGCTTCTTTCACAGCCTGATAGCGCTGCAGGACAGAGACGATGTGAGGCAGCTTGCCCTGGTCCACCTCCACCCTGTGCGAGATGCACCCAAGCCCCTGCTCCGGGGAGGCTCTCAGAGTGTCAAGCAGGTTCACTCCAGCGTACTTCCGGGAGTACGGGTAGAGGGAGTGGTGGCGGTGCAGGAAGATCACAGCATAGCCTGAGTCCAAGAAATACTCAGCTGACGAGGCACCTCTCCGCCCGCTACTGAAATTATCCAAAAAACGAACAGTCCTGGACTCCAGGGGGACTTTGGTGCCTCCTGAGGTGACCAGGACCACCCTCCGCCCTTCTGAGCAGTGATGCCGGGCAAACTCTGCCATCTGCTTGCCTGCCGCCTCCACTTGTGCCGGGACAGCAAACTCTGCTTCCATCCTGCAGTCCGCTGTGGGTGAACATGCAGATCCAGAGCTCGCCATGGCTTAGCAGACTGTACCAACATAACAATTATAACAAATAGTATGTTAGTGACCTACACCCACCCACAGTATGTTCATGTAAAATATGCAGAGATGGAAATAAGACTCTCATTGCATAGCAGTTTCACCTATTCCACATTTCAATAGCCACAGTGTATAGGTAATAAGCTCAGGTGTGTCTTATTAAACTTATAGTAAAACCAGCAATGGATCACACTGCTATGCAATTGGAGTCTTATTTATGTCCCGGAATATGCTTTACATACCTACGGATAGGTTCCTCCCTTTATTAACTTCTATAAGTATGTCTTCTCAGGGGACTGTATTACCATAAAGCGACTTCACAGAGAAATACTAGCAAGAACTAGCCTATATTAAAAATACCTGATTTCTCCTGAAATTATCCATATTGCTTCTTAATCCAAATTGAATCCAAATCTCCTTCTCCGTGTAGTATATGAACAGCAATTGGCTGGGAAAAACATTTAAATATAATTAAACTCAACTTTATTTCTGTCAGAAACTTGCAGTTTGCTTGAAGACAAACATCAGTATTCTGTGCGAGAACCTGATTGTGGCACCCTCTTCTACATTACACCCGACTACATTTCAATGGATCTGTCATCCGTCCCAGTTAAATGTGCAATTTTTGATGACATGTGATCCATTACTGATTTAAATAAAAGCAATGTCCTTTCCCCTGCTCTCAGGCAATGTTATTCAGTCTTTAGATTTGAATTCCCGTTTATTCATAGGAAGGTTTTGAAATAACAAAACAAAACAGAATCAAATCACACACACTGGTAAAGTCAATTTACCCATATTTTCTTTTTCAGAAGCACAGATCTGTTTTTCTTCTGTTTTTCAACTTAAAATAATGTTCTGTTTTGCACGGTGATTGTACTGTTTAAATACAAGTGGTGAAATAGATATTTACTCAACATAACTTATCAAGCTTTAAAAATGAACCCTTTTTTAATCTGAAACAGACCTTGCTGTTCACATTCCACAGAAACCCAGCTAACTTTGGCATTGGAACCTGTGCTCCGATATCACTGTTTGATGCTCCTACAACTACAGGAAGTCAATATTTTCAACATGGGCAATACATAACATAACATAACCTTCTTCACCCACTAGTTTCCACTGTTCTGTTTAATTTTTCAATACTATCTTATGAATAGTTTTTACTTTCCTGGCAAGTTCACAAAAAAGTTACAAAGCATGAGGTCACCTACAAGTGAGGGCCAAAAAGAAATATTAGCTATGGAGGTTAGTTCACCTTTAATGGAACTACCATACCTGTTGAGTATGCTTTCAGAAACTAACTTGCCTTGTCACTTTCTTTTCTATGTAGGCCCACTTGTGCAATTCAGCCAATTTTCCCGGGCATTCTCCCCACCTTTCTTAATGAGAGCCCCCGGTCTTCAGCATTATAAGATTAATATTAAAAGATGATCGCGTTTAAAGACAGCACTCACATTAAAAATGGATGGAAAGTAGGACAAATCGAAGTAAAAAAAAAACAACAGATCTGTGCCTCGTTCTCATAAGAGGAATGGACCCAGAGACTTTAAACGACAAGCCGAGGAGTTTAAAAAGATTTTTAAAAATCTGAGAAAATGTTTCCAATCACAGGAGTCCCTCGGTCACGCCCTGCTTCTTTCCTCTCAGGGAACTAGCCTCGACCCTTCTTTAATAACGAGTAGCTGCCTACCTGTCCTTAAACTGAGCGTGAAAAACAATTGGAGACATGAAAGACAGAGTGCTGAACCGCGTCCAAACTGCAAGCAGGCAGTGTGTGGCTGCTCACGGCATGAGAATGGCGCAGTTGGGTTATATTGTGAAGCAGCGCTCGTCGCAGAGGTCGTCCCTGTCAATCTGGCTACTCTTTTGTTTACTCAAAACACGAAGCAGACAACAATACACTTGGTATTTTTTAAATACTCGACTTCTATAGGTTGAACTTCAAGTAAAAAAAAAAAAAAAATGAATCAAATACAGGACAGCGAAATTCTACCTACTTACATGCACCGCACTGCAACACTGCTCTCACAGATCCGGAAACGGAGCCATGGTGACCGGTACGGCACGTAAACAGCTTCCGGTCGATTCCGAGCGCGTAAAGGCGCTGTACAGATTAACGCTGCCACTAAAAATTAGTTCCACATAATCTGTGTTCTGATATTAGTAGTATGATTTGTAAACTTTCATTATTAGGGTTACCACACTGCCCGGGAAAAAATGTTATTGTTTCAGTAAAATTGTTAAATCGTCCTGTTTTGGTTTTTGTTTGTATTAACACAAAACTGTAACAGTGCCCTCAGAAAGTTGACAGCGCAGTAATTATAAAAAAAAAAAAAAAAAGTTATGGATTACTTTTTTTAAATAGTTCTGTTAATATGTTAAATAATCTGTTTAACTTCCTGGACCTTTCCGCTATATATATATATATATATATATATATATATATATATATATATATATATATATATATATATATATATATATATATATATATATATATATATATATATGTTTTATTATTTATTATATACTTATTGATTGAGTTATTGATTGAGTTACTACAGCTCCAGTGATTTGAAGAAAAAAAAAATTCCAGTTTTTCACTCTGGAAATCTGACAACCCAATTTATTAGCTTAAATGCGATGTATTTGTTTCTACGCTATCTTCTCCCGACGTCACTGTTATTATCATACCAACGTACACAGACAAATAACTAATGTATTAGAAAATTAGGAATTTCAAATTTCGAAAGAATAGGTAAAATAATGAACCGAAGATTAGTTATTTTTTGTATAATTTCATTTGAAAATAAATGACCACTGCAAATATGAGTTCAAAGTTCGTTCCCTTGACAACCGATAAGCGTCCTGAAACATCAGCAGAGATTTGAAAAATGAATCGCACCGCAACTTCGACAGCAAGGAGAAACACGGGAAAAGAGATTCCCTAATTTACAAGTTCTTAATTAAAAAAAAAAAACATTGAATAGAAGTAAAACTGATCAAGTAAAAAAAAAAAAAAAAAAAAAAAAAAAAAAAAAGAGTTTACCTTCGTCAACTTGCTCGACATTCAGGGCTCTAATTTGTTAAGTCCCGACAGTGAAATGGCAAAAGTGAATCCCCTGTCCAACCCCAAAGGAGTGAGACTGCTTTGTGAACTGTGTCAGAAACCTGCTTTGATCCAGTGTACTAAATGCACAGTCACCTTCTACTGGTAAGTTAACAAAAACAATCTCATATTAAATTGTGTGATAAATGTAATCACTTTTCTCCTACGTCCCTTTTTAGTAATCTGAGATTCTTCTTTGTTTTGGAATTATTACACTTTTGATGCTTTCACCTTATATATGTCTTTGGTTGGCTATTACATGTCAATTGCATGTTTGAACTCATGACACGTCTACACAATAAACAAACCCGTGTTAAACCTTTCGAATGTGCTAACTGACACAAGCTGATTAAACCGGAGAAGAGAAACTGCAAGAGGCTTGAGTCTCGCATGAGCACATCCCTGGTGACAGATAGCAGGCTGTTTTATTCAAGTGGAACTTGGGTTTATGTTAGTTGAACAATGTGCTCTCATTAGCTGGAATTCACAGTGAAGTGTGCTGAGGTTGTTATTTTTTGTTGTTGTTTTCTTTTTCTTTACAAAATTGGGTCCATAGCAAAGCAGTAACCGTACAGTGGTTCACCAAGGTTTTGTAACCCATTGCTGGGTCAAATATTCAAGCAAAATGTATTCTGTAGCAAAAAGGACCAGTTTGTATTTGTTCATGTAGCATGTAAATTACTGTATCAAAAA
The DNA here is from genome assembly GCF_017654505.1 of Polyodon spathula. Classification (NCBI taxonomy): domain Eukaryota; kingdom Metazoa; phylum Chordata; class Actinopteri; order Acipenseriformes; family Polyodontidae; genus Polyodon; species Polyodon spathula. The sequence goes on along the minus strand of NC_054549.1, from coordinate 17,339,414 downwards.
TATATAATGCAAAGGAAGCCTTGTACGTATATGTCTGAAAAAATAAGACACATTGGACTGTGCAGAAGTCTCTCATCTTTCTTTAAAAGGTCATTTGATACCATTTTTTTTAACTCCTGAGATATTTTTTTTAAATACAACATGGTATGAATTACACTTTTGTTTTCCAGCTTATTCAAAATGAAAGAATATTCGAGTATTTGTTCACATTTAAAAAAAAAAAAAAAGTAAGTACCTGTAATTATTCTTTTCATTGCTAACAGAGGTCATTTTGAAAAGAGCTTTGAAACAGAGTTTAAAGTTATAAGTGTAAAACGTTGTCAGGGTGTTAAAAATAAAACGAAAAATGACAGGCACGTTATTTAAACAGATGTAGCCTCACGTGAGGACGTGTAACGCTATATTTTTCGGAACCTCGCTACTTATTCTTTATTGTTGTTACTGTACATGTCTGTAGGACATGCAGTGTTTATTTTACACCAGATTACACGTCTTGCAGTTTGCTATTCTCCAACATGACACTAGGGGGCACTGCTGTACAAATAACAGAAAATCTTATTTTTCAATCATAACACTATAGCCAATGCTGGGTTGATACTAAGCTGCTTCAGTATTGAGATTGATTAGTTTTCCCTGTAACCGTTTTCTGCTGGTTTGCGGGATTGCAGTTAAATGGATGTGGAATCCTCTTGTTCTGGAAGGTGAGTTTAGATATAACCTTCAGGAATGAGGAAATGGAAGACAATGCACAGCAAGCCTACTCCTCCACTCTCAAGGCCCCCTTTCTTCTGAACTCTGAATGACTATGCAGACCTTCACTTCCACTCTCAAATTGTGAAGTCTGGATTTCACCGTACCCAGACTTTGCACACTTCTTTCCTTTACGTAATCCTTCCACTTCACCCAGACTGCCAGCTGAGTGTGATTGGGGGCTAGTCACAAAGTAGCAACCTGTGATTTTCAAAATCAGAGCCACATGGTTATCACCCAGAGAGCTATTTAAAAAAAGAACTGGCAGGACGCAACCCTGGAATGTAATTAGGCTTTAATCTTCATCTCTAAACTCCTACTGAATATTTTTGAGCACAACACAGATACATCTTGAGATTTTAATGGTTACTGCATTTTTTATGTGCTGTTCTTTCATGAATAACAGTAACATTATATTAATTGCAGTACCAGAATCTTCCTGCTCAAGTTTGCTAGAGATGCAGACTGACCCTGCTGGCGGGGAATGGAAGCCTCACACTGCAGGGATGAATTATACTGGATAATCGGTTACATACATGCACACAGGGTTTGGACAAAAATATATATATCACACATTCAGCACACACTTTTACATAATTAGGCTGATAGTCATATGAGTGATTCATGTCAGACCTGCCAGGCTGACAGCAATCTGAGGTTGCTGTCATTGTGCATTACCACTTCTAATTCCCTTTGAGACGTTGGGAGTGGAAATATCAAGAGTGTCTTTTCCAGAATGGTCCATTGAGTCATCACATCAGTAGTCTGTGCATTCTTGTGTATGGAAGCAGCTGTCAACCAAGCATCTGCAATCCACCCTCTATCAGATTTGCACCCTAACCCAACCATAACCCTAACCTCAACTCTAACCCAGCCTTTACACATTACAAAAGCCATGTCAGGGATCTCTAGAACAGATTTAGCAATCATGGGAAAGGCAGCCCATTTACACAAAAGTCTGTGCTACATATCACATGTATCACAATCAATGAAAAAATGCAATAATAAAATAATCAATAAGAGTTGAGGGCTGAGTTTCTTCAGCTGCTGTTTGTTGTCTCTTGGGCAGTGACTTGGACCATCAGCGCATGGACTGGGTGGGCATCCATGAGCAGATCTGCCAGCTGCTGCTCCCGGTGCGAACCCCTCTGCCCTTCAAGAGCCTGTGCAAGGAGAGGGAGCACCAGCAGGCACAGCTTCTGCAGAGACAGGTACGGTATCGTAGCTTCTCTTTTCCAGGGTCAGGGTTAAAGCAGGTGAAAATGGAAGAGCATGTTTCCCTGGCACAGGTTTTTCTAAAGAGGCATGCGCTATCATTTCAGTCAGCCATAAGACAACTGGAGGGTTCTGTCCTTAGGACTGTGTGAGACTAGACCAAAGCAGAGGCAGGAATCTTACATCCAAGATTCTAAATCACATGTCACAAATCAACCAATCACAGTAAAGTGTTTGCAAAAATTCCAGTACTGTACATCTTAACCTGTGTAGGGATGCCATCCTGTGCACCGAACACCACACCTAACTTAAATGTTAAAAAAATCAAAACAAAACACACATACCTAGTACCTTTAAGAAAACATTACCGAAACCGCAGAAAAAAAGCAAGAAATGAAATCGCCTCAATCTGTACAAGATAAGACATTTAATCCTTTAATGCTACTGGCGCAAGTTTTTAATATTCTCACCACTACACAGCACCTGTAGGCCTGCACACATTATTCTGTGGCAGTTGATTCTGGATTAAACTATATCACAACCAGGAGAGGCTGAGGGATAAAAGTTATGTCTTACAAAAATAAAAATATGTTTCAATTTAAAGCTGTTCCTGAGTACAATCTTCATTTTTATGAATTTTAATAGATTGATGTGTCATGTGTCAGGTGTCTCTTATTGTATAAGAGACACCATTTTGCACAGTTTGAGCAGCCAGAAGCTCTCCCCTATGCAATGAATAAGAGACACCCTGCACACAACACATTCACTTATAATACGGTTACAACAAAAATATTTTGTATGGTATCACCAGAACAATGCTGGCATAATTCTTAATTTCTCAACTAGACATTTTTAGTCATACACCATTGCACTATGATTCCTCCAGCCTGCTACATATTTTATAATTCACCGGCTTTGTAACCTTCTCCCTGTGCTGCAGCTTGCATTAATTTATCTATAGCAGGTAGGATTTCATAAAAATCACTACAATGTTACAATCCCCTTACAGCCGACCTGCCAGGCTGACAGCAATCTAAGGTATAGATAGTTCTGTGCAGTCTTGTGTATGGAAGCAGCCTGTGCCTTGAAGGGAATGGATGTTGTTTTCTTCTCGCAGAAGCACCTGATCGAGCTGACTCAGGCTGCAGCCCGGAAGAAGCTGTGTGAGGGGCGTCACGAGGAGGCGGTGCCAGCAGCCATGCAGTGTCTGCGCTACTCCATAGAGGTGCACGGCCTCAGCACCCTCCCGCTCGTACTGCCCTACCTGCTGCTCACGGAGGCCAGCATCGGTGAGCACTGCACCTCCCAGCCTGCCAGTCAGGCTTTATTCAATTGTGGTACAGAAGCAGCAAGACCATGTAAGACCCTGTACTGTAGGTCACTAACATGTCCTGTGCCTCCATCTCAGAGCTGCTTTTTCTAGAGTCAGGCTCTTACCCAGGGAGCACATGCTTTTCAGGCTATAGCTCTTAAACTCAAAAGCTCAATCCCCAAAGAAATTAGGGATGCTGTTCAATCCTTCAAAATAAACTTGGAAAGACTTATTTTTATAGTTTGGCCTTTGCAACGGTTTAGACCTACAGTATGTATTGTAATGTTAAAGTCATTGTAGCTAACAAAATCATTAATCTTACCTGTTTTGTACTTCCATTAGCTAAGTAGGTCTCAAATGTGCAGTTTTGAAAGAAACACATGTTAAAGCACCCATGTATTTTCATTTTAAAACATGATATCTGATACTGCTTTAGGTTAAAGGAAGCTCTTAGTTTGTATGCCTCATTCACAGATGAGCTCTTTGTACCTGGGTCATTTCACCACAGCAGTGTTTTAAAACAGTATTTTTGTGATCTAAATGTATAGTTCTTTGAGGTGCTTAGACACAAAAAGCTTTAAAAGTGAAAAGTTATAGTACTGCAATATAGTATAGTATGTCCTCTGCTGTACTGTGCACAACAGTTTAGAGTGGCTATCCCCAGTGCTTTAGATCCTTGCCCTTTGTTCCCCTGCCTCATCAGGTACAGGTCACCTCCAGCAGGCAGAGGAGTACTTGTCTCAGGCTCAGTGGACTGTGCTAAAGAGTTCGGAGTGCAGCAGCTCCATTCTGCACAAGCTGCATCGCAACCTCGGCCTGCTGTACGCCGCCAAGGGGGAGTTCGATAATGCCCTGCAGCACCTGGCAAATGATGTGAGTGGAGGCAGAGCGACACATGGCACACTTCTCTACATGGGCAAAAGAAACTAACTTAAAAGTTTTCCCAAGATATTTTTGCACAGTATTTTTGTAGTTTTACCCATTCTTTTCCCATGGCTATACTATGGATTTACCATAGTTTACCCTGGTTTGCCATGTTTTTTAAATATGCTTTACCATATCTCTCTGTGCTTTACAGTGCTTTATTACACTGCTATACTTTTACTATGGGCAACTTTTATAAGGGAAACTTTACAAAAAGTACAGCTTTTTAAAATAATCAGTTTGGGTTCTACTCCTGAACCTGTAAGTTTCTGAAACTATTTTCTGGTTTCATATCCATATTGCATATTGTACTTCACTCAGTAGGGGTTGACAGATCTAGCATCAAAGAAATGGCCTGGCAACTGTCCCAAATTAATCCACAATGCAAAGGAAGTAATTCTCTGAATTCAGCTGTTTGATTTAGGTTTTATATCATACTTTATTTTCCATATGTTGTACTTTTTTATATGGTGTGTTTATAAATGCATTTAGGGATGCAAGTCAGTTATGATTGTTTTCTTTATGATTTTTTTTTTTTTTTTTAATAAACTCAGCTGTTTTAAGGCCGGGACACACATACGCGACGTGGCATGATGCACTCGGCTACCAGGCAGCATTTTAAATGCTTTTTCACTGTACAAAAAATTCGGTTTTGGTTTAGGGAAAATCATAACAGTTGCATCCCTAGTTGGATTCAATTTATCGCACTATTTTCATGGCTCAACAATTTGGATCAGAGTTGGATCCAACTTATTTGATGAGCAGTGCATTTGATATATTAAAATGGAACCAGATGTGTCAACAACATGCTGAACATGTCACTGCAAGCCAGGCAACCAATGAGAGCAAACTTGGACATAACAGTGACGTTTCTTGAAAGCAATTGGAGTTTGAGCAATAGAAATCTTGTCTAATTCTACAACCAAAGTTCTTTCAGGTTTGGCTGAATGCCTGGTAGCTCCCCAGGCGAGTGTTTTTAGTGTTAACGCCCCACGCCACTTTACTGCTTGTTTTCCACATGCAGATTTACTATGCTAGTGAAGAGTTTGGAACTGACAGCATTGTCACGTCTGGGGGCTACTTTCACATGGCCAATGTCTTCTTCCGGCAGAGCAAAATGGACGTTGCGGACTCCCTATACACAAAGGTCAGTGACGGAAATGGAAATGCCACAAGCTGTTAAAGCTCCCTGTGCTTTTCTGCAGGGTGAAGGCTTCTTGTCTAGCAGCCGTTTATTATAGCTTGAGGTCTGCATCAAGGCTTGGCACTTGGTTCATGCAAGGTTCAGAGCTCTCAATGAGACTGACAGACAGGGATACATGTTGGCTCAGTATGTAGCCCTGGAGTCCTCAAGCCAGTCCTCTGGACTCGGCTTTGACCTTGGCCTTGGGTGTCTGACTCATTTGTTCTTGGTGCTTCAAGGACAGTGCATTGCAAACTGTTTAAAATGTTTTGCCCAAATTAAATAGTGAGGAGATTAATTAGATGTCATGTATTGGTTTATTTTAGTATCTTTTTAGTGTCTTATTGCCACTGCACCTGATTTTGACCAATTATTTTGAGCCCTGTGGGTCTTGATTGTCCCATTAATTGATGTGACTGTATCTAACAGCCCGCTTGCTCCGCCTTCAGGTAACAGATATCTGGAGCACTCGCCTGAGCCGGCTGGTGCAGAGTCCCTCTCAGAGTCCCAGCCTGCCTTCAGCCAGCCCCGCCTCCCCTGATGAAGCCCTGGGTTTGTACAGCACATCTTTCATCATACATTACAAGATGCAGCTGCTCCCAGTGCTGCTGACAACAGCTTCTTTTTGAGTGATGGATTTTGCAGGCTTGACTGGTGAAGCCCAGAGGCTGGAGTTGTCTTTTTTAAGCACAGAGCAGGCACTGACAAAGCTTCTGGTTAAAAAGTAATGTTATCACTGTATTTTATTTTTGGAGCTACTGTATGTTTTGTGGTTGAGTGTCAGGCTCCTCCCACTCTGCTCCAACCTGGAGTTCTCCACAGTTTTTTGGCTATTGGCACATTTGAGTTTCCTCTCAACATTCCGTTTGCCATTTAAATCCAGCACTTATTCCAAAATGAGAAATAGATTGATGTTAAAATGCAGATTAAAACCACACTGTGGTAGATTGTAATGACTTTAGTATCCCCTCAGTATTGCGGATTATGTCAGCTGCTGTCACGGACACTGCACTCCTGTCTCTCAGGCACAGCTTTGATGCACTGCGCTCTGGTCTCACAGGCACAGCTTTGAGGACCCTCCTCCTCTAAGAGATTCCAACAGGGGGCTCATCTGCATTCCTCTGGGCCCTTAGCAGCAGCATTATTTTTCAACCAGACTGAAACATTTACTTTTTATCACTCGCACCCATGCGTATGTATGGCACACTTTTACACATATCTGTTACATATATAACAGCTTATACCATTGTGATGATGCTTGGGAAGGTTATTCTTTAGCTCAAGTTTTTGAGAATATTATAACACGGGGATATGGGGTATGGAGGACCCCGTCAATCCGTCTGTATGTATATGTGTCAGACATACGGTGAATGTCTTAGTGATGTGCTTTTAAATGCTATTGATAGATTTAACTTTGTGTTTATGGTTGTATTACAGGTCAGTTAGGTAGCTATGCAATGGTTCTTTGTGTCATTATAAATCATGAATCAGAAATCTACCAATCACAGTACAGTATTTGTCTTATGTACAGAAGTCATCCCATCTACAGAACACCACGCCTAATTCCAATGTTGAAAAATTAAAACAAAACAAAAAAAGCACACATACCTAGCACCTTTAAGAAAATATTACCGAACTTGCAGAAATAGAAAAGCAAGAAGTGAAATTGCCTCAATCTAAACAAATCATTTTAAAGTTATTACTGAGTAAGATTTAATGTATGTTATTTACAATACATTAATAGTCATGTGTAGGGTGTATCTTTTTGTATAAGAGATGTCATTTCACACAAACCCTTACCCAAACTGCACCAGATGACATCTCTGATACAGTAAGAGACACCCTGCACATGACGTAGTAAGTCTTCAGTACTCTCCTGATTCCCTGTTTTAAACGGCTTGTGGTTCTGTTCACAGATGAGGCTCAGGAAGCTGAGGCTGTCCAGATGTTGAACGCTATCTTTGATATCCGAGAGCAGGCTCAGAAACAGGACCCTGCTGCCCTGGCCAGCGCCTCCTGCGCCCTCGCCATGCTCTGCTATCTGCGCAAGGATCTGGATAGGGTAAGGCTTTCTTTTCAGGGTAACGGCTGCTTCACACTTCCATAGGAGGGACGTGCGATGCAACCAGCTACAATAAAGACGAATTCAGCTCTGGAGACCAGTCTACTCTTGGATCTCCAGACAGTCGCACCACTAGAGAAGTTGGAAATTGCCCATGGTTAGTCTTACGATTTTAAGTGAGAACCAGTCTTGAGCCGGTTCTTCTTGGACAGTGCTTTGCGCTCCATAAAGTTTTGTATAAAATCAAGAGTTTATTGCATTATAGCTAAATGCAGTCTGAAACTTCTTTAGGAGGCTAGAAGTGTATGTTGAAAATTTGGTGGAGACTGGTGGAAAATCGTGGCTGTTAAATGGACAGGCAGACCGAATGGTTAGACTGATTCAAATGATCTTCTTGAGCGTTTTGTACTGTATAATAGACAAAGAGCCCTTAATATATACCGTGCCCCTGCATATCCATAATATACAGGTTTTGTACTTTCCTACTAAAAATTCAGCTCTGTTTCGTAAGAGATGCTGCAACAATCTTTAATTGAGATAGCAATCTGTGCAGTCTTTATTCTTATGTAACCCATCTGACAGGTCCACAGTACTGTACTATGCCCTTGTTTGGCTTCAGTGTGTTAAAACAACCCACTATGTAACACTATGTAGCTATCAATTACATACTTAAATTCAGTCAGGGAACCCACACTGCTGAGTTTGAGCTCTTGCTGAAGAGGGTTCCAGAACCAGGGAGCAAAGTAGCTAAACGCTGTCTTTCTTTGTGCTTTCTGTTAAAAGAGGAACATCTATAATCAATTAGTGGCACGAAACTGTAAGAGATCAACAAGCTTTTGTTCGTGAAGAAGATTTTATTCTGAAGAATGAAACCCAATTTGAGTTTTTATCACAAGAGCGTCAGTAGGTGTTTTTGAAAATTCAATAATGTAACTATCCAGTAAATTATTTGTAGATACTCTGTTTCAAGTGTTCCAGGATTTAGTGAATATCATTCATTTTGTTTTATTAGAGTTTAGTAAAAACTTTAAATTTATAATTTTACACTGTAGGTTTCAATGCAACTTGTATGTTTTTGCTGGCAATATCCAGAGAGGGGCCACATGGGTAAATAATTGTGTCATATGGAGCTGACACTATTGGCATTTGTTAGTTTGATTAGATCATTATGAAACCAGCCAGCAGCCATCATGGTCGATTTATATTTAGTTGTATCAGATGCATTAGAAAGATCAGTAAACAAACAAGTACATAGTTCATTTACAATAGTGTCCCTATCCCACATTCTGAACGATTTTATGATGGAGTCATTCACAGAGTGCTGCAAAAGGTAAGTTTACGTGATTGTGTCAGACAGTGCATTATGAGGCTGAGCTTGGCGTCACCTGGTGTAGAGGCATAAGCGCTACAATTACAACATTATTTTCTGAAGAGAGTTACAATATATGTTTTTGAATTTCTGCTCAATCTATCCTGAATACACCTATGTGCATGGGCTTCATATTCTGGATTTGCAGCATACGCTATAGTGCACTTGAAAATAACAGATTCAAGGCGTACCTTGAGCAAATGCGTCAGCCTGTACTAAACCTGGGGAGTAGAAGCAGAATTATTTGCACAGCAATGTCATTTCATTGTTGATGCTTGGTTGATGCTAAAATTATATTTTAAAATTCTAAAGCATCTTTATACATACTGTATGTTTGTATTAACAAAATATAAGCAAAGTGTGCTCTTGGTTTACTGATTAAACAAAGTACATTGAAAGAAGAAAATGCAAAGGTGTAGAACTACTAATGCGAACATTCGAGCGTCGCTCTTGGGAACGTAGGCAAGATCTTGTTTATAAATGAAGTGGAAAGGAAGATGCACATCAGCAAGAATTCTAATGAGAGACACTGCCAGCCTGTCAGCTCAGCACTCAAGGGGAATTAACTGAGGCCTAGAAGAGCCATTTACTCTTACACCTTTTCTGCAGTGCTGTGCTGTTTGATCTATTTTCACCTGCAGCTGGGACTGAGTTTAAACACTTTGAAATCAGCACTGTTCATTTCTATCAGCAGCAGAAAGAGACCCACCAGACCTGGTTAGGACTGCAGGCTGGCAGGAGTCAGTCTGTAACTCTCTAGATACACTAACCCTGGCTAAGAGTCGGTATCTATAACTCACGAGATAAAGTGAGTGACCAAATTAGCGTCCAGTGAAAAGGGGGGCAGGTGTTTAACCTCAGACTGCAAAACAGTAAAAGAAAAACAGCATGAAAGTTTTAGGATTGCAATACTGTAAACATGATCTTAGAGATGCCAGAAAGAGCCAAGGTCATAACTTGGGGATGCTCTCACTCTAAATCTGTTTCGGGTGGGAGGTAAAATATCTCTGAACCTGCACCACTTTTTACAGTCATTCTCAAATCAACTAGTAATCCCCACTTGACCATCTTAGATTAACACAAATCCTTTCAACCAATTGTCTGCATCCATTCAATATATTGTGGCAGAGGATGGCTCGTTTCTGATGGATCCAAAGAGCATGAACGAGAGGGCGCGGATCCCGACGATTGCAGTGCAGGGTTCCATGGGAAGGGCTTCCCACAGTCAGCCAAGGCATCAGAGATGAACTGGCCCTGGTCGAGCTCAGTGGTGCCTGTGAGGGTTTGGGACATGCTGGGGTCTTTTTGAAGGTCCTGGCAGAGGCCCCTTTCAATGAGAAGGTCAGTTATTACCTTGGTACCCAGGAAAAGGGATATAGGCTGCCTAAAGATCTGGAGCCCAGTCTCGTTGCTGTGCACAGACTACAAAATCATAGCAGAGGCTGCCTCACTGATCCACTCAGACCAGGTACACGGTCCCGAGTCAGTTTTCGGCTGATTAGGAAACTCTTGCATTGCAGCAGGAGGACTGGTCGGTTGGTTACTTTTCTGTCTCTCGATCAAGAGAAGGCATTTGACGGGGTGGATCATGGCTACCTATTTGGAGCCTTTCAAGCATTCAGATTCAGGCTTTCAGGAGAGGAGTACGTCAAGGGTGCCTGCTGTCTGGTCAGCTCTATGCCCCGTGCATTAAACCCTTCTTGTGTCTCTTGTGTCCTGCCAATGCTATTGAAGTGCTCCTAGTGATCTCTGATCCGGTTGATCTGGAGAGAAGGAGGAGCTGCCAGAGTGTTTACTCTGCCACTTCTTGTGCCAGAATCAACTTGAACTTAAAAAGGACTACTACTAATAATAATAATAAAAATACTAACATACAAAGGTCTAGTTTCCTGATTCAATTTATTTCAAATATAACTAAAAGCACTGTTCATTACATAATACAGATTAATTATTATATGTATTGTAACACTGTACCAGCCCAGTCATTTTAAAATGTTGCATCAGATTTAAATTGAAACATTGTATTTCAATCACGGTGTGTCAAATTACTATCTAAGATACAGTGTTGAAATTTAAAACCAAAACAGGTATTGAAGTCCTCTGGTTTGAAAAGAGGCTGTTAATGGCACATACATTAAAAGCCACTATGAAATAAGAGAGAAGCAGCTGTATTTATATATTTTATAAAGCAATACAGAACAGTTGTGCAACTGTATTTAGCTTCCAAAAAAACACAGAACTAATCCCTACAATGTACTCTGAACACCAGATAGTGCACACTCCATAAAAACACAGGGCTGTATTCAAACCTTACCCGAGGGGGAGGAGGTTCCTTCAGTACAAGGCTACAGATAGGACCGGATAGATACACAAGCTATTTGCTAATAAAATGGAATGTGAATATATAACAGGCAAGTGGAACAAAGACATTTCAGTGTAGCATTAATGTGGGCCAAAATAATCATTTGTACGATTATTTGGCGTAAATAGTTATCCTTACGTTGCATCAATGATCTGGATAAAACAGACAATGACATACGTGGTCTTGTTTGTATTTTGTTTTGTTGGGAATGGAGTAGCCAATAAAAATGCCCAAATGTTTTAATATTTTTTTTGTGTATTGTTTATGTATTCACATTTTACCACAAACAATTTAACTCATTTAATACAAGCATTTTTTTTAGCACATAACTTTAAACTTTCAAAACTCTTTGCAAAATGTCTGCTCTAGTGCACTGGTAGTGTAAGGATTAATGCCCACATTGTCAAACACGTAACACAGCAATAAAGATCCATGGTGAGGTACGGAACAGAAAAACCAGAGCACTTATATATATATATATATATATATTATATATATATATATATATATATATATATTTATATTTATTTTTAATCGCTCTTCCTGTAGTGATTTAGAGGACAGATCTCAAACCCCAGTGCACTAGAGCGGACATTTTGAAAAGAGCTTTGAAACAGACTTTAAAGTTATAAGTGTAAAACGTCAGGATGTTAACAATTAAAAGGAAAATGACAGGTCTGTTATTTAAACAGTTTTAGCAGCACTTGAGGACGTATAATTTTGGAGCCCCCCTACTTAGTGTTTAACTGGAGATTCAATATATTTGAAAGTGCATGGATCGCTTACATGATTAGACAACAGTTCAACCTTTCTGTTTTTTTTTTTTTACTAATGAGTTTTATTAAACATGGTCAAAACTATTGCAACTAGTAATTTGAATACTGGTAAAAAATGGTATAAAGTACGATAACATTTATAGTTGTTATCACGTTGCACCGTTTGCTGACCCAAAGAAAACTTTGTTTTTCATATAGATCACTTATACCAGCATGCATTGATTATTTCTTTCCATTTTTTGCACAAGAATTTTCACACCTTTAAAAAAAAAATATCCCATGAAAAATATTTACATTTAAGAAGTGCTTGTATGGGCAGAAAGTTTTTTTAATAGATTTTTTTTTTCCTTTGGTGTTTAGTTGTCAATCAGCACATTCATTTCAAAATACAATATGTTTGCCAATTCAGCACTGTGGTGTAGGGAGGATTTTCCATGCAGCCCACTGTACCTTTAGAAACAGATACGGGTTTGTATCCTCCATGGGCAGCCAGTCTGTGAGTTCTGGAGCATGCATTGGGACCCAGCTCCTGTTAGTGACCGTCCTTTTCTTGTCTTTGTAAACCACAAAGTAGCTTAAAAAATGTATAAATAAGCATTTAAATATTTAGAAACATTTGTTGTATAATAACTCTAGAAAAAAATATCCATTTTGAATGTGACAATGCATTTTTTTTTTGCTTTACTACATAGTATGTTTATCATGAAATGTCTTGGAATACCTACCTTTAGAACATTTGTTACTGTGACAAAAATACAGTGCTAGCTATAGTGAATGCTGGTGTATATGGGTCAGTTTATGACTATAGTAAATAAACACTTATCTACTGTATTGCAGGCGTGGGAGCTGGGCAGGAAGACTCTGAGTGTCAGTCAGTGGGGGGCGGACCCAGGCTTCACTGAAAGCATGGTGAGGTTCCTGCAGCAGATCAGGACAGGTGAGAACCTATCTGTGCCCCAAGGAGCCCCAGAGAGCCCCAGGGAGCCCCAGAGAGAGCCAAGGAGCCCCAGAGAGCCCCAGAGAGCCCCAGGGAGCCCCAGAGAGACCCAAGGAGCCCCAGGGAGCCCCAGAGAGTCCCAGGGTGCCCCAGGGAGCCCCAGAGAGACCCAGGGTGCCCCAGGGAGCCCCAGAGAGACCCAAGGAGACCCAGAAAGTCCCAGAGAGCCCCAGGGAGCCACAGAGAGACCCAAGGAGCCCCAGAGAGACCCAAGGAGCCCCAATGAGAACCAGGGAGCCTCAAGGATCCCCAGAGAGACGCACGGAGCCACAGGGAGCTCCAGATAGACCCAAGGAGCCCCAGAAAGCCCCAGAGAGCCAGGGTCAGCTCCTCTCAGCTGAGTCAAGACAGTGCCAAGATCTACAATTAAAACAATATAAATATTTCTAGTGGAGTGTTTTTAAAAATCTTTGTAATACTGTATAATCATAGATTTGAGTTTAATTAACAGCTTAGAATGGCGAGGGATATTTATTTTGATTTGATAGACACAATTTTACAGTGTACACCAGATGTTAAAATATCACATCATTGAATAATGTTTTTAAAAATGCAGTTTGATATTCATGAAACTGATCTACACTATTGTTAAAGACATTAAGAACAGTCACCAGCAGCATTTTATTCATTAAACGTTAAAAAACCCTCCTGAGTTTAAGCTTTGTAAATTGGGCCCTCAATCTTTAATGCTATCCACAGAAAGTCTCCCCAGAGTCATCCTCCACCTATCTGTGCATTCCATTTCTACATTAGGGTTGTGCTGCAGCCCTGGCTGTGAATGTTCTCCATCTCACAGTGTGGACAGGCCAAAGTCTGTTGTGGCAGCACTCTTTGATGTGATAAATCAGAAATCCCAGTGGGAACAAGCTGAGAAACGCCTCCCGCTTCATGTGTGGTGAGGCGATGCTCTTCTCCCTGAGGGATCTCATGATATGAATGAACACAGGGAGTGTCAGGCTCCAGCAGGCTTTAATAGACTGGGATGCTACCCACTGACTGCCTAGCAGCTGTAGGCACGCAGGGGAGAGTCACCTGCAGCTACAACAAGCACAGGGGCAGGCAAACGCCATATACAAAAACAAATCAATGCTTTATCTACAAGGGGTAATGGGTTCAAAAGAGAACATGTGACTTCCTCAGTGACTGGGGGAAAAGACAAGGACTGTTATTTGAAATACTGAAGGCTATAAATGTTTTACCAATGATTCGATTTCTATTCTACAATCTATTACCAGTCAACCCAAATTGTGTTCCCTCTAAAGTACCCGATGTACTTTAATTTTGAATTTTGAAGTTTCACGAAAGCTACCTTTGCTGTTAGGATATGAGAGTTGTTGGAGACAGCATGGAAATGTCCTTGTTAATGCTGTAAAATCATTGAAATCAAGTATTAAAATCTAAAAATATATACAGGAGAAATCTCTACGATGTTTATTTTCTGGTAAAGTTTATTTGCATATATTTTGTAATACTTTGTGGAGACGGTGAACTAAACCCTGGACCACTGATGTCTGATATTCAGGCATAGCTGGTCTTGAATAACAATACATTATCGTGTGAGACTCAGCAAGATGAAAATTGGTCTACAGTCAAAGGTCTGACATTTTTTCAAATTCACATTCATAGTATGTTAACAAAAATCGATCAGCTAAGAAGTTGGACTGACACCCATAAACCTGATGTGTTCGCTACCTCTGAAACATGCTTATACACTAAAATTGACAAGGCTCAAATTGAAATAGATAAATGTTATGAGATACCGCATGGACCGAACAAGGAGGGGTGGGGGGTGGGGGGGTTGCTTTGTTTATATCAAATAAGTTTCAATTGGTTTATAAAACCAAAGAAAAAACTTGGAAGCTGTATTCACTAAACTTTAATTAGATGGAATTGACTGTTGGCTGTCTATACAGAGTCCCCTCCTCTGATCCATCTACCTTTGAAAACTTGAGTAAGTTTTTAGGAGAGAATGAAGCATGTAAGAAATTGATTTTAATGGGTGATGTAAACCTAAATTATAGACTTCATCCAATTTCTCTGCTGCTCCCTAGGAACCCCCAGGCATGGTTGACAATGACAAGCCCTGGGTTCCTTTTTTATTGACTTTTCTAAAGCTTTTGATGTAGTTGACCAAACAATACTCAAGTAATCTTGGAGTTAAAGGTATTACATTACATTTTCTATTTTTATTAATGAAATACCTAATATCTGCAAGAAAAGTTCTGTACATACGTATGAGGATGATACTGTGGTTTACTGTAGTTCTGATAAGAGCAATTTTCTTGAACCATTTTAATGTGTACCTTGTGTATTGTCTTGTCATTATGTGTTTTTATTATTTTTATTTTTGAAACCTGTAACCTCCTACTGTACTGGGACACCTTTGAAAACAAGCTACCTGAAGCTCATATGGCATTCCGAAGTAAGTAATTTTATATATAATAATAATAATAATAATAATAATAATAATAATAATAATAATAATAATAATAATAATACAAATCTAATCAGCCAAATAAACAACTGAAATCTGAGAACAGCACACTTTTCTTCATGAAAGGTCTTGTAGCAGGAGACATGGCTTTAGCGGTCCAATGTATTTGTCAGCAGCAACGTAGGGTTCGATCTGTAAACTTGTGCTCCTGTGCACCACAAGAATGAAAAAACAATGTAATAAAAACTGGTGAGGAGTAACACTAATGTTAATTTCATGGCACCTGTTGGCAATGGTACACATCCTGTCCTCGAGCAGATTTACTATACTTTTACTATGCTAAACTTTTATAAGGGACCTTATTTTTTGTCTTACATCATATTATAGCATATATTCCTCATGTTAATGCAGGTTATTAACAGTACTTTGTGAAAGTCCAGAGTGGTGGTTATCAGCTGGATGGGCTGTATATTTCACCTGTGTAACTCCCAGTCAATTACAGCTCCTTGGTAAACCTGTCCCTGGGCACAGGGCTGATCAGCACGATCCTCATCAGGGTCCTTTGAATGCAATGCAGTTTCCAAACCAGAGCAAACTGGAGCCTGGCACTTTGCACAGTGTAATAAGTTCAGCTGATTTGTGACAGCAGCACTGCAATCTGTAGGCTTGTTGTATCTTGCTCAGAGTGTAAAGAGAGGAACCGCTGACTGGGTGTGATCTGTATTCCCCACAATATATTTAGCTCTTCATGAATGCAAGGTCTGAAGCGTATTCTTCATTTTATTTCCGTTGTTCCACAACAGATCAAGACCTGATTTTGCCTGCTGTTTCTGGAATTCTATGAGGTGTTAAATCTGCAAGCTGCCTGGCAGGACTGAAGCCAGAGCTTCTTGCTGGTTTAAGTCCTTTGTTAGTGGCAGCTGTTATTGATTATTACTGCTGTTACTATTCCACTATGAATTGTATGCTGAGTAAACACAAGTGTGAGGGTGATTGCAGTAAGCAAAAACTTTAAGAAACCAAGTCAAATAGACAGACGCTTTGGCACATGCTCCTGGTAGACTTACAATACTGTTTTATTTATTTTGAATAAGTACTGTATGTATTTTCATGTAAAGCTGAATTGCACACTGAACAGAACTATGAAAGAGGGAGTCATTCAGTTATATAACTGAGAATCATTGGGCTCAGTTCAAACAGGATTATTTATTATCTGCAGGCACGCATCCACACATCCTTCATGCTCTCCATCTTACAAGCTCAGGGCCCATTTGATTTACACAAAACCAATTTCAGTTTCATAAAACACCTTTCATAGGTTTTAGTACTCTACATCAAATTCCGAACTTAATTGGCTTGTATAAAATACATCTATAAATCATTTACCTCTGTAAATTTCAGCATGGATCTCCTTATTAGACTTTTCTACTTGTTTTAAAGGTAGGGAAGTTTGGTGGACCAATTGGTTTAAACAAATGTAAAGTTTCGGACTCCTTGGTGGTGCTAGGTTTGTTTAATTTTGTTTTCTGTATTCCCAATAAAACACGCTGCAGTGTTAAAACAAACGCTGTTGTGTACCGTGTGTGGATTTAAAGGGACAGACACTGGCCGGGGAAATGGGGTTGACGCATCAGACTCTATTTATTTAGAATTCAATGTAATGTAGAGATAGACTCTGGTTAGATACTTATATATATAGCTGAAACGTTTAGTTCCACTGCTGTCCAGCTCTTTGAGGTCTTGTGCTCTAGTTCACACATTAAACGCATCTTTACTGTGAGTGACAGGTAGAGCAGATGTCCTGGACTGCCCATGTCCAGTAGTGGATGTTTGACTGTGGGTTTGTTTAACTGTGGGTTTCGCAAGGCTTATAAATAAGAAACATAAGAACGTTTACTAACAAGAGAAGACCATTCAGCCCCAAAGTGCTCACCCAGTGCCTAATAACTGGTTGATCCCAAAACTGTGAAGTCAGGTCTTAAAAGATCCATGTGATTCAGCATCAATCTGTGGCTAGGTAACCCATTCCATACCCTCAGTGATGATGTTTCAAGTGTAAAGGATCAGTCGCCACTGAGATGTAGAGCAGGGGTCTCCAACCCTGGTCCTAGAGAGCTACTGTGGCTGCTGGTTTTCATTTCAATCAATCTCTCATTTACTTAATTGAACCAATTATTGGCTTAATTAGTCAAGATTAACAGGTGTTCCAGATCTTTAGCCACTGATGATGTAAAGACACCTATAAAACATGCTGGATAGAGGCTCTCCAGGACCAGGGTTGGAGATGGTGTAAAAGATACTGTAGAGATGGATGTTGCTGTTTGGTTTTAGTTTTGGGACTACAGAATCATGTTATTTTCTAAGCTGTAAATCTGTAATTCACAAACTCAAATGGGGACCCTCAAATCCTTTTGAAATTTCAAATACGTAAGTGCGTTCTGTGAAGATCATTTCACTGTTCGTGAAGTGTGACATAAATAAAGCAAAATAACAAATCTAGAAACACAGAAAGGCAATGCTGTGCTGCTGTTACACTGGTCAGAGCTCAATCAGAAACAACAGCAAATTATACCTGAGAGATTTCTGATAACCATGGTTTAGGAAGATGTTCCATGTAAGTGTGCAATACCATACAACCTGCCAACAGTCAGGTCTGTATAAAAGACCACCTGTCTACTTTGAGAGACATACAAAGACCATTTACTTTTATCCTTATAATATAGCTTCATGGTAAATTCACCCAACAAAATGTATCTCAGCTAAAAACATAAAACAATGGCAGATGTTAATACCAGCAGGGTTTATACTGGCACTAAGGCAGCTGATTTCAATACAGAAGCAAACACTAATGAATTACCCATTTCCTTTTCTATAAACCTGAGGGCAATATTAATATTTCTCATTCTTCACCCCTGGCAGAAGTAAAAAAAAAAAAAAAAAAAAAAAAAAAAAACATCAAAAAACCTTTTGGGGTTTCTTACTGTCAGTGGGATTTGTACTGGTAATAAGAAACTCCAAAAAGCCTGATGCTAGTAGATTTTCAGCTGGCTCTAGCCACTCCATTTTCTTATTGGTAAGAACCCAAGCTCACGCCAGCATAGTCCAGTAGGAACGTTCATTCCAGTTTATTGCAAGTGCTTTACATGTCTGTTGACAGTTAGTAAAATATTCCACAAAATGCAAACTTCTCGCTTTACTCTTTGAAGCTGATCAGTACACACAAACCTCTTTTTTTTAAATATACAATAAATAAAAAAATGAAAAACACTGAACTGTATGAAACAAGCAAAGAAAAAAAAGAGCACATGTTAACATTGGTACTGTGGAGTGTTGGTTTGACGTTTCGGTTTCTTCCTAGCTACGTATGTAATGAATTACTGATCCGGGCTGCTTCCCTGGATGGAATCAATGGAATGATATAGTAGGATCCAGGACAGGTCCTGACTCTTTAAAATAACTAGCAGCAGTATTAACAATGTTAACTAGTGGAAGGACAAAAGCAAATGTTCACAGTGAACTAAAGCTAAACCAGTTCAACTTGTTCATGTGCCATCATACTTACCCTTTGTGGAAAACATCTTGGATAAAATGGTCAAATGGACCTAGCCAAGGCCAAAATCTACACATGGCAGGGAACTTCAAGAAACAAGTGATTTGAAATGTCAATGGGGTTTCTTTTCAATACAGGGGGAAAGCAAGCCCCACCTGATGTGGTAATCCAGACCATCTTTCCACAGGACGTTAAGGAAATTCTCTTTTTTAATGACATTCTGTATTGTCATTGCCCCACTGCAGGGATAGATGGCTTATAATCTGCTTTAGAGACCATTCAAGAGAAGGTACTCAAAGAGAGGGCAGAATCACTAGCATGTACAGGGACTGAAAACAACATTTGAAACACCTGACCATGTGGTCTAGGGTCAACATGTGACAAGCCTGCAAGATGTTTGAACTGCTCTGGAGAATATGTGACCATTTCTCCTCGGTTCCTTCAGGGCAGTTACACAGGTGGTGGAAATCTGCAGCAAAGTCTGCTCTCCTGAACAAATCTTTTAAGATCCTTTTCCCATTGAAGTATCAGTAACTAGTGCAGTCTTGGATATGGAAAACCTTGTCAACTGAGTGTGTACTATCGACCCTATACCAGTCTATCAGATCTGCTGTCTTGCCTCTCATGACTGAAATGAAATTACAGTGGGGAGATGCAGCTTTTCTATATTACAGATCACTTACCAGGGATTCCATTTGTATTACAAGTAACATCCTATTTATTAAAAAGCTGATGTTCCTCATGCTTGGTCCGACTCTTGCACGTGTTGTCCTGCACACTTTGAAATGTTCTGTGTGTGCGTGACTGCCACAGACGACCTTCACAGCAGTGACCTAAAGTGATGCAATGCAAGGTGACAGGGGCTGCTTTGGCATGTCAGAACAGCAGGGAATGTCATGCTGCTCCATTGCGAATGGAGTGAACTAAACGGCAAGAGAAAATCAAACAGAAGCACCACATTGGAAAAAGCCAGATTCTGTAAAAAAAATAGGCGAGGTCTGGGAGCATTTCTGTAAATGTCCCTTTCTTTCTCATTTGATTTTTTCTCATCAAAATTCATTAAAATCTTTCAATAATAATGAGAAACACAATATAAAAAGCAATTAAAACAGTTGGTGCTTCGCTTATTTGATTTAGTCACCGTGGTGGGTATGAATGGAAGTGATGGACTGGAGTTGAACATGCCCAAGGAAGGCTGCCTGCTGGTATGTTTGTTTTAGCATCCATTCACAAACCTTTCGTGCAGAATCATCCTGACTCTCCTGTCAGCTGTATCCACTGCACTACTCAATGCAATCAGACAATAAGGAACGGAGTTGTGTTTCAGGGCACTGGCTGCTTTCAGACCTCTATTCCCATTGCTGCTCTTAAAACAACAATCTGTTTGTTTGTGCTTGCCTGGGTACATTTAGCAATGGGAAGTCCAGTCATAAAAAATATGATTATTTAAAAATGTGTGTATCAACTGGAAACAACGTATTTGCTATAAAATACATGTGCATACAGTACTTAGTTAGTATGACCTAACCTAAGTCAAACTATCCATTGTCCAGTAACTTCTAGAATTTCTTGCTGTTTAATTTTAGAAAGTAAACATATATTGCTAAAACACTAACATTTTATACAAAATGAAAAAGTAAGAGCTTACTCCATACAGCTGGTATTACAGTCACCAAGATCACTGTTTTAATGAAGGCTTTCTAAATGCTGGACCCTTACACTGGTTCTTTGTTCAGTGATTAACCAACAGGGGGCCACAACAGAAACTGAGGGAGCAGAGGAAACCAAAGCACTCAGATAAAAGAACTGTGGAGCCTCTCTCTCTCTCTCCTGCCTAGCCTGCTCTATAAATAAGAGCTTATATGGGTCTGTTTCACACAGTTCAACCTGAACTCCCTGGTGTTTGAAAACCTAGGAACAGTGGACACAGAGTTCCATCAATATGAACCCTTATTTAATAAACAGGCATGCCTCGGTTTCAAAGCACACTAGAACAAGAATGGTACCAAAGAGAATGAGGGAGGCAGACTGGAAGCCTCTAGTTGTAGGTGGCACTCACGCTGCTCAGATCAATACTGTTGCTTCAGCGGTTGCCAGGTAATGAGTTACACTGCCACTACAGCTTGGACCAATAGAAATCAGGTCTACTGAACCCCAACATTCTTCAGCAAAGCCAGGCATCCTTATTAGGTAAGTATTCTTCAGTTAATTAGACACTGCTTTCTATTGATCCAACTGTGTGAATCATTCTACTTTCAAGTGGCAATGCAACAAAATAACATTTCCCGATGCATCTGTCCTCTAAATTCTCTGCACTTACTTATGATCCTGCCTGTGAAATATATAGTTAGGAGTAATATAGAGATATATAGGAGTAATCAACTTTGAATGCCAAATCTACATTTTAACTAGTCAACATCAACAGACTGCACTGAAACTGCTGATGTGGTGTAACAATGCAGGAGAACCACACCCCACGCTCCCATGAGCCTTCACTGCAGGTAAGCTGCCCTTGTTTTTATGCTGATCTCCTGAGCTGAAAAATAAAAACTGAAACCATGAGGCTTTGTGGTTAGAGATGGTGACTGGGAAGAGACTAACAAGAGCAAGGGATAAGCACCAAGGTATCATCCAGCTTTCAATACCCATACTTCATGAATATGAATCATGGGCTATCCTGGTTAAACCATTTTCAAATATAAAATTAACTTGCAGCCATATTATTCTGGCATAGCTGTATTGAGCACCCTCTGAAGAATCCACTCCCCCGTGGTCTCGTACTGAATTACTTGAGTGTTGTAAAGGGAAGCAGCCTGCCAATGCCGTGAGTGTGTGTGTGTGTGTGAGTGCGTGTGTGTGTGTGCTGTGAGTGTGTGCGAGCCTGTAGCCTCACTCAGTCAGTAGCTTGATCTCACTGCTGCTGATGCTGTTCATGTTGAAGGGGGTGTCCGGCAGAGCCAGCTCAGGGTCGCTCTCGCTGGAGGTGGAGCCAGCACTCATGGCGTACACAGCCTCTGGGATGGCGCTGGCAGGCAGGCACACCTCGGGCTCGCTGCTGGTCTCACTGGTGCTGGACACGACGGAGAGCAGGGACATCTTGCGGGTGAGGCGGCTGGGCAGCAAGGAGAGCGTGTAGTCAGCGATGATGCCCCCTACGTCTAGGTCGCAGGCGCGGTCGAAAGCGATGAAGCCCACGTTAGCGTTGGCCTCACACACCACAAACGAGCCGTCGTCCTTCATCAGCAGGTCGATGCCGCACACGTCCATGCCCAGGATGTTGGACACCTGCACTGCCAGCTGCTTGCCCTGCTCGCTAAGGGGGCACAGCATCCCCACGCCACCTGCAGGGACACATAGCATATAGAAAAACACCACCCATGGGAGATGTGCACAGTAATCCAGCAGTTCACCGTGCAATTCCAACATGACTCAATGCTGCCTCTTCTGGCTTTAGTATTTTCTTTAAGAAATGCTTTAAAAATGAATGCCATATTGCAAATAGAATACATCAAACGACTATACGTCATTGTAAAGCTTTCCGCAACAAACATTAAGAAAAATACAGTTGGTGGAACTAAAAGGACATGCTTTTTAAACAATTTCCTTTAATGGAAAAATATTTATGATTTTGCTGCATGAATTTAAAGGAATAACTATTTTCCCTCTATAACCAGGATTGGTGGATGTGTTCTTGGTTGATTTACCCTGCGTTCACAAGACAATATATTTTTATTATCAATAGATTCTGCAGTAAACTTTTATTTGGGAATGCAGAACATTACATTCTGCATTTGAAAACACAAGTTTACCTTGCCTTACCTATTTTGACCGTCTAATAAACCATAATTGAAAATGAATGATGTGACTTTCTACAGTGATCAGAGTTCTGTGAGTGGTTGTCAAGGCAACAGATTGCACAGTAAGTGTTGGACAAAATAACTAATTTAGAGTTGATATAATAAAGACCAGCTTGGTAGAGAAATGGAATATCAAGAGTTACTGATTCATGTTCTATCATTTCTGTTTCACTCACTGTATCCTGGGGACTTACAATAACTCACTTACAATGACCCCCAAAAACATCTAGGCATTACCATAGATGATGTGGTGGGTTTAACTCACTAGAATACAGTCACTTTCAAGTGTCCCTACAGCTTCAACTACAATTGGAGGAACACAAGGAAACCTGAATGTGAACAAGCCCTGAATTCTCCATAACAATTTAACACTCACTACTACTCAGTATAGAAATACTTCAAGAAACATAACCAGTTCTTCTGAAGACACTGATAAACACCTGTGGTCAAAATGTTTGTCATTGAGTTTCTTTTAGTGTTTCTAAGCTCTGCACTCTGAAGTTTGACATCTAACATGAAACAATGTAGTAAGCAGAAGCCAGAGTCATCTCTTTATTGTGGCTCACTGCTTTTACAGCAAGTTCAATACAACCATACAGATACAGTGATACAGCAAACTCAGTACCCAAACCTCATGAATATTCCCAAATCAATGGCTAATGTTTGCTTTGTGTGGTTATACACTGTACAGAAGATGTATCGTTCGCTGTGTAGGGATATAACATTCAGCTGACCGTAGTGAGTTTGCAGTCAGCACTGATGATTAAAGGGAGTTGTCACCTATCACGTGCCTTCCCCCCCTCAGAACCGTACAGGATAACAGTGAGTGCCAGAGACCCACCCAGAGAGCAATTACTCTGCATCCTCCCGTCAGTGGAGCAGCGCAGCATGGAGCCGATCAGACGCCCCCCCACCACCACCACGCGGATGTCCTTCCCGTGGGACTCCTTCACGTACTTCTGGAAGAGGTAGGGCGCCTCGTGACGGATCACGTGGGAAATATCCGTCAGGTGGTGCTTGTCCTGGGCGAGGAACACTGCCTTCCCTGAACAGGAACACAGAACCACAACAACAGGGGGGTTTATAAGCATTGTGCACATATATTGTGCATATATATATATACACTACCGTTCAAAAGTTTGGGGTCACTTAGAAATGTCCTTGTTTTCCATGAAAACATACATGAAATGAGTTTGAATAGGAAATATAGCAAAATGAATAGGAAATATAGTCATTGACAAGGTTAGAAATAATGATTTTTAATTGAAATAATAAATGTGTCCTTCAAACTTTGCTGTCGTCAAAGAATCCTCCATTTGCAGCAATTACAGCCTTGCAGACCTTTGGCATTCTAGTTGTCAATTTGTTGAGGTAATCTGAAAAGATTTCACCCCATGCTTCCTGAAGCACCTCCCACAAGTTGGATTGGCTTGATGGGCACTTCTTATGTACCATACGGTCAAGCTGCTCCAATAAGAGCTCAATAGGGTTGAGATCCGGTGACTGTGCTGGCCACTCCATTATAGACAGAATACCAGCTGACTGCTTCTTCCCTAAATAGTTATTGAATAGTTTGGAGCTGTGCTTTGGGTCATTGTCTTGTTGTAGGAGGAAATTGGCTCCAATCAAGCGCCGTCCACATGGTATGGCATGGTGTTGCAAAATGGAGTGATAGCCTTCCTTCTTCAAGATCCCTTTTACCCTGTACAAATCTACCACTTTACCATCACCAAAGCACCCCCAGACCATTGCATTGCCTCCACTATGCTTGACAGATGGCGTCAAACACACCTCCAGCATCTTTTCATTTGGTCGGCGTCTCACCAATGTTCTTCTTTGTGATCCGAACACCTCAAACTTAGATTTCTCTGTTCATAACACTTTTTTCCAATCTTCCTCTGTCCAGTGTCTGTGTTCTTTTGCCCATCTTAATCTTTTCTTTTTATTGGCCAGTCTGAGATATGGCTTTTTCTTTGCAACTCTGCCTAGAAGGCCAGCATCCCGGAGTCGGAGACTGTTGACGTTGAGACTGGTGTTTTGCGGGTACTATTTAATGAAGCTGCCAATTGAGAACCTGTGAGTTGTCTGTTTCTCAAACTAGACACTCTAAGGTATTTGTCCTCTTGCTCAGTTGTGCACTGTGGCCTCCCACTCCTCTTTCTATTCTGGTTAGAGCCAGTTTGCGTTGTTCTGTGAAGGGAGTAGTACACAGCGTTGTACGAGATCTTCAGTTTCTTGGCAATTTCTCGCATGGAATAGCCTTCATTTCTCAGAACAAGAATAGACTGACGAGTTTCTGAAGAAAGTTCTTTGTTTCTGGCCATTTTGAGCCTGTTATCGAACCCACAATTGCTGATGGTCCAGATACTAGTATAAAGAAGGACAGTTTTATTGCTTTTTTAATCAGCACAGCAGTTTTCAGCTGTGCTAACATAATTGCAAAAGGGTTTTCTAATGATCAATTAGCCTTTTAAAATGATAAACTTTGATTAGCAAACGCAACGTGCCATTGGAACACAGGACTGATGGTTGCTGATAATGGGCCTCTGTACGCCTTTGTAGATATTCCATTATAAATCAGCCATTTCCAGCTACAATAGTCATTTAGAACATTAACAATGTCTACACTGTATTTCTGATCAATTTTATGTTATTTTAATGGACAAAAAATGTGCTTTTCTTTCGAAAACATGGACATTTCTAAGTGACCCCAAACTTTTGAACGGTAGTGTGTGTGTGTGTGTGTGTGTGTGTGTGTGTGTGTGTGTGTGTGTATATATATATATAATATATATATATAGCTATATAATATATATATAGCTGCCCAACGTTTCGATATGTTGTTCATATCTTTCTCAAGGGGGGTGTGCATGGCATGGAAATGAATGGCTTTCTTTTGTTAACTACAATCACTGTAATAAGCAGATTGGCCCCGATGACATAGACCAGGTGCATCTGGTCCTAGTATAGAATTCATTCTAGTATAGATCATATCTGTCCTATATAATATATATATAATATATATATATATATAATAACATTTTTGCGTTTCATAAAATATAACTACTATAATATTAAGAGAAGTACAGCACAGCATGTTCCGAAAACGTTACGCTTGACCGTTACACCAAACACTCATTGCGTGGTTTTACCGTTCTCAAAGCAACACTAAAAGCCTAAATAAAGCAATGCAGTCTAACAGTCTGTTGCTACAAAGCTAAATATAATACAATGTGTTGGAATGATGTGCCTGTGGGGAAGTGGAAAGCAGTGAAAGAGACAGCAGTGAGCATGAAGAAGAGCTGGCATCAGACACTCAAATTTGACATACAGAAGCTGTGTCATTTTTGAGAGGGCAGTTAAATATTTAGAGGAGCAATCAGATACAGACAGAAAGGACATTTGAATTGTGATGGCAAAGAGGGACCGCACACTTAAAAAGCAGAGTCAAGGCATTAAGCAGAAAAAGATCGGCAATGACTTTAAATCCCCGTCATCTTCATCTCCACCCCCATCCAGACTGAGTAAGAATCAACACATTTCAGTTCATGGCACCCGCTGAATGAAACCTACTTGTGTTCTTTAAAAATTATTAGCTTTTGTTTACATTAGCAGTAAATGACACAAAACGTTATCTGTAGACAGTTGCTTTTCTTACTTCTGTTACAAGGTTAAAATGCTTTTCTTACTCTGCAGTAGTGTGTGGCAAAGTCACACTCAGGAGAAGACTTTTGTGGGAAGTTCTGAGGGGGGCTTGACCAGTGTGAAACTGTTTTTGGAATGTATACTTTTACAAAGTTCTCTTACAACCCTACTTTTAATAAAATGCACAGTACTTTTAAATGTATGATAACTTTTCATCGTACTGTAATTGAAAATTGATTTCAGTGTTAGTTCAACAAAAGTTAATACTCCTGATAATAAGAATTACTGATAAAACACATTTTCTGCTAGTCCCTTAAAATTGGTATTAATGAGAGATGACTATATATGGGTCTTTGGTATGGGAAAATATGAAAATATAAAAAATGTGGGGGTCTATGAGCATAGCAGCAACCAAAATTCCTGACAAGAAACAGCACTTTCATTTCTGAGGCCTGAGTTCTACTCTGGCTTCTCCTCCAGGAAGGAGTGCTGGTGTCAGTCGGCTGGACAGTTGTCCCGAGTTCAGAAGGGACCCACGTACCTCGGTGACCTCGAGTGTTCTTGACCACCACGGGGTATCCCAGAGGCTCTGCCTCATCAATCATCTTGCTAAAGTTCTCATGGCCCCCTGCAGAGACACAAGCAACCTGTCAAAGAGCTGCCCCTACCCAAACACACGGGCCTGCAGACACACTTAGAAAGCTTTCAAAAATAAAAACTCTTCAGTACATGACTGAGAGGAAACCAATCACTTTATTAAAATCCCAAAGAACAATAGATACATTGGAAAGAGCAGGGCATTCAGATGCCCCACTCTTCATTACAATGCACACTGAAAGTGAGCTCAGATCTGGCTTGGGCAAGGTTAATGTAAGGACACTCTATGGTGTCTTATGGGCCCAGGCTATGTAACAGGATTTATTTAGCCTTTAACTAGAACAATAGAACAATAAGGTACATTGCCATAAGCAAGGCATTTTTGATAAGGTGGAGAAATTTTGTGATTATTGCCTTTACGAATGTCTTGAATGTTTTTTAAAGGCTGCAATTAAAGAACGTCACTTTGTTTTTTTAATATTTAAAGGAAGATAAAGCTTAATAAATTAAAATCCACACCTAGTGAATAAGTACAGCACCATGACCTGGAATCTGCCTGATACTCTCTCAAGGAATTCCCATCAGAACAGAATGATCTGCCACCACTACATTCTTGTTGAAAGCAATATGCATCTCGCGTAGCAGGTAACCAGAAACTGCTAAGGGGAAATAAGCCTTTCATGAAAACCCAACATGTTGGTGAATCATACTTATTGTTTGTACCAACTGGAATAATCCCAACAATATGTGAACTACAATGACATCAGGGTATCCACACAGTGCCTTCCTAGCTCCAGCCCCTGGAATGTCTGGTCAGCAGATGGAGACTAAAGCAAAGCCTTACTGGAAGGGATTCAGATACACTTCAATAATAAATTGCCTCCCAGATGCATCAAAGAGTAATTTATGCATCCACTAAGCCAGTCAATAATATAAGAAAGGTTAAGACGAAAAGACAGCCACACAAAGCATTCCAGTGTGGCTGCAGCTGCTGATTCCTGGCCAGCTCAGCGACTACAAAGCAGTTCTAACCAGTTCTATCTGAGCTTTTTAACTTCTGCTTCCAGATCTGTTCCATGTTGCCCTTGGTGTTCCACAATAGCAGTCTTTCAAAAGGGCATGTGCTGTATTTGCTAATGCATCTTCCAGAAATGTCTTTTAGTTATTCAGTCAGGAAGGAGAGATGCTTGCTAGCTCTGTAGCCTGGAAGCACTCTGTAAGCTGCAAAGACAGGCACAACACACTACACTACACTGATCCTGTTTCATATGCAGTACGAAACAGCCAGTTACTGAATATATTACAACTGAAGCGTGAGATTGCTTGATGTAGCCTCCAGTGACACACCTGTATTACAAAGTCAAAGAGCTACTTGTTTTGTACAATAAGCATAATTCTTTAACTTCGTACCTCAAACCCAAGGACCGTACTGCACAATGTTACTAGTTGATCTATCCTCTTGGTTATCTGCTATATATTGTTAATGTAAATGCTACGACTGGCACCAGCACCCGGGATCCTTACCATAGGAGAAGGTGTCTGGCAGAGGCACCCCATGTCCAGCCAGCTCCTGGAGGGTCCAGAACTTGTTGATACAGTTGAGGATGGCCTGAGGCCGGTTGACCAAGCGACAGCCCATCTTCTCCAGGTGCCGCAGGACGGTGATGTCGCTGTCTGACTGGACCCAGGGGGTGGGCACGCGTATGACTGCCACGTGGGGGCAGGAGGTCAGCACTTCCTGGTCCACTCGCAGGCCTGAGGAGGAATGGACAGCAGCAGGTCAGGTCAAGCAGCCACAACACTGGTAACTGAAGAGATTCTGTCCAAAACACATTGTCCTGTGAAGAGTGAAGTCACTGTTTAAAATTATTCCCTAATGAAAAAATAAATAAAACTAAGATGGAAAGGTGATGTAACCTTACTATATTTCCCCCTATATTTTCAGATTCTAAATGAATTTACTGTAAGATGTATAACAAGTTTTAATATTTCAACATTCACGTTTTCAAAAAAACGAATAAAAAAATCAAATAGAACTAGAAAAATGTATCAGCTATGAAGAAAAGTTTTGCATCACCTAGAATTGTAGGATTGAGATAAATTAAAAAAAAAATATATATATATATATATATATATATATATATATATATATATATATATATATATATATATATATATATATATAAAAAACTTGTAGTGTTCTTTGCTCTAACATCATCACTACGTCTGCATTGCTTAATAAAACTGAATTGAGGCTAATGTCTCTGCTTATTCAGCCATCGCTCTGGCTCCCAGCCCACACAGGTAGTTTGGCTGTGGCCTCTAGTGGGGATAGAGATGCATTTATTATAATTGCCTTACCAAGCCACTAACACAAAACCTTCTGGCAATGTGTTAACGTATCATCACAAACAAGATGCACATTAAACTAGTTAACACTGCAAGACATGGGATAGGGAGACTCCTCAACTGATAGGTTGGAAAAACAATCCGAACCAAGCTGGAAAGAAACACAACAGCTAAAACTGAGAAATGTAAATGCAAACCAGGGAACATCAGAGAAAGCCTGGTTATTTCCCTCCTTGCCTTGTGTTTTCTTTCAATTCTATAACACAGCTATTTGGAGCCCTCCCCATTGATTGCTGCAAGGACAGATGAATGCTGACTGCATCTTCTGAACAGACTGATCTTCGCACGGGTTGTATTTTTGAAACTCTACTGTTCCTTCAAATATTAAAAGGAATTGAGACTGATATTCTCAACAATGTATGCTAAATAATGCTATTACAGATGACAAATGGACAAGCAGTTCCTCAGATGCATGGAAACATGTGAAGTGTGACGTGTGACATTCGCATGACCCCCTGCACGCTTATGTGTGACAATTCCTTATCAAATGAGGCGATGGAGACTACGACAGTTCATTTCACCTCAGCAGTGCTGCAAAGCATGTGATTCATTAGGGGAAGCAGCTGGTTGGTTACTGACAAGAAAGAAAGCCCTGAAGGGGAGGGACAATGTCACTGAGTACCAAATATCATGATTTCAAATTAAATGATGTGTTCACTATTACACTGATTTCTTTCAAAACTCCACATTTCAGACCTACATAGTGAATGGGTGTGCATGGCATGGAAATGAATGGCTTTCTTTTGTTAACTACAATCACTGTAATAAGCAGATTGGGCTACATATAAACCAGGTGCATTGGTAAGGATTCATTCTAGTATAGCAGGAGCTGTTCAATTTTCAATGAAGCAAATGTGCCAGTTGTGTGGCCTGGGGTACACAGCAAGAGACGGATACCCCCAGCCTGTCTGCCTCAGTCACTTCACTAGGGAGGGAACCCGTGACACAGCTCAACCAGAGATGCTCGCCTGGTTAAAATGCACATCATGATATAATAATGTGACTTCATTCAATGCAGCTGGCTACACTGAGCTGGGTCTATATTTAGTATATTCATATCACACATTCTGTAATTTTAGCTTCACTGATCCAAACTCTTGACGAGTTCACTTCAAGTGCCATGACTGTCCTCTAGCCTCTTTCCTTTTAATGATGCAATCCCTGAGTGAAACCATTCTCCTATGAAGATAACAGCTAGGCTAATTCAAACAGTTGCACCTCAATTTTGCAAGCTGTGATCGCAAAGTGCAAAATATCTACCATAATCCTGGTTAGTAAATGACTATAAGGGCAAAAAAACTGTCCTCAATCCTTCAGATCCTTCTTTCCAAGACTTAACCAACCAATTGCTTCCTTTACTGACGGACATGCTTTCCTCCAATAACCTTGCAGAGGTGAAATGTCCCAGGAAGTAACAGATTTTCAGAGAGAACGGCAAGGAGACTGATAACTTTCTTTAATCTTGTGTCATTCCATGTTTTTTTCAAACCTGCACATTTGAACCATTTCTAGTGAATGGAAGTGCATGACAGGTAAGGGTTATGAAATAATTTTATAGCTACTGTACAACCACTTTAATGGTTAAGTGTCATTTTCTGTACATGTGGTTTACAGTGGGAAATATCTACACTAGCTTCCTCCACAATGGTCTCTATAGGCTGGTGGGTGTTCTGTCAATCATGTTGAACTGTATTCTTTGTATGTCCTGTTCTGTGCAATAGGCCTGTGTCTCCTCTTCCACACTTTATATTTTTCTTTCCAGTTTTGTTTCTCTCTCTCTCTCTCTCTGTCAGAGATACTAATTCATTCAAGCACACAGAGGCAGCGCTTCATACTGAGGAGAGCCCAGAGAGATTGAGAGACCAAGGGGAGTTATTGTCTCTCTGCAGTCGCTTTTATTTTTCACTGTAGATGTTGTCTGTGAGGTGGCTAATGATCACATTTCTCGGTGGGTAGAAAACGGCCCATTAATTCTGTAGTCTCCTCCATATTGTGAAAGGCTGTCACACAGGATTGAAATCACCAGTGTGCTGCCAGCCAGTCCAGACGCTTTCATCATCTTCAGGAGAGGGCTTCTCTTCTCATTTCTTTTCTATAAAATCGCTGCTAGGCACAATGAGTCTCTACCACTACTGGGTTTTCATGTTTGAACATTCTTTCAAATTGTAAACAAATATCTGATTATTCTTTCATTTTGATTACGTTTACTTAAATATGTAATTTGTATATTACAGCAAAACAATCTCATAGGAGCTAAAAAATGAAATGGGAGAAAGACTTCTGTGCAGGAGTGTGTTATCTGTTTAAGACTTCCTTTATGCATTGGCTTCCCTAGCATGATATCTCCGTTCCAGTTACATGAAAAGTTCCTAGACTATGCCTGTCCACCCCATGATGAACTAATGTGGCGGCATCACTGATAATGGCTTACAATCACAAAACCAAGCCAACTGAGCTAAGCACTTCAGGTTCGAGTGACGTGATTGTTGAATACCAGTACAGGTGCACTTCCAGCAGGGGGCACTCTGTTTTTATTGCACTGTGCTATAAAGTATATAGCAATAAAATAAAAGAACATACATGAACCACAATACCATACAGTCAACTCTCATTAACACAAATTTCCACTGGTCTCATCAGTAATTTGTATTTTCAGGAATCTAAAGCCAAATGCATACTGTCAGTTTTTATTGAAGTTACAGTAACACTGAAATCTAATTTCAATTGCAGTACAAGGAAAAGCATCATACATGGAAAAGTATGTGCATTTTATTGAAAATACGGTTGTCAGCGAACCTTTTAAAAGTTTACATTGCAAATGAACTGCACTTGAAATCTGCATGTCCCATTCTGATCAGGGCTATTTTTTAAATCACATAAGCAAGGCGCCCCCAACAACAGGGTATTGAGCACATCGGAAACACCGACAGTGTTTGGGGGAATGTTGAAATCTAGAGCAACATCTTTCTTCCCTTGTATGGTGGTGCATTATCCACCGCTCTCAACACCTCCACTCGTGTCTGCAAGGATAATGCATGTTTTTTACGCTGCTTCATGGAACTGGCATTGATGCGTGTCTATAGCAACTCAAAATGCACCATAGGATCGGTAGTCCCAAAACAGCACTAAAATACAGTACAGGCGCTAATCTGGAAGAAACTAATACATTTCCCAATATCCTTTTGACTCAAACAAAGGCAATTATTTATTATTCAAAATGTTACCTCCTAATGGAATTTGTATTATAAAAAATAATTTACAATAAGTGACTGCTAAATTTGAATTCAAGATTAATGCTGTCTACTGTTATGAACAAAGTACAGTGCATCGAAAACATAGCCCTCATTGTTCCCATCTTGTATACGGTCCTGTATCACTCACACTGTGCATCTTCAGCTGTGTGAATATGCTGTCTATCTGGGTATTTGAAGTGCCCTGCCTGCACTTGAATAGGAGGCTCTACCAGGCTCTGAAAGCTGCTTGTGAGCTGCAGCGTTGCCTGGCACTGTTTTCTTTTTCAAAGCCATGTCTGCACATCATTTGGTATTCAGAGCGGACCTGGGGTGGATCAAGCAGTGGATCTGCATCAAAGGCTGATTCATTCGGAGGAAATCTTTCCCTTAGCCTCTAACTGACAAAGCCGTCCCACTATTCCAACAATCTGAGCCAGCGCTCCCCAGCCCTGGTAGCTGGACTCACCCAGCTGTGAAAGGGATGACCCGGTCATTTTTATCTGAGTCAGACTTCCAGTAACTTTCCCTGTCTTTGCACTTCATTAACATTAAAACATCTTCCAAATCCAGCTTTTAACATATGAAGAGTAGAGAAGAAATTGACATCAGTGTTGTGGTTTGACGGCCAAAAAGCAAATGAAAGTCCTGGTGAAGGATCTTGATTGATCTGGCTGGAACACAGGCTGGAAATTCAAATCATGTATGCAATCTTTATTTGGTATCTTTTCAAAAGTTCAATAAAAAAAAAAAAACTTGGCCCAGTCAATATTTAGTTGAAACACAAACATGTAAATGATATATAGCGCAGCTCCATGATATTATCACATACTGTAAGCGCATCGTGTTGTACATTTAAAGTACTTGACCAAGCATAGCTTGCAGCTGATTTTACAGCTAGTTTGCTTGTGTAAATTACTTGTAGATTTGTACAATGCCAGATAGAAGTAAAAGTGGCTGCTGGTTTGTGTTGCATGGTGTTCCATGAAATTAGCCATGTGTTTCTGCAAATGCAGAAGCACCTGGGTGCAAACCGTTTAAAGATTGCCCTTCAGTTTACAGCAGCTAGTTTACATGTTTAAAAATCAATAATACCCGAGGTAGTTACAGATGAAGGATCACTGATGATTACTGGCCAACAGATCCTGTAAGTCCCCATGTGGATGGTATTACTGTGATGTATGTCAGTAATATATGGCATTGTATTTAGGTTTATCTTCCTTAAGAAATTTCTTACCTTGTCTCAGGCAGATTATAAAGGGTAATTAACCTATAATACTCAATAGTCATGGCCTTACCAAACACAGTGGCACTACAATGCAATAGTTCAACGGGCTACAATGAAATGAGCCATTGGTCGAAATCTGTTCCAAATCCAAAGGGCTGCCATTGCTGATAACACTGCGGCAGTATGATCTAATGAAATACCAGTTGTATGTGTTCTGTTGTATTGAGGAATGGCTGTCTCTCCCCGAGGATCCTAAACCAAGCTGCCCTATGGGCTGTCTCACTTGCATGAGCTTGCTCCCTATAGCCCATGCACATATTAGTGCCTGACTGGAAGAGCTAATTCAAATGAAACCAGAAGAACAGCAAGTCAGAAACCCCAGAGTGGCACGAGAAAAGGCTGTGCTAGCCAAAAATCTTTAATACCATCAGACAATGTTTTGCCAGCTAATGGAACTTTTGTATCAAAAAGCAATGGTTTTCTGGAGTCTGAAGCTTGGGATGTTAAAACATGGGCTCTTTATACACATTGCCAATGGCTACGACTGAACTAGTTTCCTATATTGTACAAAGGCCTATCAAAGTCAGTTTGGATAAAACAGAAAATTTATATCAAGAAAATAATTTGTGGCCATTATTTGAAATTTCAGCAAATTATTTCAGTATTGTATCATCGTTGAACAGATCCAGAAAGGTTATTATCTTCTTTTGGTGAAAGGGCTGTGATATTTGTGCTACTCTATGAGTACTGCCTAAGGCAGTTTTTCCTAACAAATATTTCAAAACGGGAAATGTGTTTTTGGAAATCAACCTTTACATTTTTGTATGCCCTTTAAAAGTGTGTCCTTGAAGAAAACAAAGCACCAGAAGTCCCTCCCACTGTGGTTGAGCTGTCATTATGTAGTTTCTCTCAAGAGTGCAATACAGAAAGAGGAAGAGCACCCCCTGCTGGTCTGAGCAACAGTTTATTTCTGAAACAAAGCCCACTGTTCTTAAACATTCTGGGGTTGATTTGTGGGGTGAATGCTCCTTAATAGACAGTCCTGCCTCCCTTACCTGAAGAAATGTTCTCCCCTCTACAATATATGTTAACCTTTAGGTGTGATTCGGGGGGTGGTACTAGGCCAGTGCGCCCTATCATCTTCTTCCACCAATTAAATCTATTCTATTTAAACCTTAGTCACCTTCACCTAGTTGTCTTGTGTTTTTTCATTTCCTCCTGCTCTAGAATCTCAAACCGCCTTTACATTGGTCTCTTCTGGGGGGGTAGTGATTCCACTTTCACTTAATTTACCTCATAGAGGAGGGTTCTCCGTGAGTCAGAGGGGACCCTCGGCCAAACCCCTCCTTTAGCATGCACGATCCCTTGTCTTCTTCTCTTTCAGGTTCTGATGCCTCTATTCATGTGAGGGCCCGAATCGGCAGAACCCCTCGTTTATCGGGTCTCCTCAAAGATGGTGACCCCTCTCCTG
Organism: Polyodon spathula; assembly: GCF_017654505.1. Lineage (NCBI taxonomy): Eukaryota > Metazoa > Chordata > Actinopteri > Acipenseriformes > Polyodontidae > Polyodon > Polyodon spathula. The sequence continues at coordinate 17,304,043 of NC_054549.1, read as the reverse complement.
TTTGTTGGGTCTCCTCAGTGACGGAACCCCCCTTCTATTATGTTGGGCTTTTAAAGAGGCGGAACACCCCGCTCTATGTGTTGGGTAACCTCAAAGACGGTGCCCTTCTTTGTATGTCAGGTCACTTCAAAGATGGTGGCCCCCCTCTTGTATGTCATGTATCGTCAATGAAGAGGCAGTGAAGTGTTCTAGGATTTACCTAATGTTCAGGTAAGCAATGGGTGCACAACATTTAATCCCCAACAATAATAATAATAATAATGTGAACTTGCACAGTTTGCATTCCACTGTGTTTGGATCATGTAGATATTTCACAAAAAAAACATCAAAAACAGCAGAGGGTTTTCAGGCCATTTCTTTAGCAGCTGCAATTTAATTTATTTTAGATGCTTCGCTGTCTGCTATTTCACATACACATGAATATCCTTCAAATAATGTAGACCTACATTTAAATTTCATTTTTTTATTTACAGAAATGTAAACGTCTAACATTATGTACGTCCAGCTGTTCATCATTGTGATGCAGAGCACTCTCTGTTGCCTGACGAAGCTTCTATTTTGAAGTTTTTTGTTTTTTTTCAAAGCCGTGTTGTTTGTACGGGCTGTGCAGGTTACAGAGGTTAGCAAACTACCAAACAACTCATTTGGCCACTGTCGTTATTACACTCCAGCCATGGGTAAATCTTCAGAACAAATTTTTAAAAATGCATTAATTTAAACGTTCGCTTCACCAGCAGACACCGTGTTATAGAAAAGCCAGTTGAACGTGCTTTCCCTAAATTATGAAACACATGGCATAGAGGGTTTAAAAAAAGCTTTAATTACAGGGCACACACAAGCGCTTATTTAGCTTGTGTTAACAAGATAACCGAGTTTAGTAAAAATACCCTGAATTTTTTTGTTTGCGAAATGACAATATTTTTTCATTTTGAAAGTTTGTTTTTAAATAGAATATTTTTATACCATTTTATTTTTACGATGGAACAGTGACCTATATTTTATTTTTGTAACAATTAGTGTGTGAATCACTGAGAAAACAGTGTTTGTTTGAATTAATATTTCATCAACACAATAGGCTCTCTGGATGTATTGTTTGTTGTTTTATGAATGAGTATGAAATTGCCTTGGTGCCCTTGGGTTGGATTTATATTTTGCCTTTTTGCCCCCTAGAACTGCTATGGTGCTCCTGAATATTCACGCCCAATGAAGGCAACATTGCCAGGAATCACCGATCAATAAGAAGAGGTAGCCGACTGCAGCGCAGTGTAGCAAACAAGCATGTGTAGCAAGGATAGAAGATTTCAAACAGTGATGCTGTTGCTATTACTCAAGAATAAAGAATACCAGGTTTCATCACATTGCCTTTGATATTAAGGGTCATTTAATCATAGTTATTGAAGGAAATCAATTCAGCGGCTCATGAATTAGGTTTTTTAAATTAGATTTCTCGTGGTAAAAAAAGAACAGTCCAATGTACTGCCAGCAATCTAACCTTACCGTATAAGCCTAGTACAAATAAGTGATTCAGGTAAAAAAAAAACACATGCTATGAAACTTTATGGAAGTAAAAACAAAAATGAAGCTCTGCTTTTGCTCATGCAGATGATACAGCTCTTTGCAACAGCAAAATCCGACCGACCAAGCAGCTAACGTGTGATGAGGGTGATACAACAGTCAGCTTACTGTACATCTGTGACAATGTGGTTAACAGTGTGCAGGTACAGGTGATCAATAATCAGACAAACAATGATAATCCAGGTGCAATGAAGGTTTAATTGTATAATGCCTGATGGCTAACAGCAGTAAACAATAACAATGTTAATGAAGCAATACAGCAGTGTTTCTTGCTTATTTATAATCCTCAGGTTTGTCCTGAAATAATAACAGTCCCGTTTCAGTTGGCCCACACGTAACACATACACAAACACAAACACCGGTCCACAGTGCGTGCTCTCATGCGCGTAGTGACAACAAGAGTGCAGTGTGTTGTTGATTCGGGTTTAGTGCTGGCCTTTGGCTACAGCTCTGGATCGTGTTATCCATCCAAATAATTACAGTATTATTAACAACAAACAAAACACTCTCGTTTCACAGCACAGGTTCTCCTTCTGGTCATTTAACGTAACCATTCACAAAGGAACAGATCACATCACTACGTCCCCTTTTAATAATGTCACCCATGACCCCTTGTTCAACGAGCGCATTCCCATGATATTCCCCAGGCGCTGCTACTGTATAGGGAATACACCACAAAGGTAATAGAATACTGTAATTATTCCATGAATAAGGATAGCCTAATCGAGGAGCCCAGGCAGGACTTCCTCACACACGCAATGTGCGCCGAAGGATTTGGTCAGGACTTGAAGATTTTCTTCTTGCTATAATTTCTTTGGAAGCTGACAGGAAAATTCCCACATCAGCATCAGCCACGTTATGCTGAAATATACAGCTTTCATTAACAAAGCACTTGTTACCGTTTACCCAGTCTTTTGATTGAGCCAATGCTTTGTATGTTGTAAAAACAAAACAATGTTCTTATGCACCACGGCGCTATAGAAAAAACAAGAAACCCTTTTTTTAGCTTTACCTTGCTCCATGCTGCCATGGAGATGGAAGACGTCACAGGAAATCATTTAAAATGAGTTTAGGGCTGGATTTCAATAAATAAGATAATATAAAAAGCACAGAGACCTGCTTGTTGATACAAGGCCACCACACACTAGAGCAACCCGATAAGACACCACCTTATTTATACCCCTCCTCTCCATTTCAAACGTATAAATAATGTTATTAGCATTTTGTCCGACATCATATTTCGATTTCCCGGATATTGGCCAATATTCATCAATGGTTTTACACCAATTTGCAATTACTGGCACTTTTCTAATAAGAATAAATGTCCATATAAGCCATAAAATGAATGAAAAATGACTTACTCATACACAGCATATGAAACGGTATGCGCTGTGACGTATGCGTGTTAACTTTCATTTGTATCTATTCAATTTAGGAAGTGTTGATAATTGCGAATTGGTGTATAATCCTTGATGAATATATAGGACTGTTTGTTCTAAAACAGATAAAGGTTGTGAGCATTCAGAGTAATGTGTAGATGTTAAAACAGAACATGCTGTAGTAATAGTATAGCAAGTCCTTGCGGGGCACAGTCAATTATGTTCTTTTTAAAAGAATTGTTTGTTCTACAATCATAACAGTTTCCAATCTATACATTGAACTGCAGAGTTATTTTTTGCTCACCTAATCGATTCTCTTTATCAGTTTCGAAGTGAAATAGAAATATTAAGCCTAACCTATACATTTTGTTGATTATAAATATCTAATAATTGTTTTGGTTTAATAGCCATGGCAGTTCCATTGTTGTCAGCTCAAGTTATAGTGTTTCATTTGTTTTGAGTCTGTACCCTGAAGATTTAGGACACTGTGCTACCCTGGCTCAGTACTAAAGCTGCAGTTGATGCTGCAGTGCAGAGACAGACTGCAGGCCTTGGAAGCTGTATGGAGTGTTTTTGGTACAATCTGTCCCCTCCTGTTTCACTTGCTTGAGTTGAAGATCTTAGTCCTCTGTTTGTTTATTTGACTTTATTTCAGATTTTCAGATTTGTTTTAATGCAATACAGCCGATGTTGGTTCCTGGTACTGAATCACTTCCTGTGCTGTAGGTCACATTTACTCCAATGGACAAAACAAATCTGTTCTAAATGAAGACCGGTAATATGTTCAGCACAGCATAAGAAGGGCAGTGATAATGTAGCTAATGTTATCCTTGCTTACCAGTCCTCTGAGATTGGCTCAGGGTAGTGGGTTCAATCCTCAGCCAGGAACAGATCAGCTGAGGCACATGACAAACTAACTGCCAGACTGCAGTACCACCGTGCCAGCCAAGACTGCATTCACTCACCCGTCTGCAAGGTGTTTAAACTGGCTCCACGCCGCTATGATTTGATCAGAAAAAGACCTTGTTGACAGTTGTGTTTGTTTACATTCCCCAAGTCTTTGTTGTTGGGATACTTGATTCCCCTTTGAAACATGCTTTCTGTTTGAGCTCCTATGAAAGCAGGAGGTTGTTGAAAATGAATACAGTATATAAACTCCTACAGGGCACTACATTATCTCTTAAAGGTTATACTGCAACATGATGCTAATAAATGCAGCGTCATTTTGATAAACTGCACAATGGATGCAATCTTGAAGCCCAGCTCTGTGAGTCAGTGCAATGCAGTAGAGTACATGCTCCTTGTTTGTTCATTTCTTCACCTGTTTTTAAGCATTATGATAATGGCATTATATTTACAGTACTGCTTAGAAAGCTTGAAAAAAATTGAATAACCTGAAATATGTAACACACACTTGTGAAGGGCTCTCCCTCACACGGCTAAATAAATAAAGACAAATAGTTCAGTAAGTCGATTTCAATGATATGCAAAACAGCAGATCTGACAGTGACTGGCTGATTGGAGCAGCTCGGTAGGCAAGTGCTTCTGAATCCATGAAAGAAGAACATCTGAAACTGCTTGGAGAATCGTCGAGTCAAGCTCCTGTAGTCTTTGACATGGGCCTGTGTCAAATCTTACATATTCATGTTCTGCAGCTTATTTGAGACACTGAATACTGCAGCTTATTTGAGACTCTTGTGGTTGGTGTCACACACCCCGCTTGGCACTAGACAAGATCATTCAAGATTTTTTCATGGTGTACTAACTTAACATGGACTGGAAAAATGGGGGAAGTCTATTATATTTGAAGGCAGTTTTAGCTACGTGGTCTTGGTAGACACACTGCATTGTGGCATCTGTCATATTTAAATAATGTAGAAGAACAATAAGGAGCAATTATTCATGTTTGGTGAGTATTATACACTTGTTACATAGGGGTGTGTATCTTTGGGTTCACAACGGTAAGATACCTACCTCGATACATGGGCTGTGATAATATTCATATCACAATGCAATTAATAAAATGTTTAACAATTGTTTGCCTTTGTTATTGTGAACTTGCCAAATACATTCTTACGTTTATTTGCTTTTTTGAAAGTAGTAATGTAAAACAGTACAAAACAATTAAATAAAATGTGATATCAACTGCTGAGATATTCCAACTAGCTTGATAATGCTTAAAGGTGTGCCACTATGAAACATTTACATTGTATACAACAGTATAACCCAGATCAGCTTTGTTTTGTTTATATGCAAATGTTGCTTCTCCAAAAACATGCAATTCTTAAGCAATCTATTCACAAAATGTTGCCATTGTTTAATCTTCATTAAAAGTTAACATATTACTGAACATGACACATACATGCAAATAATTTGAGAGAAAGGATTCAACGTGCTCATTGTAAACCAAGTGTGATACACCCTCAAAACCAAAACATTTACCAGAAACATGTTATAATGTTGCCGATAGGGGAGTCCAAATAAGATGTATGCATTTTAAAGCTGCAGTGAACAATGACACAAATTTAACTTATAGTTTATCTTCTTTGCACTCTTTATCAAAACCATGTTGACAGTCCAGTTGGTTTACATTCTTCAGTGTTAGTTGTAGGGACATGTGACATAAATACAATGACTCTTGGTAGTCAATCTCCCTTTCCGACCTGTGAGGGCACTAAGCAGCGAGAACAGAGTACCTTGTACGGGCTGGTCCGACATTTCTTTCCCAGGGTTAAAGGGAAGTCGGCCAGCTAGAAAGGGGGTGGAATTCCGGTGCATTACCTCATTGACCCGGAAGGGAAACGATGTGGCAACTCGTTTACCAAGGGGGTCATGTGTGACGGTGTGATGAGTCAAAGGGTTTTCGGTCTGTGATTCAGCCTCCCGACAGTAGATGGCATCAAACCAACTCGGAACTTCCCTTACCAAGATCTCGTGACCATGGCAAAAGTCATCTTTGAGGGACGGCACCTTGGTGAGGGGCAGAAGTACGAGTATGTAAATTCCAGCCACTGGAGTCAAGTGAAGGATAAGGACACTTGTCAGTTGGGAATTGGTGTTCCGCTGACTACAGAGGCGGGACATTACATACTAAAGGGAACGTACTACTGTGTTCGGGGTTGGTCCGAAAGTAAAATAGGAGGAGTAACGGGTGGAGGGAGAGACTGGTTTGGTGCAGCGGGATTTTTAAAACAAAAAAACACTAACATTTCTTTTGTCTTTTTTTGTTTATGTACGGGTCGCCACGAAGACAATTAAAGACGAGTCATCACGGTTTGTTTTGGATTTCACCCCTGCACTCCTTCCCTCACACCATTTTGTTTTCTTTTGTTATTTAATTATTTTGCTGTGTATAGAGAATAAAAATAAATTATTTTATTTCTGTACACATAAATTACTGTCTGGACATTCCATTTAATACACTCTCGCCTCACAGACGGCATAAAAGGGGATGGACAGTAATCTGTACCTTCGCTCTGGTTTACGAGTAGAACCTGAAAGGACCTATGTGAGAACCTCTGATAAAAAGTATCATGTGTGTTTTTTGTTTTGTCTATAATTGTTCTTGTTTGTTATTAATAGACAGCTAACACATTCCGGAGCTGTCGCCAAGGGCCAGCACAAAACCTGCAACAACACTGCACTATTGTCAATTATAAACTTGTATCACCCACCATGAGCACTACTGCACGCACCCAAGACTGGTGACCGTGTTTGTATATTGTGGGACGGAAGTGTGTATCGTTTGGGACTGCAACCCCATTATTATTTACTCAGTGCACGACACATTGTTGTGTATTGTTGGGGTTTATTATTTGGTCACCAGACCTGCATTAAAAAATAAACCATTTTCAACGAGATTACAAACCTCTCTGTCTGTTAATTATGCACTGCGGCATTCCTGCACCTGTACACAATAAACCACTTTGCCATAGGGCATCACATACTGTAAGCCCCCTTAAATTATAAGACATGCATTGTTCAATTAAGGGTTTCATTAGAAACACCACCTGCTCAACATGTTTGACCTTCACAGCACTTTTATACCCTAGCTATATGAGCTGCTCTAGTGAACACTCTTTGTGATGTTCCAGTGGAAGGTTTGCAATCTGCATTAATGTCTTGGCATCTTCTCAAGCGGGCGGAATTTCCACATCTCCACATATATTTCCAGATCACATGTAATAATATCAATCTTGTTTCTTTTTTGTTTGGGTAAAACAGTGATCCCTCACTTTTGATTTGAATTTTCTTCAATGGGTTTATCTGTTTTCGTCAGACACTTGTTCTTTTGTGAGTGCAGTAACAGCCATGCAAACTGAAGATGTTTTCTTGTATGTATGTAAGTGTGTGGTGGCTACCTCTCTAATCAAGTTGAAATTGTCTTTCTTCAGACTCTGCTGTGTCAGGCCTGCAAGCAAAGCGAGTGCAAGAGAAAGCACACTTGCAACTGGATTAGTAGCAGCCACTGTACACTTAGAAACATACTAGAAACCATTATATCGAAATAAAAAGATGAAACTTGATATTAACATACTTAATCTGTTTTTATAGATGTGTGGTTTAAACATTTATAATACTTTGTCAGTGCGAGATGTACACTCCTGACCCTAATCCTAACCCTAACTCCTGAAGTGTAGTTGCTGCTAATTGTACAATGAGCACACTTCAGGGATGTAAAAAACAGGAAGTAAAATAGCTCTTGCTCCTTCTGCGCTTTATTTTTTAATAAGCTCTAAAGCCTACATTCAGTGTCATTTCATTCTTCGTGACACTTTGCACAAAAAAGAACTCTGTGTCTCATAAGACCTTTAGGTTTATGGTAATCTCATGTTAATCACATTAGTAGTTGACTCTTCATGTTTACTTGTTTATGCTTGAACTAATGCAAGTCTGATTGTTTCCCCACGATAGCTAAGCTGAACCTGCCAGTATTGGATCTGATGTTAGTTTCTGGCTACAATCTGATTGAGTCTGAAAGCCCTGGGTACTGGGTTGCCACAGTGCTGTTCACCCGACAGTACACAACTACATAGCTTCTTGTAATGCATCTCATTTTGCTGCACAAGTCTTAATTTAGAGATGGCACTAAAACTTTTATAAATAAATCAAATTTGGTATGCATGATCTTTTCTCATTGATTATAACTATGAGACTTAGGTGGTAACTCTATGTGTCTCAACTGTAACAGATCAATTAACACTGTAGTCCTTAAACGTCATTATGACAGAAATCACAACACATTTTCAGCAGCATATCCTCCTGGAACAGACTTGAGGAGAAACAAGCCGGCGTCTTTGAAAACCCACCTCATCAGTCAGCAGATGCTCCTTTTGGCGTTCAGTAAAGAAGATGATGTAATGACTCAAGCAAGTTTTATCACTTGTGCCAAACGTCCTTATGAATCTTTTTATAAAACAGTGTTGGTGCTAGACTGGAGAATGCATGTTTAAATGTTATATTGCACTTCTAAAATGAATATTATATTTTCATATCTTACGTCTCGTCATGAGCAGGTACTGTAATCACTTTCAAAATAAATACAGTGCATTTGTCATCCGGAGAGCTCTCAAAAGTGTTTAATAAACACAGCAGTCCTACAAAGAAAAACGCTTCTTTTTTTTCAAACCAAGCATTCAGATCAAACGTGTCTTGTTATGTCGTGTTTTTGATGAAATCGGGGCAGTTATCGTATTTTGCTTGATAATAACTGAATATAGTTTACTTAAAGTGCATATTGCCTACAGTATAAACAGAAATAATGGAAAAACACCATAGTGTTACATTCAAAGTTGAATACACTGTAGATCTACAGCACAACAAAAATGACAGAAACTGGGCAGACTCTGCAATGTTCTCCCGTGTTCTTGTGTATTTTGCTGCCATCAAGAGATAATGTACGAGAGATTATTAAATATTATTATTTAAAGCAATGCCAGTATTTAAAATGTCTTGCTCATAAACATTTCATGTTTTACCATGTGTGTCTGGCTGCTCCTTATGAAAATGTTGGTATGCGGCTAGAATCAGGAAGTTTGGCTGTGGCACTCGGGCCACTAAATTTGCATGTTTTCAAAGTTCTCTAACCTTGAGAACTTTGATTAATACAAATCTCTGGGCCAGGGTTTATTTGCATGTTTCAATGCTCTGTAACCTTGAGAACTCATTAACACAGTCATGTGACCCCCCCCCCCTTTTTCAATGTTGGGTTCAGTGTCCCGTGTTCTGTTTAGTGTGTCAGTTTGCTTGTTTTTTAACAGAAGGTCAGCAAATCAGCGTAGAGAAGGTGCTCATTATTCTCATGTACATAAGAACATAAGAACATAAGAAAGTTTACAAACGAGAGGAGGCCATTCGGCCCATCTTGCTCGTTTGGTTGTTAGTAGCTTATTGATCCCAAAATCTCATCAAGCAGCTTCTTGAAGGATCCCAGGGTGTCAGCTTCAACAACATTACTGGGGAGTTGATTCCAGACCCTCACAATTCTCTGTGTAAAAAAGTGTCTCCTATTTTCTGTTCTGAATGCCCCTTTTTCTAAACTCCATTTGTGACCCCTGGTCCTTGTTTCTTTTTTCAGGCTGAAAAAGTCCCTTGTCCACACTGTCAATACCTTTTAGAATTTTGAATGCTTGAATTAGGTCGCCACGTAGTCTTCTTTGTTCAAGACTGAACAGATTCAATTCTTTTAGCCTGTCTGCATATGACATGCCTTTTAAGCCCGGAATAATTCTGGTCGCTCTTCTTTGCACTCTTTCTAGAGCAGCAATATCGCGAGGTGACCAGAACTGCACACAATATTCAAGATGAGGTCTTACAAGTGCATTGTACAGTTTTAACATTACTTCCCTTGATTTAAATTCAACACTTTTCACAATGATCCGAGCTCTTGTTAGCCTTTTTTATAGCTTCCCCACATTGCCTAGATGAAGACATTTCTGAGTCAACAAAAACTCCTAGGTCTTTTTCATAGATTCCTTCTCCAATTTCAATATCTCCCATATGATATTTATAATGTACATTTTTATTTCCTGCGTGCAGTACCTTATATCATGTACGACACACTGCTCACTGATGCTGTGAATACTACAACCATCCAGATGGTTTCAAAGTGACCTGTGAACCAGTGCTGGGTAACCAGTGCAGGGAGTGACAGTAAAGGGGCTCATTTCAAGCTTCCTACTGAACATTCTAAGGAGTGATAATGTGGAATGGGCACCAATTAACAAACTAATGTATAAAATTACAGGAGATATTGTTTCTATATAATACATTAAGTTACAACAGAAATAATGTCACCAATATAGAGAATTATAGGTCTGATTTGACTACAATATAAAAATCAATGTGTTCTGTGTAACGTCCATCACAAGTGCTAGGATAGTATGATCTACAGTACTTTAACAACAGCATATGGGTTTCATATTTAGTGTGGTTAACGTAAACAAGCACAGTATTTTGAAAATTAAAGTATTTAAAGAAATAGGAGCACTCTGTAAAAAGCATATGCAGCAATGTTCTGCATTCACGGGGTGCCAAAGCCTCAAATAAATGTTCAAAATTAAACAATCAAACACCAAGCACTGTCAGCTATCAAGCTTATGTCTATTATTAAAAAATCATTTTTATAGAAACTGTAGAACAAGAGAATTCATGCCTTCGTCAGTGCAGTACCAAGAGCAAAAAAGATATTCATCACAAAGACTAGAGCATTGGGGGTTCAGTAATGATGTTACTAATGCTGTTAGGAGGTAATTGTCTTATTAAAGCCCAGGCTACCATTCCTTTAAAACTAGTTGTTTTCAACACACAATAAATGGCTTATTAAAAGACCCCTGGCATTATTTAGCACACAAGGCCCGCTGTGTTGGATACTAATCGTTACCCCATCCAGCTGCAGCTGTGGAACTGAAGCACACTTCTCACTTTAGCCCGAGTGCAACAGGGACTGGATAGAAATGCACAAAGTCCTTCTTATCAATCCCTGGGACTTTCAAATGAAGACACTGAAAAAGACTTTGTCATTGAATGTTAGTTTATTTGAGTAAATCCAGCACTATTCATTGTGTTTATTAGTTATGGATCACACCCAGAGCTCCAGATAAGGGTTGAGTAATTTACTCTCCAATTTAGACACTTAACAGTGGTAACGTAAAGGGGCTGACTGCATGCTTTGTACACCTGCTCTATTTACTAACTAGAGGCAGGCAACCTTGCGTGTGGAAATAAGCGATATGGAAAAAGTACTGCGTTCAAGTCATTTAAATATAACGAATAATGTTAATGGGTGGAAATGTATCCAATTTACGTCACAAAATACAGTGAGAGCGGTATTTGATATGAAACCATATTCACCTAGGGGTGCTAACTTTACTAAGTGCCTCGGCGTGTGTTAAAAGTACCGCTTATTGAAATCAGGAGTAAACACTAAATCACTACATAAATAGGGCAGAGCACTGGTAGTGCAGTGTGTGTGAAACATGGAGGTGGCACTGTGTCACAGAACCAGGAGATGAAAGCAAATGAGAGCAGAAGAGTTGCCCAGGACAGCGAGAAGAAGGGTCAGGGGGAGAGTATTTCGGACCAGGCAGATGTTACTAGAGCTGTGAGGAGGAGGTAATAACTAGATACAGATTGAGCACAGAGATCAAACTAGCGTTATATGAGATCAAATCTGATCTAGAGCCATCACGCAGTGCCAGGTCTAGTGAAATTTCTGTGCACACGACATTATTTAGAATCTGGGTCATTTCAGACAACTGGTTGGATATCGCAACCCATATTTGCCCGGTGTTTACAGCAGGTACTGAATGCCCTGTTGAAATGCATTGGGAATTATACCTATTATCCCAGAGACAGATGCTCTCCATGATATAAAAGTGGCTTTTTGCGAAGACTCTGTCTTTGCAAATGTTTTGGGGGTGATGCGAAACTAAGGATTCTTGATGTGACGTGGTCACCAGCTATTCACACGAGTCGTACATCCTCAGACAGTCCGGGATATATGAAGATTACAAGGCAGGTGTATATGGAGCTGGTTGGCTTCTTGGTAAGTAATTTATAATACGTGTTGCATAGGGCACTGATAGGAAGCATGGACAATCTACTAACATTATTAATGCTTGTCATAGGTGATGCTGGTTATGGGATCAGACCCTGGCTGCTTTCACCGTTGTCGGACCCCAGAACGCAGGCAGAGATTCGGTACAATACCGCACACATGGCTACACGCTGTGTTATTCAGCATACATTTGGAGTGTTAAAAAGTTCCGATAAATCTGGTGGTGCGCTACAGAATAGCCCTGGGAAAGTGTGTACACTCATTGTTGCTTGCTGCATTCTGCATAACATAGGTGTCAACAATGCACTACCAGAGGAACACAACATGATCAGTGGGAGAGTAGTAAGAGAATGTGCCATCCACAAATATTTTCAATGTAAGTACACGTTATAATTCAATGTACAAGACACACAAAACAAATAGAGGACATACCTTGCGTCATGCAATTTAATACCAATGTCATCCATAAGCGGCGAGTTAGCGGGGGCAAGGGGCACTTAACCCACCCCACCAAAGCTACTGAAAAGTCTGTGCCTATCATGTCATATGCAACAATTTTGGCTATGTTAATATATTCATATAGTCACCCTGTACGTGTCATATTTAGGTAGGCTATGCTTAAAACAGCTTTAAAATATACAAAAGAAAATTATAGAAACTTTAAGGGTCTGTAGCAAAGTGGTTGATTGTGTGCAGGTGCAGGAGTGATGCAGTGCGTAATGAGCAGACAGAGATTTGTAATCCAGTTTAGAAAAGTACTTTTATTAATTTTTATACAATCCAGGTCTGGTGACCAAACAGTGATCTCCGGCAATACACAGCAATGTGTAATGCCAGGGAAAATAATAACGGGTTTGCAGTCCCAAACAATAAACACAAGTATACCTCCCACAATGTACAGACACGGTCACCAGTCCTGGGTGCGTGCTGTAGTGCTCATGGTGGGTGATACAGTTTAATGCGTGACAATAGTGTAGTGCTGTTCCTGATTTTATGCTAGCCTGTGGCAGAGCAGAGCTCTGCCCTTTATAAATTGGCAGTTAGGGGGTTAAATTCCCCTACCTGCCTGGGTTTATTGTGTTCAGGTGGCTGGGGTTGGTTAGAGTAATTAACAATCAATCAGCACCCAGCCACCTGACATAAAAGGAGGCCTCAGCTGCCCATTAGGGAGAGGAGGGAGCTGAGGAAGCAAGCTGGTGTTTGTGCTTGCTGTTTTTGGTTTTGTCTTTTTTTTTTTTTTTTTTTTTTTTTTAATTTTCTCATCCAGTGAAGGCATCGCCCAGCCCGGAAACCTTTACTTTTGTAAGTCTTGTTTTGTGTCTTTCTATTTGTGTTTAAATCCCTTTGTTTTGGTCCTTGTGCCCTTTTATTTTGTGTTTATTTGTAGTAAAAGTATTATTTTTTTGAACGGCAGTCTGTCTCTGGGTCTCTATCCACTCGCCAGCCGGTCACATAGTCCTTAGCGACAGCTCTGGAACGTGTTAGCCGTCTATTAAAACACAAGTAACAATTATAGACAAGACAAACAAACACTCACAATATTTCACAAATACTGCCCGGGTCCTTCCAGGTTATTTTTCGTAACCAAAGTGAAGGAACAAATTACGATTCTCCATCCCCTTTTTATGCTGTGACATATGATCCCTTGGTAAACAAGTGCAACCGCCTCTCCAATCTACGGCTGCCACGTCGTTTCCCTCCCGGGTCAATGAGTTCTTGCAACGGAGTTTTGCCTTCTTCCACTCTGGCTGACTTCCCGATCCTGGGAAAGAACTGTAAGACCAGCCCATCCAAAGAACTCTGCTACTTAGCACCCGCACATTTTGGGATGGAGATTTACAACCAAGATTCACAGGGTCCAATAAATGAATGGACAGAGTGCAAGTTGAGGTGCAGTCATAAATACAAGCAATCAAACGACATCACTTTAACATTCAAAAAGTGACGTTTCGCCAAACACTTTTTCAAATGCAAATAGTGAACTTTTAATTGACTGAGCGAGTGCTTTGCTAACTTAATATTATAAAATAACAACAAATCAGAGGGAGATCAAGTTGAACAAACAAATATTTATTTGATTGGCAGAGTTAAACTTCAGTGTTCCATTAAGAATTAGTTTCCCCGCCTTGACTGTCTCGCAGGACGCTGACTCTTTGGGGCGACCTCCCCTCCTCATACGGAGTCCCATTGAAGACCTAGCTGGTGGCGATGGTGTGCAAGTGTCTGGATTACCTGCTGTTGTAACAATGCGATTCAGTGTGACACTCTGGCTCTGCATTGCCACGGTGTGTTCAGACAAGTGTCTGTTCATGTCAGGAAGACTGGACTGAAGAAGCTCATACTGCCTTCTCTGAAGCACATATATGACCTCATCGTACTCCGCTGCGCTGTGTGGCATGGACTCCGACTGCGCATCTAGATCCAACCTACTGGATCTGGATTGTCTAGTTATCCCGAGGCTGCTCTCCGGTATCCTCACCACCGCTGGCACACATCTCCTCTTCCCCGACAGAACTTAGCACTAATGTGACCATCTCCTCAGATGCCACAAGCCCTGGAGATTGGGAGTCGAGGGTGGCAGAGTGTGTGTGGAGAAATGGAGACAGTGTTGGCACCTGCAATGCAAGGATAACGATGCTCATCTAATGGTCCTGTCCTGTTACTGCTGTTAGTGTGACTAATATACTGTAACGTTTTCTTTTGGAATGTGTGTATTAAATAAACTACTACTTCATTTAATAAGACATGTGTCTGCTTGTTATGTAATCTACACCATGTGACAGGGACATTGAATAAATTGCACCATGGTACTGTAGCTTATTGTGTACAATTATTCCTTGCCTGATAAATAACATACGGTGCTCTAATCAATAGGGGTTGAACTTTTCATTTTTTATTTTCCATCTCTCTACCATGATGCTGAAGTCCAGGTTAAAGGCACAGACAGACAGACGCGATGAGGCACTGCTGGGCATTTTCACCGGAGGCTATGTACTATACTGTACTATACTATACTGTAATATAATTTACATATATGGCCAGAAGTTTTGCATCTCCTAGTAGAATATTAGGATATTAGTATTAAACATCATGCAAGAAACTACAAAACGGTATCTCAAAAGTCTGCCAGAAACTACAACAGTAGTACAGTATTTCATGTTAGATTTCAAAATGTCACATTTTTCAATTTTTGGAAAACTACAAAACGATATGTAATTTCAGTATGTCAAAGTAACATGATTAATTGTATAGGGCATGATGCTAAACTTTTGGCCATAGCTGTAATGCCCCCCATATAATCTACAAAGTAAAAACACTTGTTTGTTTTTCAACGTTGTTTTTCTGTCATATACAGTGGCTCTCAAACGTATTCATCCCCCTTGGACTTTTCCACATTTTATTGTGTTACAACATGGAATCAAAATGGATTTAATTAGGAGTTTTTGCCACTGATCAACACAAAAAAAGTCCATAATGTCAAAGTGAAAAATAAAATATACAGATTGTTCTAAATTAATTACAAATATAAAACAGAAAATAATTGATTGCATAAGTATTCACCCCCTTGAGTCAATATTTGGTAGAGGCACCTTTGGCAGCAATTACAGCCATGAGTCTATTTGGATAAGTCTCTACCGGCTTTGCACATCTGGACACTGCAATTTTTGACGATTCTTCTTTGCAAAATTGCTCAAGCTCTGTCAGGTTGGATGGGGACCTTTGGTGAACAGCATCTTTCAACTCTTTCCACATATTCTCAATTAGATTGAGGTCCGGGCTTTGACTGAGCCACTCCAGGACATTGACCTTTTTGTTTTTAAGCCACTCCAGTGTGGTTTGGCTGTATGTTTGGGGTCATTGTCCTACTGGAAGAAGAATCTTCTTCCAAATCCCAGGTTGCAGACTTCAGCAGGTTTTCCTCCAGGATTTCTCTGTACTTTGCTGAATCAATTTTGTCCCCTATCTTCACGAGCTTTCCAGGCCCTGACGCAGAGAAGCATCCACATAGCATGATGCTGCTACCACCATGCTTCACGGTAGGGATGGTGTTCTCAGGATGATGTGTGGTATTAGGCTTGTGCCAAACATAGCACTTAGCGTTGAGGCCAAAAAGCTCTATTTTGGTCTCACCAGACCATAGAATCATTCTTCCACTTGGTCTCAGAGTCTTCCACATGCCAAACTAGCCAAGATTTGAGGTGAGTTTTTTTCAACAATGGCTTTCTTTTTGCCACTCTCCCATAAAGGCCAGTTTTGTGAAGCACCCGGGCTATTGTTGCCATATGCACAGTGTCTCCCAGCTCAGCTGTGGAAGACTGTAACTCCTTTAGAGTTGCCATAGGCCTCTTGGTGGCCTCCCTGACTAGTGCCCTTCTCACCCGGATACTCAGTTTTTGAGGACAGCCTGTTCTAGATAGATTCACAGTTGTGCCGTATTCTCTCCATTTCTTAATAATGGACTTTATGGTGCTCCGGGGGATATTCAATGCCTTGGAAATGTTCTTCTGTCCTACCCCTGATTGGTGCTTTTGAAGAACCTTATTCCGGATTTGCTTTGAATGTTCCTTCGTCTTCATGATGTAGTGTTTGTTAGGAAATAACCAACTGTGGGACATCCCAGAGACAGGTATATTTAACCTGAAATCATGTGAAACACCTTAATTGCACACAGGTGAACTCCATTCAACTAATTATGTGACAATTGGCTGCACCAGAGCATATTTAGGTATCACGGCAAACGGGGTGATCACTTATACAATCAATTATTTTCTGTTTTATATTTGTAATTAAATTAGAACAATTTGTAGATTTTATTTTTCACTTTGACATTATGGACTTTTTTTGTATTGATCAGTGGTAAAAACTCCTAATTAAATCCATTTTGATTCCATGTTGTAACACGATACAATGTGGAAAAGTCCAAGGGGGGGTGAATACTTTTGAGAGCCACTGTATATGCAGGTGTACGAAATCAGCGATCTGAGCTTAGCAAAGAAACATACAATACATTGCTGACAGCAAGCAGCCTACTACTAAAGTGTTAGAAAATACATCCTTTTGCTGACAGTTATTTAGTAAAAAAAAATAAAATAAATACAGAAATAATAAAAAAGGCAGGAAGGATGCTTATCAGGCGATGTATAAAATACTGACTTGCCTGTCCCTGTATGAAATATTGGAGGGATCAAACACTTCAGGGTGCTTGGACACCTTCGTAGACAAGTTTCATTCCTGATTTTTCCTCTTTTTTCCTGTGTTGTCAGCACTTGGCTGACGGTACCGCATGGCAGCCAGAAAAAATCGCTCTGGATTCGAACTGAGCGGCACAGCGGGACTAGCAGTATCGTCCCAGGTCCATCTGTCCAACACCATACAAAAGCAATAGCAGCGATACAGGCAGCAAAATGCCTCAGGTGCCATGCCCCGCCTGTCTGTCCCAGGCTTTAGGCTTCAGAAAGCTGGTAACTGTAAGTAGTAGTGGTGCATCAAAATCTGTTTTAGGCTGGATAAACACATATGGGGGACGTAGAGGAGTTCCCCCTGTGAGAATCCACTTTGAAATAAGTGGGACAAAATGAGTTAACCCCTGAAATACCCTGGTTACTTATTCAATTAGTTACGGGATGAGAATAAGAAGCTGGAATGTGAATAACAAGCTGGCCGAATAAGAAGCCAACTTCAGCATCGTCTCTCTACCTCCCTTTAAACGGCAATCAATAGTTAAGTTGTCTCCCTAATTCTGAGAAAACTTCATTGCAAACTGTATTTAAGAATTGTTTTCTACAAATCATGGAGATTTTAAATTATGAACTTTAATATTAATGTGCATTCCATGCTGGCTATTTTACACTGAAAATATTTAACTAAACGAGCGACCTTGTTTTGTAATTAATACCTTTTTTGAGATTAAGAAACAAAATCGGCTCAAAATTAAGTTTAAACGGACATGATAAAAAATAAAACCAGAAAAGTTCAATCCCTAATTATAATCATGTCATGGGTTTACAGGCATAACTAGTACACTTGCACACAGTAGACTAGTTCTTTTTCATATGTACATCGTGCACTCAAATGTACAATATCAGGTTATGCTGACTGCACACAAGGAGACATACCTTGGTTTGCTGGCTCCATGGGGATCCTGCTGGTGTCAATGCCCCCGTGGACTCCCCTGACAAGTTGCTGCTGCAGAATGGCCACACTGATGGTCTCATACGAGGTGAGTTCCAGTCGTTGTGAGTGTCCACCTCCAGTGGCACGATTATGAGCGCACTTCTCTTTCGTTTTTCTCTTGGCATCTGTCCAGCGCTTTTTTTCCAGGCTGCGCTCACAGACCACAAGCGCATTTATTTTGTCCTTAATGTTTTGTCAGATGGCCCTTTTCATTGTAGTTAATGTATCCGCTGGTTCAGCACCAAAAAGCCTTTCATAATTCCCCACCACTTCTTCAGCTAATACATTTAGCTCCTGGTCTGTAAACTTTAGATTCCTCACTCTGTCCTTCTGGCTCCATTGTGACAAACTCACAACTGTACTTACCTTTTCTTTAAAAACAATATGAACTAAGCTTACTCATTGTTGCTTATTGGAAGTGGCCAACTACCCTGCGCGTTCTGGGAAAACTTAATTACTGCAGCAGTAATAATGCAGGAGAAAGAAGGTTGGAATGGAACTATTTTGGATTTCATCCAGATGACAATGGCAATCTGGTTGAAGGCAGACAGCCAAAATGTCAGGTGTTTAAAGAAGTGAAAAACAAGGGAGGGAACGCCAGCAATTTATTGAAACAGATCACCACCCCGATCTCTGCCGAAGGTTATTTGTTTCTTTTACTGTAGTTTCTTCAGTTCTTTTAATTTAATTTTAAGTGAATCCCCATAATATTCCTTATAAAAAAAAGGAACAGCAAAGACAACAGATAAAACAGGAATGTGCTAGAAGCTGATGAAAAGGAAGTTCATTGATGCTTGTTTATTTCATCATTAAAGTGCAATTGCGAGAAGCTGCAAATATACTTTGCAGACATGTGTCATTAAAACTCTACCGCATCTCAAAAATGTTAGCGATTTTGGATTTTATTGTGATCCGTATTTTATGTGCGTGTATTGTGATATTCTTGTGTTTTGAATTGCATGTATGAGCGGTGGAAAGAACAGGATGAATAGACTTCATTGCTAGCATATCAGTTTCCCTACAGATTACAGGATCAATGTGACGCTTCACCTGCAGAGGAAAGCACAGGACCTTTAGAAGCTTCCGAGTCACACTGCAAAAGAGCGCCAATGCAGAAGGCTGCCGGTTCAGCATGAAGGCAATAAAAAGCGCTTACAGTTTACAGATTGTCCTTTGTCTATTACTTTCTTTGCAATATTTTTAACAACCAAACGAGCAACATGGGCCAAATGGTCTCCTCTTGCTAGTAAAATGTTTTATGTTCTTATTTAAATTGCTCTGGGATGTTGTTTTGACAGACATTTGGCTTGAATAAGCTTAACAGAATTCTGTTCCAATAGCATGCAAGAGGAAGGCATCTACAGTAGCCTGTTTGTTTTGGAAATGTAGCATTAAATATCATGCTTAATTTTTCACTATTGAATTGTGTATGCTAGCAGCGTTTTTAGTACTGTCAGAAGCAGTTTTTTTTATCCGCTGAACTAATTTTATTAAATTATTTGGAAGTGGGAACTTTCAAAATATCTAACATAATAAAATTGTAAAATAAACGCATAGTGTTTAAAATGATGGAATACAATGTTTACTTTGTTTTACTTTCTAAAAGACTTGAACAGTATAGATTTATGGAGATGTTATGTTGTATGTGACTTTTTAAGAACAAAAGAAATGCTACAAACATGAGGAGGGCCACTTGGCCCATCTTGCTCATTTCGTTGTTTATTGATCCAAACATGAACCTCATCAAGCCATTTCTTGAAGTACCGTGTGAATCAGCTTCCTCACATTTTTAGAGCACTTCTGTATGTGAAACAGCTGTCCGAGTTATAAAAAGTCTGCTTCAAGGAAAGCACTTCTGTGTTATTTTGTTTTATATAAGAATTAAGAGATTCCTTATAATTAGAATATTCGAAGCTGGCCGAAACGCCACAGTTCACCAGAATTTTATAGTAGGTAGCAATAACCTTTGAATACACTGGAACTTGTTTTTAGCAGAAAGAAAAAAATAACTTAAAAAATATATATATATATATATATATATATATATATATATATATATATATATATATATATATATATATATAAAATAACAGCATTCCACCATACTGTAGCATTATTAACTGTGTATTAGCCTCTTATGCACATTGCACTTGCAAAAAAAGGAATTTGGTAGCCACTTAACATGTAATTGACATAAGTCCACATGTAAGTGACACAAATCCAAAGTATCGTGATAGTATCGAATATCATGATACTGTGCATGGTATTGTATCGATACTCCCTAACTGAGGAGTTGCAGATCCTCAGATCCTTACTGATCGCCTTGCTACAGGCATATAAAGCACCCTGACTATCCAAAATCAGAATATTGCATTTATTCTACAGATTTACATTCCAAAAACATGCCTGACGCTTGACAGATAGCTAAACTGGTAGGTTAGGTTGAGGGAGACTAAGAAAGAATCCAATCTCTTATTCACCAGTCACAATCACACATTGCATTGCATGCTACCTCATGCAGCATATTAACAACTGATCACTGAGAAGCCACCAGGAACCAATAAAGCACAAGAAACTTGATAACATGGTTCAGAAATATTTAACGAAGTGCAAAACCACTGAGACCTAAAGGGAGTTCTGAAACAAAGAAACAGCGGGGACTGAAAAGTGAGGAGTGGAACTCCAGTAATCACATTGCACCAGACTGATCTGATCAAACTGAGCACACTGACTGAAACAGTAAACAGCTCCAAAATACATTTTCAAAATGTTTTTATCACATTTGCAGTTATTGTTCTTAATGTAATTCCTCAGGTATTGCAGTTATGGTTCTTAATGTAATTCCTCACATATAAAACAGGTAGAGATGGAACCCGTATTTAGATGTTGTTTTGCCACATGAATGTGGTTATCAATCTTGCAACAGAACTGTGAAAAAAGAATCACGCCCTGGTGGTACCGTACTTAGCACACCCCCCTCAATCTGATTTTGCACCTCTCTCGATTACTCTCGGCTTTCTGATTTTTTACATGTCCTCCCCTGATGCTTGCTGCTTTGAATTTACTTACAAGTCTTTCATGTGGGACTTTGTCATAGGCTTTTTGAAAATCAAGATAAATGACATCGTAAGAGGCTGGAAGAAAATCTCAGGCTGTGAATTTATTGCAGAAACCGCAACTTTTAACACAAACTTGTTATAGTTGCCACAACTTTTAACGTGACTACAATGTTTTTATTATTGAAATGTAATTTCATTGCAAAATAATGCTGAAAAACAAACTGAAACAGAAAAGGAAACGTCACACTCACATTGTCTTTTGCTGGTGGGGGACTGGTATGTCTTGTTATCCGCTCTAGCCAATCAGTGATCTTCTTTCCCGTTGCTATGGCTAGCAACGAGAAAGAAGACTGTGGGCCATGATGCAAGTACTGTACTTACTGTTGAATTTTGTGACTGACGGTTTATTGCCGTTTTGCAAATACTGTAGTGTCTGTTCAATGCTGAGTGATACTGTTATGCAAGCACTGTATGTTATTGTTAGCTGAAACTCTTCACTTGTAATGAAACACAGCATAAAACTTTTTTATCTCAAATGGTGATAAAGAGGGAGTCTTAAGAACTTCAGTTCTGATTATCTATTTGTATAGTTTTTGAACAAATGAACAAAAATCCATCTTGAAAGCAAGTATATATACGTGCAAACTGTTTATATTTATGACCGTGCTGAAACAGCAACTTTAATACAAAGTGGCCACAACCTCTTGATAAAAAAAAAAATCACGATTTTCTACAGCCTTACATGCTGCTAATCTACACTATCTGTAACAGCCTCAAAAAAGTCAAGTAGGTTAGTTAAGCATGACCTCCCTCTCCTAAAGCCAAACTGGATATTCCCTATAATATTATTGCTATATTAATAGTCTTAAAGCTTAGCTCTTAATATTGCTTCCATCATTTTGCAAGTTACAGAACTTAAACTAGGTCTATAATAATTACCTGGGTCTGTCTTATCCTCCTTTTTAAATAAGAGCTTCCAGTCTTCAGGGACCTCATGTGTTTCTATAGAACTGTTGATGATAGTAGAGGGTGGTTGATTTATTTCTACCCTTGTGTCCTTAAGCATCCTTGATAAATCGTATCTGGGCCCAGTGATTAGTTTTTTTCTAGCTCCTATAGCTTATTTACAGTAAAACCTCCACTTCACAATACTGATGTTCAACTTACTAAACCAGACAAATGCAAACGTATTGAAATAAAGTGTTGGTTGAGCTCCCGAACCATAGTGAAAGTGGAATAAGCAGGATGCTGGAAGCTGCTGTAAATCAGAAGCTTCTGTGAGAGGGTTGTTTATTTTTAGTAAGGCGTTTCATTTACTGCACAGGTATTGAAATGTGTTTCAGTTGGTGCTTCCTTTGCTGCTGCATTAGATTTGCATGTTAAAACAGCATGCTAAATGAGAACTTTGCCTATGTTTTTCGGGCCCAGGTCGGCCAGGGTGTCCTCGGCTCAACGCGGAATGAACGTTTCGACTGAAACGTTCATTCCGATTTTACTGATATCCCTACAGGACGTCACAACCCTAACCGATCATAACCGACTTGCATCCCTAATCTGTACAGCTAAAATATTTATTGGATTATGGCCAAATGCAAGCCGAAATGTCATAGGAACCTCCTAGTGTATCAGTTTGATGAAGACTGGTGCAAAATCAGGCCATTTCTTGTGTTTACCATGCAGAGCGTCAAAGACAGACAGAGGTGGATGGACAGTCAGAAAGGAGCACTGCACAACGGCCTCCATTTGCTGAATGAGGACCCTAAACAGCCCTCAAAGCTCTGTGAATAAGGCATATTGTCTCTAACATCTATATCTGTTTCTCTCCTTTCTGTGTGGGTTGAGGAAGTGTGTCACACGACTGCCTGCTAGCTGGGGTTGCACCAAGCTCTCAACATTGAGTGAATTGTATGTTCAGCTCCGCACACACACAGATACACACAGATACACACACACACACACAACGTTCAGTTCAAATCAGAATGTTATTTCTGTACTCAAAGGTGTTTTGTGGCAGTAAAATAACAGTTGTTTTCTTTCACACACAAATGGTGCAATTCCTCCTGCTTCTCCAGACTAATCAGAAATAACATAAAACACAAAAGAGCCAGCAGAGGAGTCTAGTGTTTCTCTCTGAGTGTTAAAACAACTGATCGTGATTCATGATGAGCAGCACACTATTGATGTTCTCCCCTGTTTGTGTACGTAAGTATTTCTGTTCAGGGTGTTCATGCAAGTGTGTTTTACTGTGGGATGTTTTACACACTTGGTTTTACTAAAGGCTAGAAACACATACCACATGTGTAAGCAAGCTGTCCCGCACATCACTGGTTCATTTGCACGTTAATGACACTTGTGGCATGCATTCTGTAAGATATAAAAGCTGCATCTCTCTGCTAGGTTTTCGGTCACAATGGGCAACACTGAGCAGGCTTCCACATCTAACCCTGTACTACTGACTTGTGCTTCTCAAGGAACAGTATGCCCTGTGTTTTATATCACTGTTGGGATATTGCAATGGAAACGTAAACAAATAAACCCAACAAATACAGGGCTGGTGATTTTTTTAATTTATTTTTTTAAATCTAAAAAATCTGATTTATTTGATTTAAATCTGATTTTTTTTTCCCCTTTTTTTTAATGATGGGATTTTTCTGTAGTACCGTAGTTGTAGCTCTACAGTACCTCCAAACTGGAAATTTAAGGATGTTGGAAATGGTGGTTTGTGAATAGTTACATACCAAACTAAATTACTCAATCTTAAATGAATACATAAATAAAGCAAATTAATTATCATTGTGGCATCCTCTAAATGTGAACTGCAATATGTGAACGGTGGAAAAAAACACCCCTCACTCATCCCTGTCATTCTTTTCTCTCTGATTTCCTCTTTCTGTGTCAGTCTAAACAAACGTAGTTGTTACTCAGTAGTAACACGCAGTAGTTGTTACTACTTTGCTTTTTATAGTGTGTTCAATTGTTAAAGTTTCTGATTGCACCACTAAATAAACCTGCTTTCAGCGGATCTTAACGCAGCGCTCAATTGTCTATTTGGGACCCCATTGCTCTGTCATCAGAATCGCTTCTGCGAATATGTTAATGATGGGGCAGGCGCTCTATAACGAGGCAAGACAAGTCTTCAGAATACCATTTCAGTGCAGTATTTTTTTAATGTCTTCTCTCCATTTATGCATCACAAAATCGGGGGCAAGCGCTGTTCACACTCACATTTGCGCTGTGATCAGAATAGAGCCCTAACAGTTTTAGTTTATAGACAGGAAGAGTTTAAGATGTTTGTGTTAATAAAAGGTTTTCAAAACATACTGTTCATGTCTTTTCCTTGAGAAACTATAGACAGATAGATAGATAGATAGATAGATAGATAGATAGATAGATAGATAGATAGATAGATAGATAACAAATAATCCACCAAAAGTATCCCCAGCATCTGCATCCCACTAACAAACCTGCCATGACAACTCCATGTATAAACCTTGATAACTTCTCACAAGTACAGCTCATCTAGAGCATTAGCACTTTACACAGCCAGAGGGAGGCGAGTCCTTTGCGAACACTTTTAGTTTTATGTTTCAGTTCGACTAGTGGTGGCAATGATAACCACACACACTCACGATATAGAGCTGAACCATGCAGACTACATTGCTGTAATACAACACCAGCCCAACTTCAATAAACCCATGCACTACTGCATGCATTTTACAGCATCAGCCCCCATTTTCTGTGTCCATGATTAACTGAGTGGAGAGGTTAGGCAGTCAGAACACAGGACACACATTCACACACACAGCAGCACAAACACACACGCACTCACACATACAGCAGCACAAACATACACATGCACACACACACACACACACACACAGAGAAACACAAACACACACACACACACAGCGGCACAAACACACAGCAGCACAAACACACACTCACAAACACACACATACACACAGCAGCAAACACAAACCACACTGACACATGCGCACACACACACCACCGCAGACACACAGCAGCACACAGACACACGCGCGCACACACACAGCTGCACAGACACACACACGCGTCAGCAGACACACAAGCATACGCACACATGCACACACACACACAGCTCAAATAAGGCTGTCTATAGAAATCCATGGGCACTATGTATTCTCCCCACTCATTCAAATGTAAACAGGGAGGTTGAGCACTGCATTAAAAATAGATGTATTTGTGTTTCCTACCTAGTTGTCCACCAGTGATGGTGAGAACTATCTGGTCCATGAGCACAGCCCTGAACTCCACCTCTTCCTCGGCGCATCGCTGCTTCAGAGCACGAAGGATCCGGACCTGGGGGTAATCCTCGCTGATACGCCGATCCGTCACCAACCACACACGGGAGCACATGGTTACACTTTACCAGTAAAATTGCAACAAGAAATAAACTAAGAGAGACGCTTGAGAACGAGCGAGAGCGCGGGATCCAGGAGCGGGGAGCGTCGGGAATGAGTCAATAACAAACGAGACTCGGATTACATTCAGCAACCTGACAGAGGTCCTGCTGAGCAGAAACAACAGAATGGATCTGAAAGAAATATGTTCTCGGGGAATGGATAGATTGTTCAAAAGGGGAACAGTCGATTCAGAAGATGATTAATCTATTTCGGTCCCGTTATTCCCGATCAGTCCGAACCGGGATCCCGCTGAAGACAAAAATTAACCGGCCAATCTCAAACCTGAAAAGATCCGAAAAATGGGATTTTGTTTCGGGTCACTCAGGTACTGTGTTGTGTCCAGTCCGACCCTCGCTATCAGCTTGCTGCCCTGAAGCAGGGCAAACTGGGTTTGCCGAATTCGCTTTAAATTCCAGCTATGACCATGAGATCGGTAGTAATATATTTATCCAAGGGACAAAGTTTAAAATATATATAAGTAATCTATCGTTAACGTATCTCCAATTCCTAATCGTTTATACTCTCGCTCTCCTTGTGTGTCGGTGCTGAAATGATGTTCATTTACTCCAGCCCTGCGGTTTTCTTCAAGCACGCGCTCACGTTACAAGGATCCACCACTGTCCGCGTGCCCGGAAAATTGACCAATGGCATCTATACAACCCTATGCGCGCTGGCCAATGGTGGCGCACACAAGACTGGATAACAGGGGGCGGGTGCCTCAGATTTGACCAACGGTTATAATGAAGGGAGAGAGTCTCGCGCAGGCCAGACAGCCAATGGGATGGTCGGGATGCCTGGCTGCGGGGACGCGCGGATGGTGTCTGTCTCTGGAGGAGATGTTGCTCAGGCTCTCGCCTCAACCGGTTCAGACCGGGTGGGGAGCTCGATATACTGCGTGGCTGCTGCTGAAGTGACAGATTTTTTATTTATTTATTTATTTAAAAGGTGCTGGATCTGTCAAGCTTTTTGGTCGACACAAAAAGATGAACATGTTACTTGTCTTTGTATTCAATAAAAATAAGTCGTTGAATTGCAGTTTTAGTGTTAATTTACTGTACAGTGGGGTTCAGTGATGGTCGCCTGTGTTATTGGTATTAAGGGCAGAGACCAGTGACTGGGAGTCTCGCCCACCAGAGATAGAGGATGACGCAGCCCCCCCCCCCCCCCCCCCCCCCCCCCCGTATTCAGCTATAACTGCAAGAGACCGTTTTTGCGGCCGGCAATTGGTTATAGTTTTTAAATAGAAAAATAACGCGGTGTAGACATATTTAACAATTTCGCTACTACACCATTATAATATAAACACAGTACCGTAATTGCAATGACAAATAAAGATATTTAAACTGTTATTAATTGTACCTTACTTGTATTCTGTATTGTATTATGCAGGCCTTTTTTTAAACAAATCAATTTAAATATGTCAATATATATTTTTTACTGGATCAATATTTTGTGTGTTTATAAGCCAGGTATTTCATTTTGTGTTATTATTTCCATCAACTTCCCAACAAAAAGGGATAAATAGATATAGGCAACAATACTTGTCTTCTATAAAGCAATATAAACTGGACTTTGTTATTTAACTGTCGAAGTACATTTTGCAGACGGTGCTAATGATTTTATAATGGTCAGGCTGGACAGACAGCCACAATGCCCATAGCTTCCTGTCCTAACACCAACACACCTTACTCAGCTGTACTTTCTGCTAGATCTTCAACTCACAGTTACAGAGGGGCAGAAATTACAGTTGCACTCCACCTGGTGGTGATTTCAAAATCTGCCTCATTTCAGATACAGTATGCAGCTTTTAGAAACCTTTTCAGCCACAGACCCTGTGGTTTTTAATGACGTTGGCAGATACACTCTGCAGATATGAAATGTAATGATGTAGGCAGATACGCTCTGCAGATATGAAATGTAATGACATAGGAAGATACACTGCAGATGTGAAATGTAATGACCTAGTCTTAGACAGATGCATTGTGCAAATGTGAAATGGAAGCTTGACAGAGAGTTTTGCAGAATAACAATGTGTGTAACAATGAAGCAGTAAGCCTTGTGGTGGATATCCTTCTAGTGGTGGATTTCTTTCCTCTGGTAAGACCCAAGAAGCCTTTTCTGTTCCCCCTGGCTGATTGTGGTGCTAAGAGTGGGTGATAGCTGAAGAGGTTCTGTGGGACATTTCCAGTGTATAACCTGCTTCACTCCCTCTCTGCTGGGCAGTAATGCAGCTTCAGTGGGATTCCAGCGGGAATGAGTTTCACTCCAGAAAGATCCATCTTCCACGAAGAGGATGGACACCCTGGGCTCTTCCGGGTCCCAGTGTAATCAGATTCTGGACACAGCAATGCAATCCTCAATCACAGGACCAATAAACTGGTGCAGAGCACTTCAGTGTCTTGAAGGACGGTATCATGCGGAGCTCTCACTAGATTAGTGCTGACAGATCCCAATGCAGGGCTATGCAAAGCAAGCTGTGCTTAATGATCACAAGTGAAGGGCAGCAGTGTAGTGCGGAATTAAGAAGCGTGGCGGTGGCACAATACTGGTAACATGAAATTCATACAAATTCCAATGGAGTGTTTGAATGTGCTGCAAGTGTGCAACCATTATTAACCCTAAAGTTCTATTACACTGAACCATGTATAATACACAGTACAAGGGTCATGTGTTTTTTACCTGTACATTTGGATTTGTATACAGGCCATTTTGTATAACTGTAAGTGTATTTAATTTCTCCTGGCTCATCTCAAGCACTTGCTTTGTCTCTTGTCTAATCAAATCTTTCAAGTTCAGGCTGGTGGGTTTTGGACACACAAGAGAATTAACAGTGTCTCTTCCTGACCACACTGGCAGGCATTTTCTTTATTTGGGGATATATTTCCCCAGTCCTCTTAATCTGGATAACCTGCGCTTTCCCTATGCTAAAGAATCATCTCCTGTTACCTGGGTAACCTGCACTTTCACTAAAGAATCATCTCCTGTTACCTGGGTAACCTGCGCTTTCACTAAAGAATCATCTCCTGTTACCTGGGTAACCTGCGCTTTCACTAATGAATCATCTCCTGTTACCTGGGTAACCTGCGCTTTCCATAAACAATCATCTCCTGTTACCTGGGTAACCTGCATTTTCCCTAAAGAATCATCTCCTGTTACCTGGGTAACCTGCGCTTTCCCTAAAGAATCATCTCCTGTTACCTGGGTAACCTGTGCTTTCACTAAATAATCATCTCCTGTTACCTGGGTAACCTGCGCTTCACTAAAGAATCATCTCCTGTTACCTGGGTAACCTGCACTTTCCCTAAACAATCATCTCCTGTTACCTGGGTAACCTGCGCTTCACTAAAGAATCATCTCCTGTTACCTGTGTAACCTGCGCTTTCACTAAAGAATCATCTCCTGTTACCTGGGTAACCTGCGCTTTCACTAAAGAATCATCTCCTGTTACCTGGGTAACCTGCGCTTTCACTAAAGAATCATCTCCTGTTACCTGGGTAACCTGCGCTTCACTAAAGAATCATCTCCTGTTACCTGTGTAACCTGTGCTTTCACTAAAGAATCATCTCCTGTTACCTATGTAACTTGTGCTTTCCCTGTGCTAAAGAATCATCTTTAAATAGTGGGTTCTTGTGTTTTGTTGGGTGATTATATGACAAAAGTATTTGGACAGTTAAAAAAATGACAAAAATCCACTAAGAAAGTGATTTCTATAATTTCAAATAGTTCGATTGAAAGATATAAATTAGAGATTCAGCTACAAAATAAAACAACAAATTATTGCATAAATGCTAAATAACATGCAAAAACTAATTTCATACATTGACAAAAGCACCTGGGCACCTTTCCATTAGTATTTTGTGTGCCCAACCTTTGCTTCTTTTAAAGCCTGCAGTCTTTTTTTGTATTTGAAACCAGTTCCTGGCATCTTCCCGGAGATATGTTTGCCCATTCTTTAGCACATACAGCTTTGAGATCTGCAATCGACTTTGGTTTCCTTTTTGCAACAGCAGCCTTCAAGTCAATCCACAACATCTAGATGAGATTCAAGTCTGGGGACTGAGATGGCCAATCCATAACTGCAATCTTAGTTTTTTCAGAAATTCCTTTGTAGTCTTTGCAGTCGTTATCCTGCTGGTATTTTGCAGCATTCATTGATTCTTCTACAATACAAAGGTTGCCAGTGCCTGAGGAAGAAAAACAAGCCCATCCCATCACACAGCCTGCACCATGTTTAACACTGGGCATGATGAACTTTTCTTTAAATTCTCCTCCTCTTTTCCTCCAAACATTCTGTGTTTTTGGTGAAAAAAGTTATATTTTGGATTTTGGTTCTTCCCTTGTTTATTTTTTTTTTAATGGAAGTCCAAATAATTGAACTACATCCTGGTATCTGTGCTGTAGGTCACATGATCTGGAGCTCATTGGGTGGAGTTTAAACCACATTAGGAAGGAAACAGAAGCAACCTTCCATCTCTTTGATCTCCATATTCCAAATCGACACATACAGTCCAAGCAAAGAAATCACAATACTTTTCCTAAATTATTGCAATATTTCATTTTTTTTGTGTGTACTTATTACACATTTTTGACATATAACTTGTTTACCTTGCATTTCCCTTTTACGTTACACTGCTTCAGCAATCTTGACCAAATGCTGCACCAGAGTCCCCTCTAGTGGCTATTATTGGGGATTACACATTGAACAATCACAGTAAAATCACTGTCCCACAATATATTACATTCAACATACACATAATGAAAACTGTCTGTGTCACTTCTCTGTCTTATTCAATTATGTAGCAAAATAGCCTTTACAGTTTTCACTGTGCACGCATCTCTTCCCATATGTTTAACTGAAATGGCTGTAGACAGCATGTGTGTGCGTGTGTGCACGTGGGATCCTGAAACACATTCCTGGCATATTTCAAATAGAGATCCATTCCCATCACAAGCAAAGGGAGAGGATGCTGAACTTTTGTATTTAATGGTGGTGTGGAGGTGATGGTTGGAGTGTGCATGGCCCCAGCTGGTAGTAAAGATTGTAAAACATACATACACTTGGACTAGCAAGAACCAAAAAGCTTTCTTCAGAGAGGTCAAGGATTTCTCTATTTAACTTGTGATAACCGACACAACATCGCAAAGTCTCATCATTTTTCTTAACAAGGACTATAACTTTCCCTATCTACCCTGGACTACAGCATACTCTGAAATCAGGTCCTTATCCCCCCGAAAAGACTGGTCGGTATCCATCGATATCTTTCCCGTACTGGGGCAGCGTCTCCAGTCCATACCTGGTGTTGAACAGTGTCTGTCCGTCCATAATCCTCTTCATGAGCAGCACCTTGATACTTGTCCAAAAGTTGCTTCAGCTTGGAACGCTGCTCCTCATTCAAGAAAGAATCAAGATTAGAAGCACCCTCCCACCAAAACAACCCCTTCAGTCTGATATAGATGGACTTCAGCTATTCCAGGCTCGGTTTGTGTCATCTGCACATCATCTTCTTCAGACACTTCTTCAAGTTGGATTACAAACAGCTCCCTTATCTTCTGATGGCAAACCAGTTCTCCCCTCCCCGTATTCCTAACCAACAGCGAAAGTTGTCCTCTCCACAGTGTACAAACTGTGGGCTACCAGAAAAGATTGCTGCTCAACCAAAGGTTCCACTAGGCAGTTAGAAATTGCACCACTTGGGAGCCCCCACAGATCATCTTTTAACAAGATCTCTGCTTGTTCTTTTCACATCATGTCAGTCCAGGAACCCTTACAGCTGCAGACAGGCCCAGTCACTCTGGATTTGTGGCAGTCCTGTGGAAACTGTCACAGCTGCCTTTCCTCACTTCATATGCCAGCTTGTCCCTTTCACCGGCCACAAGGGATTAACGACGCGTGCACCAGAAACTTTCACTACAGACTAGAGACAGATTTATCAGCCCAAAAATGTGAAATATACATTAATTAAAAACAATCACAGAACAGCATTTTAATTCATTCATTTATTCATGTGTCAAGCTTATGGGGATAATACAGTTAACAAGTCAACAGAAACTTCTGACTGCAAAGAATAACTTTAATTATGCACAGCAAGTTGTCCTAGAACAGCAACCATTTTCCTAGTAACTCAACTGTGTCACACTGTGTTTTGCTTCATAACTAGGAAACTTTGAAAAGGAAACAATAGCCATCACAATTGGTTCCTCATATATTGCTCCATCCTCCTATGCAGCCTTGTAGTATTGTTATTTGTTTGGAGGCACAACCAAAGAGAGAACATGTGCTTCTTGTCAAGGTCTCTGAGACATATGATTTCTATATTGCACAATATACTGGAATATAATGATGTTCATACAGTATATATCCCAGATGCATCTTGCAGCTTTTTATCTGAAAGAGCTTGATCTCAATGGAGAAAATCAACCAATGGTTTCAAGACAGATTATTCTAAAGCTATGTGTGATCCATCAATACATATCTGTGTGCAGTTTCTCTGTTTGTTTCACATTGCCGCTCACATGTATTTCTCTCCAATGTCTGTGTTTCTTGCTTTCTCCTTTTGTTTCTCCAGTGAGCAGAAAGAGACCCTAAAGCATTTCACTGAGAAGTGATATTTACATGTGAAATAACTGAGCATTACAGACATGCATTAAAGAAGAAAGAGATTGTTTCATGTTGTGAAAGGGGGTTGTGGGTCTCCACTGACAAAGCTGGAGAGACAGAGCTGATGTTAAAATGCCACTCAGGCGCCACTCACGTTATCTGGATGCAATCACAGGCTGCTGCTAGATCCACCCCAAATAAACTAGATTAATGCAAGACTTTATTTTTTAGCATGAGGGGGCAAGTTCTTGATTCCTAATTGTAAATACACACAATTAGGCTAGTGCAATGTTCAATAGCTACTGAATGTATTATATATTGGCACACCATGGCTAAATGCAACCATTGGCACAAAAACAAGCTAGAAAACAATACTGACAAGTTGTCTCTCAGAAGCAAAATCACATTCAAGTTGTTTTTTTCTATAAATATTTTTTCCAGAATGTATATTCACTGACTGACACAACATTCTGCCATTACAACTAAATCAACTTTCTCTGCAAGAGGTACTCTACAGCCAATCCTTGCCGTGTGTCAAAGGTTATTGGGGGGTGGAGGGATCGTATTGCTTTTTGTTTTAAAGAAACCGGCATGTGCCAGGATAGTGCTGTGGCCCAAGATGTTACCAGCAGGAATTAGAGACTCACAGATGAAGCTGCAGTGAAGCACAGGAACAAATCCAGGAACAGATCAACTGGCGCGAGGGCGAAAATAAAAAGTTGAAACAAAACACAGAACAAACACCTCTGTTCTCCCCTCAGTAGCAGGTATAGCGGCTGCTGAGATTGGCCTGGTGGTTGCCCTGCTGACCCTGGAGCCAGTGAAAGCCTAACAGTGACCTAAGCATTGCAGGCGAGCACACAGCCATTCACACACTGCTTCCACAGGGACAGTGACCTGAACATTGCATGAGAGCACCCAGCCATTCACACACTGCTGACACAGGGAGACAGTGACCTGAACATTGCATGAGAGCACCCAGCCATTCACACACTGCTGACACAGGGAGACAGTGACCTGAAGACTGCATGACAGCACACAGCCATTCACACACTGCTGACACAGGGAGACAGTGACCTGAGCGCTGCATGTGAGCACTCAGCCATTCACACACTGCTGACACAGGGAGACAGTGACCTGAGCACTGCATGTGAGCACCCAGCCATTCACACACTGCTGACACAGGGAGACAGTGACCTGAGCGCTGCATGTGAGCACTCAGCCATTCACACACTGCTGACACAGTGAAGCAGGGTAGAGTCACACACTGCTGGCACAGGGAGGCGGGGTAGATTCACACATTGCTTATATACAAGGGCCACAAATATATTTTTTTATCAATATAGGGTTGGTCTGCCTTTTGCCTGCAGTGGTGCCCATGTTAATGGAATAGCCCTTTTGAACATGTGCACAGCAGATTATAGATAATTCTAAAATACTCCCTGAAGGCTGTGCCACAATACTAACGCCTGCTGTTACTCTGGTGTCGAGTAGGGCACATTTCAATTCAGTTTTTGAAAACAGCAACAAAATGAAACCAGCATTAAAGCAAGGATGGGCCTTCACAGGAAGACTTCACAATAAGACGTTTCCTTTGTGGAGAAAAATGAGATCAAAGGCAAAACTAGTCATCCGCACATTACAACTCCTTGTAGAAAACAAATGCTTTCAATTTCATCATGCAGCTGTGCTCTGAGACTTCAACCACCCCAAACCTGGATCTGTTCTTTGCTTCCCCACAAAGGAAATAGGAGCAACAAAATGGGAAATGTCACACAACAAACCTGCTATTGATTTAAAGTGGAATGCATTGAAATCTTGAATAGCTTTGGAGTTATTAAACACGCTCTAGCCCAAATTGTGAGATCTCATTTCCTGCCCAGTAGTACTGAAGGTACTCACAACGTGCACAGACCATGCAAGTGACCCGAAAATTGACATTAAAACCGGCAGACTCACGGCAGTCATTGTACAACCCGCAAAATACATGTAGCACTTTGGGAGTGGTGTAAAAAACTTAAGTTATAAACATCAACATATGAGTCGTTAATGCGTTAATAACTGAAGTTATTATATCAAATTATATCATTTTAAATGAAACACTGTTGTTGTTTTCTTTTTCTTTTATTGATTCGAAATTGAATTTTAATCATTTTTATTAATCATTGCCGGAATGTACAGTCTTAGCAGTGGCACAGTTGAAAATGGGCAGTGGAGTCACTAGGCTTCTGAAAAACAAGACTACGTGTGGATGTGCTCTGGATTCAAAACCTACTTCGTCTGTTTTAAAACCATTGCGTTCACTAAGATGAACCAATACACCCAGCTAAAATGTCAGTGTTAGACCTACATCTTGTACATGTCCCTGCATGAAGCGACAGCTCCGCTGCTTTTTTTTTGTGTCTTCTGCGCTATACAAAGTGACGGGGCTAGTTAATTGCGCGAATGTGGATCCCTTCTCAGTGCGTGCGCAGTATGGAGTGATCTGCGACGTGCTCCGACTGGCGCTGGAAGTAGTTCCGGGTGTTTGAGCGAGCGGTTCCCGGATGTTTGCTGCCGAGTGGAAAGCGGACGGGAGAAGGTGGGGAAGCCGAGGGAAAGCACTGACCGACACACCGGTAGGGGCAGAGCGGGTCTGACCCGGGACAAATACCAAAAACTATACAGCGGGGGGAGCAGAGCCCATTCCCCAGGGCAAAGAAGAATAAAAAGTAGCGGTGGAGGGGGGTGGACTGTTGTTCCAATACGTACCCGGACCGGTCCAGCACCACCAACCCGGGTGAGTAGCAGGGAGAACATGGGGATGGGAGTTGAAGCGAGGCCTGGCAAGAGAGCGCCACTATTGGGGTGGAAGTTTGTACTCGAGTCCCGGGGATGGAGGGGAGCTGACAGGCCCTGATTGGTCCCCCCTGCTCTGCTGTCTCTGTCAGAGACTTGACAGGGGGAGCCTTGGGGGATGTACCCCGGCCTGGGGCGCTGGAGCTGGGAGGCTGGCTTAACGTGTGCTGTGGCAGAAACGAGCAAGTTAGCAGCATTATTTTGGATATGTAAGATTGATTGCCATAAATCGACTGCCACTACTCGATCCCGAGGGTTACTTTCCGAAGGAAATGATTTTTTTTTTTTTTGCTGACTATAAAAGTAGACTTATTTTTTGTTTGAAAAGAAAACCGTTTCGGATCGGAAATAGGGCTTTATTTATTTATTTATTTACTTATTTTTTCAGTTTTGTTATTAGTGAAATGGTGCTGTCTGTCATTGCACATTTGGGTACACCATATATCGCTAAAATCTAGACATTTGCTACCGGGGTGTTGAGCGTTCATGAAATGTTGTAGAATACGTTTGTCAAAATGTAGGTATAATGACGAGAACACAGCATTTTGAGTACTGTGCATGTGCTGCATTTTTACTCCTGGAAAGCTAGTCTAGTACTGTGGTGTATTGCAGAATCCCAATGTCTGGTAATTAGCTCAAGCTTGAAGATGTCGCGTTTCAAATATTGTGTTTTCTTTCCAGTGTGACGTTTTTAATAAAAGTATTATTGTTGTTTTTTCATCTGATACTTTAAATTTTGAACAATAAACGTGAGCGCGTAAAGAAAATCTTTCAGGAACTTTGACAGCTGCTTTGCGCAGCGTCTGTGTGTCTTCAGTATTGAAAACGCCGATTGTCGCAATATTCAGTGCAAATATAAAATTGCCTGCAACTGTACCCAGAACCATGTTACCTGGAGAACACATAACGTACAGTGGAAATGTCCAGTTGCTCCACGTACCATCGATAAGTCGACAGAAATCACGCTATTGGGGAGTAAGTTAATGTGTCATTTTCAAGACAACGGGGTGTAACCGCAGTTCGTGTGTAGCAGGATGATTGTGCGGGCACAGTGCATGGAATTGCGTGGTGTATTACACCAAAACATGTAATACATTGTAGGGCACATTGCAAAACCATTTAGATCCAGCTTTGCACTCACTGCTATTGCATTGAGTAAGAAGAGTATATGTGGCATTGCTTTACAGATTGTTTCAAGAGTGAAACTAGGTAAATGGTAATGTAACTGGATTTGAATAGCAATTTCTTCCAGACCCCTCAAGACACATTTACATTCATTAGCATAAGGTGAATCATTTTTCTTCAGTGTTTTGTTTGTTTGTTTAATTACTCTCTGAGACTAAAAGCACCATGGCCAGTTAAGTTTTAAATTGAAAGCTTCCTTTTCTATGTTGATAATGGGCTGCGATACCCCTCTGTCAGGCCTTTGTATTTCAAGCTCCAGGCTGAACTACAGGTCGAGTTACAGTGGACTGCTCGATGTGGTCATCATTCCTTCACAGCACTAAGCAATAAAATCATTTCCCAGTTTATTTCTAAGTTTTTCCTCTATTTAATTTGTAACTGGGGCTGTTTTAAAAGTGATTTTAAATGAGAGATCTGAGATCAAATCTGTTTGAACTTGGATTGCTATACTTTTGTGTTCCAAGTAGTGTATCCAGGTCCTGAAGCTGGAGGTGGGTATAAAAAAAAAAAAAAAAAAACTAAAAACAACACATTTAGGCATAAGTAGGTAAAGGAATAATAAAATAAAAAAATGTAATACAGTACTTGGATGATCTTTGAGCTTTGTGTAAAGTCTGGTTGTGCATTTGATTGTAGAGTGCAGATGGAACTGACCTCAGTTTAATAATGGAACAAGGTGAGAGTTTTACAGATTCACTTATTGAAGGCAAACAATAGCTATTTCATCAATAAGACGGAACACATTTCTAGCGAATTTGCAAATTTTGGCATAAAAATATATTCAAATGTTATCATTCAAAAACAGGTTTCCATCAAACTCGATTCTAGGAACAAACAGCTGTACATAATGACGGCACAAGTTGGAAAAAATGGTTATCGCATTATTCTTGATCCGAACAAAAAAAAAGTTGATGCATTTCCATCCTTTTTTTTTTTTTTTTTTTTTTCGCTCGCAAGTCTAGCGTATAAACTTAAGTGAATAACCACCTTTGCTGAGCATTCTAGTTATGTAACGTGTAGCTGGACTGAAAATGGACCAAGAAGGAAGAACTTATTTTCAAGAATTAACTGAAAGAATTAACGAAAATTATATATATATATATATATATATTATATATATATATATATATATATATTATATATATATATATATACACATATATACACAACACTGGTGTGTGTGTGTGTTGTGTGTATATATACATATGTGTGTATATATATAATACATATATATATATATATATATATATATATATATAATATATATATATATACACACACACACACACACACATTATATATGTGTGTGTGTGTCTATATATATATAAAAAATGTATGTAATGACACGCACACATATATACACAGCTCTACTGCATTATAATGTAGTTGTCGGGGTCTTTAATTAGGAGACCATGTATTTGTGTTTCGCCTTATAACGAATATTGGCATTTTTGTTCCAGAAATGATTTACAGTGCCCACAAGTCAAATTAATATTGTAGCTTATGGTGCAAAATGAAGGAAGGAGACGCACACAGTTTGCAGCTACTAGAATCCACGGTTTATTAGGACGATTATTCCCGGCCCCTGTTGGCCTGAGCCACACCAAAACCAACAAGCAGTCTTGCACTCTCATAGCACAACATTCACACATCACCTTTTCTCGTTCTTTAGCGCAGCACATTTTTTTCTCTAGAGTCAATCTTATCAGAAAAAAGCTTAGTTTTTGTTCGTCTTTTAGCCATCCATGCAATGTAGATTCTGCAACGTTTATATATTTTGAAACTGCTGCTCAAGTTTCACCTTTTCTAACTCTGTCCACCAAATCGAGTTTCATTTTAAACAGAGAATGTTTTTTGTTTTTTGCTACCTGCCATGGTTCGTACCATATATCTGGAACGTTCACCCAACGTTTGCAAGGCACATTGCATTATGGGGGAAATGGGAGCCAGGACCTTATTGTGTTAAAACGGATTCAGCACTGTAACAAGTTGCATTATAATGGAGAAGCACTGTGTATATTTATCTATCTGTCTATATAGGTTTCCTCCAAATTAGAAATAATTGCCATTGTACAACTGTTCGTATTTTTTGAAGAAGTACTGTTTCCCTCATATGCAATTTAAGTAATAATAATAAAGCAGTCAGTATGGCAGTCCAGTAGCTGTACCGAAACTTAAAAAAAGCTTG
Source organism: Polyodon spathula (assembly GCF_017654505.1). Taxonomy (NCBI): domain Eukaryota; kingdom Metazoa; phylum Chordata; class Actinopteri; order Acipenseriformes; family Polyodontidae; genus Polyodon; species Polyodon spathula. The sequence goes on along the minus strand of NC_054549.1, from coordinate 17,265,544 downwards.
GGGAAATTCAATATTTTGTTTTTGAATGGTCCAGGGGTGGAATGTAATGAAGGAATTAAAATCTACAGTGGCCAGAGGTCATGCAGAGAAATGGCAGGGTGCGAAATAATGGACGCTCCAACGGCAGTTACCGCAGTGCCCAAGCTGCTTGCTGCCATGCCTCTCAAATTGAAAAAAACTTACTGCAAAAGTTGCCTGCTTTTTAACTAGTAAAACGTGTGCTTTCACAAAAGGGGTTAGAAAGTGTATACTTAAAAACAGCATACCTTTTTTTTTTTCCTGAGTATCCAGCAATGCAACATAACAAAACTGTAAATCCTTTGCAACTGTAAATTTCAAGAACTGTGAAACTATATAAAGTCTCTCAAATGTAAATGTCTAACATTATGTACGTCCAGCTGTTCATCATTGTGATGCAGAGCACTTTCCATTGCCTGATAGAAGCTTCTATTTCAAGTTTTTTTTGTTTTGTTTTGTTTTTTCTCCAAAGCAGCGTTGTTTGGACAGGTTTTGTAACAGCGGTTAGCGAACTACAGTTGCGCAGACTGCATACTGCGGCCTGAACAACTCATTTGATCGCTATCGTTATTAAACTCCAGCCATGGGTAAATCTTCAGCCAGTTTACCTGAAAATCTATCTTTTTTAAACTTTCCCTTCACAGACATCACTTAATTGTGCTGTTTTATCAGTAAGGGTGTATTTTTGCCGCTAGTCCCGGGGTCTCCAACCCTGGTCCTGGAGAGCTACTCTGGCTGCCCATTTTTGTTTCAGCCAATCTCTTACTTTATTGGCGTAATTAGTCAAGATTAACAGGTTCCAGATCCTTAGCCACTGATGATGTAAAGCCACCTATAAAACCAGCTGGATAGGGGCTCTCTAGGACCAGGGTTGGATACCCCTGCTCTGGTGTAATCTATGTATTAGTCAGTAGTGTGTGACAGAGTTTAGTAAAAAAAATAAAATACCCTGAATATTTATTTTTTGCCAAATTACCCTTTTGTATTTTTTCATTATAAAAAGTTGATGTTGTTTTTTATACCCTTTATTTTTACAATGGAAAAGTTAGCTGTATTTAATTTTTGTAACAGTTACTGTGTGAATCACTTATAAAACATTGATTTTTGTTTGTTTGAATTCAGATTTCATCAACATAATATGATCTCCGTATTCTTTTCTGTTGTATGAATGAGTATGAAATTGCCCTGGTGCCCTTGGGTTGTATTTATGTTTTGCCTTTTTGCCTCCTAGAACTGCTATGGTGCCCCTGAATATTCACGCCCAATGAAGGCAACATTGCCTTGCCCCTCATGATCTTAACTTCATGTCCTGAAGTGGTGTAAACAGGTGATGAAAATATTAAACATGTCTGCAGCAGAAAAAGAGATGTTTGTAAGAGAAGCAAAAGAAAACAGGGTCAGGTGTAAGTCGGCATTTGTGAACATGGACTAAAAAGACGAACAAAATGGTCTGTCCTGCCTACACTACGGTTTGGCAAAAGATGTTACAGTTTACAACAGGTAACGTCTTTAAAGAAATTGCCACAAAAAAGAAATGGCCAGAAATTGCCACAAAAACTCCACTGTAGTGCATGCATAAACTGTTGCCAGAAACAATGATAATTTTGGTGACTGGCTTTTCAGCGAAACCATGAAATCAGCAGTAGATCTACTGCATGTGCACTGACTGTGTGATGAAAGCACTGACCAAAGTGACACGAGTTAGCTTGTTATTTAACATTGTTTTGTAAATGTTGAAGCAAGTTCACTCTGAGTTTTTGAACCTAACAGAAATACTTGGATGCTGTAATGTAGAAAATCTAACTGCAGCCATATTCAGTTGTTTGGAAAATGAAAAAAAAGATAAAAATCCAATACAGAAAATTGTGGGGTTTAACACTAGAACAGCCACAGCAGTCATTTTGACGGTTTGAGGTTTTCAATTTTAAAGTACTCTGTGTGTCTGAAAGTTATGCGGTTGTCCATTTATGACTTTTCTTAGATATAGGTATTAAATACCCTGACGGCATTTCAAAGGAGGAATCTCCTGTTGTTATCTGTACTGGACCTGGCAGCCATCAATTCCTTTGTTTTGTGCAAGGAATGCACCGGGGAAAATATCAGTAGGAGAGATTTCATCTTGAAGCTAGCCACAGCGCTTCGGCAGAAACATTTTGATCAGAAAACTGCAAAGCTGCAGGCTGCTGCAGCCCAACCTGGATTCAGTGCTGCACCACTGACGCACACAATGGAAAACATATGCTACTTTTGTTTTAAATTAAAAAATGATTTAGTTTTTAAAGTTTTGTATGTACATATACAAACCCTTTTATGTTTAATTGTTAATTTAAATACAGCATTTCGGTTGTGCAGATGTTTGATGTGACATGCTTAAATAAAACTTGAGTTGTATCCGATAGTTTGTCTTTCATTTTAATATTGATGTTATTTAAAATGTAACCGTCATAATGACAAAAAAAAACATAGGAGATTCTAGAATCATTATTATGTGGGGCAATTACAGCTGTAGAAAGTTTTGCAGCACCTTACAGAATTAACCAGTTTTGTATTATAGTTGAATGAAACCTGCTGAATAATGTTGCGTTAACATATTGAATTACATATTGCTTAGTAGTTTTCCTTGTACTTAATGAAAAACTATAAAAAAATGAAAAATGTGACATTTCAAAATCAAACATGATACAGTACTACTATTATGGGTTCTGGTAGACACTTGTGATATCATTTTTTAGTTTCAATAATAATAATAATAATAGTACAACAAAAATCCCTGTCCGCCATCCAAAGCTTAGCCTTTGGAATCCATAAGACCCAAATTCGCAGAGCAAAGATTACTTGTAGGAATGTACCTCGTTAACAAATCAGAGATGTAATTTGAGACCAAGCCATTTAGAGCCTTATAAGTTAGCAGTAAAATTTTAAAATCTGTTCTGCTCTTGACTGGCAGCAAATGCAGAGAGACAAGAACTGGTGTAATTTGAGCACCTAATTTGGAGCCAGTTAAAATGCAAGCAGCAGTTCTGAATGTATTGCAGTCTGCCAGTAGCATGACACGGTGTATAATACACACAAACACAACACGGTCACAGGAAAAATGGGCAAATGTCCAATGGGCAAAGTATGACGGCAAAACTTGTCCCAGGTGTCAGGCAATATGAATTGCACTCCCCTGTATGTAATATATATTGTGTGTGTATTTGAGTCAGTCCTTAGACATTCTGGCATGTGATTGGTTAAAACCTCATCACATGACCAAAAATAGATCCAACTATTGCCCCCGTACTGTGGCTTTGGGCATTATAGTCCCCTGTTGGTAACTGTAGTTCTTCCCTCAGGGGCCATAGTTTCCCACTATACGCCTCCTCTCCAGTCCATATTTACTGTATACAGCAGGGGGAACTCGGCCCAAATAAAACTGCAGTTTAAATAGAACAATTGTAGTTTACTCTGCATTCCATTTATAACTGCATGTGCACAACGATAAGTATTTGCTGAAATTGTGTGATCTACATATTTTAGGGGGAAACTCAAGCTAATTTATGTACTTTTTCACGTTTTTCATTCTATCTGTATTCAGTTCAGTGCATACATGCAATAAACTGTAAATTATATTTTCCTGACTTTTCTGGAGTTGGAACACCATGTTTTCTAAGACTTCCTGAACTCTCATATAAATTGCAAATCTGGAGCATTCCTCAAGAATTTAGTGTCTTCAAGTTGAAAAAAAAAGATTTATTTTTAATTGCAACCTCACTGTTCATTACTGGTTTGGATTTCAAAACAGTGTGCAGTATTCTGCAGTGATTCATAATGTGAAATCAACAGTAGTGGCCAACATGCCAGTTCACAGCCCAAATTTCCTAAAATCTGCAAAAAGAAAAATGTATTTTCTGCGAAGAATTGATCTAATTCTGAAGCAGTGATTTGTTAAAATGTTTGTTTTAAGGTATTTTTTTTTTAAGTGCAGTCTGAAAATAGAACTGCATATTTACATGTTTTATACACTTTGGTAAGTAAAGTTGACATTTGAAATCACAGTAATCACGCTCTACACTTTTTATTTATTCTCATTTCAGCAGTAGTTTAACTTCTCTAGAATCCCCCAGACTGACAGTGATGCAGTCGTTTAGAATGTCATATCAGTCAACCTGAACAAAACTGTTCACTGCATCACAATGCACACTGATGTTTCAGTTTTACTGCTATGCAAGCGGGCTAATTCCTCAATTGCACCATCACATTTTCTGGAGGGACTACCCAATCCACTGAATTTGTCAGAATATAGATCAGTCAATAGTATGTTTACCAGTCGCATTCTTGAAAGATAATATATTCTTAATAGTACTGGAGCTTAGTTTATGTTTCTTTTAAAAATCGCTTTTTTATGAACCGGTTCCTAATACTACAAGTGACCTGTATTTGATTTAAACAATAAAAATAATAATTGTCAATCTTAACAGTATGTCTGAAATGTTCAGTGGTTTCTCCCACTGATGCAATTTTATGAAGTTTTCTTCCCTTCAATTCTTGTATTGTGTTGAAGATAAAATGGCAGTGTGTTGTGTTTTTTTTTTTTTTTTTGCAAATGATTTGTGATAGGGGAACATCATGAACTAGAACTATATAAAAAAAATTGATACAGTAATTGTCATGTATTCGACTGCAGTGGAAAGAGTAAGGGCGGATATGTAAAACGTCTGATAAATTATTCCTGTTTTAAATACCATTATACACAACGATAACAATTACTATATTCACACAATTATTGTTTTGAGATTCCGATTTTATTAGGGAGCTCCCCTAAATCCCTTGGTTAGAAAGATACAGGGTGTTAATGCTTGTGACAGAGTTATCCGTCTGCCGTATGGGTGCGTCTATTCGCTGCTGAGTGACAGGCAGGAGGTTAAGACGGAGGTTGAACTTGATACACCCCGCAGGCGAACAGGATTTATTTACATATCAAATGAACACACCAAACAGCTCACATGACACTACCAGCAATGGCAGCACAAGGTGCACATAGAACACAGTGTATGGAAACTTTGGTGGGATCTGCAATCTCTGAACTAATCTTCTTTGTTCAATAATAAACTAACGTTGCTGAAGAGCTTGATTGTTGCGGATAAATGGTTAGGGCGGCTATGTAATGAGCAGATACACGATGGATTACTGTGTGCGTGTCTATATATATATATATATAAAATAAGTAAATATTATCAGGGGCTTGTTACACAAAGTGTTTCTAAGCATTTAGCAGGCTCTTAACTAGTTATCAACCTACCTGTTTCAAAATTCTATGTGTCATTGATGGTCAAAGGTCAAATCAAAGGGATTGGAGAGCTTCTAGACTCCAAAATCCTTGATTCAGCAGCCTTATAGCTTCTCATTTTAGAAGCGCTTTGTGAAACAGGCACCTGGTTCCTACGTATAAACATTATGTTTGCATGGTAACATCGAAACACTGATAATTAGTAATGTTAGTAAAATACTAAACTACATTTTATAAAGTATTAGAAGCTTTTTGCACTTATGACTCATAACAACATCTTAACGTTTCTCTTGACTATCTGAAATAGAAAATTGCACTTAAAGTATTTACATTTAATAAAATCAATGATTACCTGCAGGTCAATTCATTGCCTAACCTTTTATTTAAATTATCAATACATATTTCTCTCAGCTCTGTATTTTATAATATTTGCAGAATATGTTACAATTACTTTGCAGTTCATCGTTTTAAGAACCCAACAATCACAAACATAAACTCAAATCTGCATCTAGTAGATTGGTCAGATAAGAATGTTTTGGTTCATTGCTGTATTTCCAGCTTATTCCTCAGAAAGCAAGAATAAAAATCAGCTACAGTGCAGGCCTGCTTTAATCGTGATGATTCTGCACAGAATTATGCCCCTGAGATCTGGTGGAAAGACATTAATGATTCAAATTTGAATCTTGTTTAAAAGTCATGTGTGAATCCCCTTCTGTGTTTAACAGAAGTCATTTTATTTGAAAAGTCAGAGAATGAGTGGTTTTGAAATGTGTTATAATTGGCTGTTAAGGTCGCTCATTTCAGTGCTTTAGTGGAACTGAGCACAGACGCAGCTATACCTGTGCTGCATGGTACAGTGCACCCTCTCGTACCGTTCTACTGTAAAAACTCAGTGATATGGTCATAGCTCTTAGTTGCACCGTAATCCCAATTCAGTTCTTCTTGCATTCACACTGTAAGGTGGAACAGAAATATAGTAGCATGTTATATATGGCTCCTAATGACAGAATTGTGAAGGGGGAACACTGTAACCTTGGTTGCAAATGGATACTGTACAAGGACTATTGTACTGAAGCGCTTACATATTTTTATTGCAGTAATCCGTCACGTGTCTGACTGCGATGGGACCAGACTAAGGGCGGATATGTAAAACGTCTGATAAATTAATCCTGTTTTAAATACCAATAACAATTACTATATTCACACAATTATTGTTTTGAGATTCAGTTTTTATTAGGGAGCTCCCCTAAATCCCTTGGTTAGAAAAATACAGGGTGTTAATGCTTGTGACAGAGTTACCTGTCTGCCGTGTGGGTGTGTGCATTCGCTGCTGAGTGACAGGCAGGAGATTGAGACGGAGGTTGAAGTTGATACGCCCTGCAGGCAAACAAGATTTATTTACATATCAACACACTGAAAAGCTCACGTGACACTACCAGCAATGGTAGCGCACGGCTCACATACAACACAGTGTACGAAAACTTTGGTGAGATCTACAATCTGAACTAATCTTCTCTGTTCATTAATGAACACGTTGATGAAGGGCTTGATCATGGCAGATAAATGGTTAGGGCGGATATGTGATGGGATGATACATGACGGATTACTGTATTTGTAATAGTATTTGTCAATCGCATCTGAAAAGCAGCATGATTATTGAAAAATGTGAACTTGTAAATTGCTAATTGCTATATGGGGCCACAAAGCCATTGCAATGCTTTTAGGCAAACGGCTTCGGTCTTTTGGGAGCTGTTTTATTATTAATATTAATTTTTAAAGTTTTTAGTTTTGCTCAGTTAGATACTTCAGTCTATTTTGGCTAAATTAATGAATTTTTAAAGAAGGCTTCTTGCTGGATCTTGCTGGATGTGGGATTCAGTCAGTGCTGCATGATGCAATGCTGGTTACTGGTAGGGGTGGGTTGGTTTGTCTGTGTGTGTGGAGGGGGCAGAGGTGTTTGTTTTGGGGTTCGATGGGGTGGGGGTGGGGTACTAGTATTTGTGTATGTGGTTGGAAGGCGTTTGTCAGAGTTGGTCTTCTTGCATGTGTTAAAATGCCCTTGTTGATTTTTCCTCTGATTTTTAAGGGAGGTACAGAAAAATGTAATCTGTAAATATTTGGTTGGGTAGATTTAATGATGAATTAATGATTAATCAGTTTATTGCGGGACAGTGTGAAAATAAAATGCCCCAAAAATCTGTTTCTTTTAAAGTGAATATTCAATGGCTTTCTAGTGGATTGCACCTAATGATATAATGCTGCCAAGAAACATGCCCATGAAACCTCCAGTTTATGATGCGCACGGACCTCGGTGTTCAGCAAGTTCTAACTTTACATTTTCCATTTAACTCTTTTTTTTTTTTTTGTAACATATTTGAAAGTAGGCAGTCAGAGTAAAATGGTATCAGCATTATTGTTATTTTGCAGTTGATAAGTGTAACTCAGTTAGCACGATGATGAATTACTCTACCATAATTTTTAGCACCAGGCACAGGAAACTACTCGATGTAGAAGCAGTTAACTAATTTAAAGCTCTGGTGGGGTTTAATTGGTACAGTTAAATAATTAAGAACAAAATAAATAAAGATAATTTATTTATACACTTAAATAAAGACCTGGTCAGGACAGGCTGGGTTGGCTATCACTATCAGTGTATTGTTTAAAAAAATAAAATAAAGACAACTACCAGTAGTCTGTTAACTTTACAGTAGGCATGGTAACCAGCTCCTGGTAATTCAGAAGGTTTTGGACAGATACAGTATGAACATTAATCATTTTGTTTGTCAGCTCTTTACTGAAATGCACCGTGGCCGATTTATTAAAATACACGTTTTGTGAAAAGAACACTTTTTAGTGCTGGGACAAATATCTGAATATTTGAACAAATATTTTTGACATGTATCCAGATACAAAAATCAGTTGTTTGTATTTGCTAGAAATGACAAATACCTTGCACTTATTAAAAAAAAAAACAGGATCAGCACAGCAGCTCAAGCCTCTATTTAAAAGTTTTAGACAGTAAAAAGTAAATAAACCGGATTATGCATGCGCACACGTAGTAATCTCTATGGAAAGCCAGCTGGGTCAAAAAAGCATTGTGCTGCTTTAGAGCGAGTCAGAATCCAGAATCTCATGGGACAGAAAAAAGGCAAGCACATCATTCTGAAATAACTCGCTTAAACAGTGCCCCACTTGCTGGAAATGTTATGTAGTGATTTTTATATAGATTGTATTATATATTTTTTGCGACTTTGTTACCAAAACGGTGAGTTTTTTTCCCCTTCAAATAAAACAAAACGTGGAAATGACATTGTAAATTAAGTGTTTAAAGTTAACATTTTTAATATTTCAGGAATAAACAAAACAATGTTACTTGAACTGCTGTTTGGCATCCTTTGTTTTGTAGTTAATTCACTGGGGTAAAGTAAGGCTTACACAGCGTATTATTTACTCCTGCGATATTCTACTTTTAACTTTGTTGGAAAACATGGATTGAGAATTGATTAGGGGTTTGCTACGCATGTGGACTGGCAGAGCTATACTGGTGTTCTTTTCTGAAAAGAGACTAATATTGCAGATAGCAGACTGTTTGGTTCAAATTGCATGTACTGCTAACCACTGATAGAGACGATGCGTCTACAAACTGCCCAACAATGACTGCAAGCTAATGAGATAACAATGCTGTGGACTAGAAGGGAACAGGCTCTAGACTTCAGAGAGATCAAAAGAGATAATCCCACTGGCATCAAAGGGGGTCGCAAGGAGATAACAAAAGGCAGATGTATGGACCTTTTGTCTCCAGGAGTGTGAAGAATGCACTGAGTTCAGAGGTTGTCACATTAGACTACACACACACACACACACACTAAATTAACAGAATAAAGTGTTGTACCTTGACCATTGGTTAAGTGTCAGAGAAAGGGGAGGTGGACCATCTATACAGAAGGGTATTTAATGTCACGCAAACATTGTAATTTTGAGTGTTGTTTGTCCTGTACCTGGGACCAGACTCCCTGCATATTTCAATAAACCTGGCAACTGATTGAAGAAAAGGACTCTGTGCATTTTCTTGAATCTACTTACTCACCATCTATTTTTTGTAAGTTACTTCAAACTTGTCACATTAAATGTGTCTTGCTATAAAATAAAAGCACACACACAGGAACAAGCCCCCCCCCCCTTCCCCCAGCCCCTGCTGCTATGTTATGAGTGAAGTTACTAACATGAAATTTTGTGTTCATCCCAGCGCTAACAATGTTTGTGTGGTTAATTAATCTGAAAACAAGTATAAGCAATACAGTTCTAAGTAAGATACAGCAATTCTGAAATGGTCCTGAAAAGGTTACATTATGCTTCTAGTCTTTGTGGATGAATTCCACTTTAGTGCAACAGCAAATATGGTATTTGCTTCCAAAGTTCTCGTTATAGACCCAATAGATTCTGTACATTTTACATTTTTTTGGTAGGGGAAGGTTCCGTTCATGATTCAGAATATCCCAGTTTGAAGCCAAAAATGAGGCCCGTCTCCAAGTACAAGGAAATACTTATCTGTCAAGGAGTAACCAATACAATTATTATTTTCATTCACTGCTTCACTGAAGTAGCGCATTTAGATTTTAACTTGCATGATTCTGGTCACTTTCTGGTGTTTATTTCAAAATGACTTGTTGGATTCTTGAAGCCTGGCATGGTGTTAAAGTGACTCATATTTCCTCTGGCATGATTAGTGCTTCCTTTGCATTGATCACATTTCTTAAATATACCGTTTAGTAAGATACTTCTTCTTGATTATTATGTTGGATAACAGAAGTAAGGGGGTGCATTGTAATGGCAGTGCAATACAAACCTTTTTGCTTTTTTAGTCGATATGTAGTGATCAAAAAAGTCCCATGGCATGAGGGCAGTAGGTATAGGCACATTGGAAAGTCCTGCTTTGAGTATATTTTGAGATGTACTATATGCATTATTACCATGACTGTCAATCTAGAAAAGCAAAAATGTACAGCAGGGACAAGCTGTTGTATTATGTTTTTTTAGAAAGCTTGACAATGTTGGTTGTGGCAGTATTTCATTCATTTTTTTCTTTTTTACATCAAAAGTTGGTAATGATGTAGAATGTAGGCCTAATTTCTTCTAAGGGTCAAAATATTTTACAGTATTAACTACCTTTCTGATTGTATGATTTATTATAAAATGTAAAACAAATGTAGCCCAAGTCTGTCTTTAAAGCCTGTTTTTAGTAGGGCTCTGTTTTGGACTGATTTATTTGAATGTTGCTTTAATGGAAAGATACATTCCATCACCGATCATTAGAAAGCCTTTCAGAATGGTACCAGGAAAGCTTTACTTGCTTATTAATCTCGCTGATGTATAAAGCACCGTTTCAACCTTGAACCGGCTCCAGCATAACAATATAATGCTTTTGAGAAATCCATGAAAATATGGGGAAAGTTGGGGTCCCCAGGGTCCTCTTTTTAAAGGAGCTATTTTTAATATGAAACTGTAACTTTAAACACCACCGATGAATGTTAAACTGGGTGTCTCCTGTCCTGTGTAATTTTATTTTTTTTCTGATGCTGGCTTGCCCATTCACTTCATGTGGTTTATGTGCATGAAATGTTTTTTTTGTTTAATTTGGTATAAATCAGAATTGTAAACTGTACTATGTGATGCTACACTGACAGTACTAAATAGAATAAAAAAGTGAAGTTACAATGTAACTGTACAGACTAGGGATTCATGTTGTTTATGATCGGTTGTTTTTTTAATTGTTTTTTATTAAATGTCTCCTCTGTGTTTTGGCATCAAATAGTTTTTTGGTAAAATCGAAATTAAAGATTAAAACTGAAAAAATAAACTAACCTGCTCACAGAAGTGTCTAATTTAAGCAGCTTCCAGATATTTGTCAGCAGTGTCCTGCTTTTTCCAGTTTCACAATGGTTCGGGACCTCAACTAACACTGTTTTCTTTCAGTACTTTTACATTTGTCTGTTTTTAGTAAGTTTAGCATCATTATTTTCCTTTTAGATCTGCACAAAGTAATTTAATGGACACGACAGACTCTGGCTCTGTTTCTGCAGCACTGGCATTGGCACCATCACCTTTCATCAATAAACCTAAAAGGAAAACGGCCCTAGTCATCTGAACACCCAGACTAAATATGAAGCTGTGGTTTTCCCTATTGAGGGCAATTAGATAAGTCTTGTCAGTTGCAGTTCGGATTTGGATTTTATCTGTATCATTCGGTTTGGAATTTTATGCAAATTTCGGTTTGGGAAAATCATAACTGTTGCATCCATAGTACAGACAGTGAATGTAGAGACAGTCCACATGCAATATAATGCATTGATTTTATTGGTAGTCGTCATAACTCCAGTTACGCAGCAAATTAAAATATATCCACTGAGGAGAATAACCCCGATTTGTTGTGTTTGTCTCATACACATAACAGAGAACTTGAGATTCAAATTTAAACCCAATGTAATGTTGTACATTTTATACTAAACACTGCAGGATTTTCTCTTTGTTGTTTTAATACTCCTCACAAAGCACACAACATAAGAGGTAGAGGGGGGGGAAAAAAAAAAACTTTTCTGTTCCTTGTATTTTTATGTATAAATAAATACACAGTCATTTCACATTAAACAAACTCTGACGAACACAGATTTCCTCATTACAAATTTTAACAGGGTCCCTGTATGAGTATAATGGTATCTTATTATAAAATACACCTTAATACAAATTTCATTTGTTTGAATTATTTTTTGAAGTCCCAACAGGTAAGAATCAGTGGCAATTATGTAGTAAGAACCCTGCTAGGCTAGCCCAGAACTGACCTATGATCCAAACCATGCTGCTGTAAAGAAATGCAGGCTGTTGGTAGGTGTTAAATGTGTAAAAGATTTTCAGCTGTAGGTCTACACTATATTGATTATTCACAGGGTGCATTCTGATTCCTGCTGTTCCCCTTTCAGCAGCAGAACACAACATTTAAACTGATCAATTCTAAAGCACCTGTTTTATTTTACCTTGCGCTTGGGTGTTCAGGTAAATTGTCCACTGGAAATGTATAGATATGTTAAGGTGCTACCACATAGAATTAGTAGAAGGTTTAGAATTGTGACTAATATGTAGCTGTATTGCACCCCATGGGAATTCTGCAAGTGGTTGTGAGGTTTAAACTCCCTTAAATAGATTCACTATGTAACACTATTTTTGTTCCTGGGTAATAAGTGTTATTTCCTAATTGCTTATGCCTCAAAAGTATAGAAAATGGCTATTATTCCCCACAGACTTTGCTTTTGTGACCAGGACAGTGATATTTCAAAATATCACTATTGCCAGTGGGAAAATGGGCAAATGTGTGTCTTTTCGTTCACATAAAGTCAGAAAAAAAAACAACATATGAATCCAAATTAACATGTATTTATACTAAAGTAATACAAAGATGACTACAAAAGATTTAGAAGTGAGTAGTTTTTCGAGATTTACAATTATACTGTATTTAGAGGTATTGCCCTGGTCACAAAAGCAAAGTTTGTGGGGAATAATAGCAATTTTCTATACTTTTGAGGCATAAGCAATTAGGAAATAACACTTACTACCCAGGAACAAATTATTTTTTTTTTTTGTTACACAGTGAATTATCCATGCACAATGTTTAAATTGTCTAATTAAACTTTTGAAGTTTTACTTCAGGCTGCCTGGCTTTTTTTTTTCTTCTGGAATTGCACTCTGCTGGATTAAGATCCCAAATAGGAGCAAAAACATGGGCTAGAGGGCAAAGTGATAATAAGCTGCAGGATGGGGGTGTCTGGAGCAGGTGTAACTCGGAGACAGCAGTGTAGTGCACACTGCATTTCTGTAGAAAAGTCACGTAAGCCTAAGATTGCTGGTCATTGTTGTCACTGACTAGTTGAAAACTAAAGTTTCTTGATGGATTCAGTGTCTATGTTTTGTGTCAAGGCTGTGCTTGTCCAACATGGGTATAATGCACTTGATTGTCTTGTATTTCCTTCAAGTACTTTACAGCAGTGGCCAGTAGACAGTTTGCATGGTTCCATTATTTGTGGTTTATTTCATTGAAATTTATAAAAGAAACCTAAGTGAATCTGGCATGCGTTTCAATAATATTTGATTTGACGTTGCTGTTGGAGAGCTCGGTGTGTGTTCATTGAAAGGGCAAATGAAATTGACATCAGAATCCCAACAAACAAAGAACTGCTTGCATGGGTGACATGTACTACAGTACATTCTATGCTATACATTTTAAAGCATGGAAGTTTTTGTACAGGAAAATAGATTACTGCACCGACTAAATGTTCTGGATCGCTACCGTCCATATTCAAGGCATTGGTATAAGATCTTGGTTTCATACTTAAACAACTACTTTGAATGTGTATGAAACATCAGAATTCAGCTCCCCTGTACAGTATCACCATTACCCAGTTCCCTTGCAGACTTTCCTCTAGTGGGTCTGTTCTCTTTCTTACACCCTCTCGAGCCAGTGTTTTGAGGGGGACTGGTTAATATTTACACTTGTAGACTTGGAGGTAAGACATGATTCTGACAGCACAATTGAAACAACAGAGGTGCTTTAAATTCTGAGGTTTATAAAGTCGCTAGAATGCGATGACTGATACAGAGTGAATCTAAACAACAAGACCAATACATTCGTTAAGAAAACTGCACCCATACAAAGCTGTTTAAGGTCTGACAGTAAATTATTTTGGGACAGTATTGAACAGTAATGCTGCAGCTGAAAGTGGTGCCACACTGAAAATGGGGCAGTGTTCAATATGATATCAGTTTAGTGTTCTTGGAAATTAACCAGTGTAATAGAAGCTGTGTAGGTGGATAAATAAGCCAGTCTGTCACCTCTTGCTTACAGTACATTTTCAGGTTCAGAAAGTGCTGTATGGCTGTGAGCTAAGAGGAAGCTCTGATGCTGCTGGCATTCGCTGTGAAACAGCGGTGGCTTCCTCCTGACATATCACCAACCCCACATTCTATTTTAAGTAAGTTTAGTCAAGACTTTGTTTTATTGCTAATACCAGGACTACATCATTCGTTTTGTCTCTTGTTATAGAACTAACAAAAAATGCTTTTTTAAAAATTATTTAATTTTATTTTTCTATAAAAAGAATACCTTAAAGTATGCATTCTGAACCGTAGTCCCAGTATAACATGCTAATAGACTGGGTGAAAAACTGAGAAATACATAGATGTGTTGACTACAGTATATCTTCACCTGTGATCGGTGTGTATTTGACTGATATAAAGTTGGGGTGAGTTACAGTACTTGACTCAAAAATCATTGCTGGAGCACTTAATTTACTCTCAATGTCGTTTATATGAAAATAAGTTAAATGCATTTCAAAACTATATGCATACCACCTTCACGTGAGAGCAGTTTATAAAAAGGAAGGGGTTTGTAGAATTTCTAATTGTGCAATAGAAAGATTGACATTGCGGCTGGTTTTCCCCTTGGCTCGATCTTGCGCTTCAATGGCACACTCTGTTCATGCTGTAGTAGGCGTGGTATGGTATCCAGTCCACATGGTAAGAGAGTTAATGAGTAGTGTTTTTCCTGAACTTTGTTATATTTTTTAATAAAATCTCTAAGCAAGGAAACGTTTTTTGTACATTGCTGTGTACTTGGATTTTGGACTGGAATGCTGAAACGTTGGAAGTTTTTATTTTTAGAATCTGCTAAAAAATAAGAACGGCTTGTTGTAGATAAGCATTCGTAGCTTGAACTGGTGTTTTTTTTTTTTTTTTTTTTTTTAATTGAAAGCAGCAAAAATATGGACATTGTGATCCAGCAGATTTATTGTCAGTGGACTTCACATTCCGCAATCTTCCCAATACTAGGCAGACTGCTTTTTTCACTTGAAATTGTTCTGTATGGTTTTGGACCGAACGGCCTTTTATGTTTAGTTTTTATGTTGGAACTGCTGCACTAAAGTAAAGGACCTCCAGGACACACTTCAAACAGGTAGGCCAGGCATCTCTCTTTAACAGTTTTAATGTAAAGTGTGTGTTTGTGTGAATTTGAAGATGTTCGTTATTTAGTAGTATTTGACCATATACAATTATAAGGCAAACATTATATTCATTACTTCATAGATTATTGATTGTGTGTTAGACTGATATTTAAAAATAGGACTTGTGGCAGTGCTTGGGAGGTTTATGGACATTAGTATGTAGAGAAGAGTATTGTCTGGCGTTGGATTTGAGGACTCGAATACACACAAATTGTAATGCTTGAGTACTCTAGCAATTCCACCCCGATTAGTTAAAGCAGTGTTTGTTGTCTTCTAAATAGGCCATGGCAAACCCTTTTATACCCCAGACCAGTAGCCTCATGTCAGCCTGAATGTAGGTTCCTGCTTTTGTTTCAGTGGCCAAGTGGTTCTGCAGCAGTTTGGAAGGCTGTGATTAATGCAGAATAACCCTTGAACTAAAGGAACCCGCTCTTTTGCTTCATGTTCCTCTTTCACATGCATTCAAAAAATGAGGGCTGGCATAAGCCACAGTTGCAATTAAAAAGCAAACTGGGATGCCAGAAGCTGAAATGAGCCTTGGGTGTTGGTGAAGTGAAATGAAAGTGAGTTGACACGTGTGGTGATGTGCTTACAAACTGTCTGTCTGCCTGCCTGCCTGCCTGCACTCACCAGGGCCATTTTCAGTGGCGCCTAAACCCAAAAAGACAGTTGCCAAAAAAATGTTTAGTCGCAGCCTGGAGCCTTGCATGGTTTAGCTTGTATGTCATTAGAAATTCTTGAATTACTGCCTTTTATTATGTACAGTTGGGTGCACATTATTCATTTTGTTGTAGTTGTTGTTATTAGGATTATTATTGCAGTAAAAAAAAATACATAGCTGTACCAGAAATCTGGATTTGCAAAATCAGGTATTTGCCCAAAAAACTGCATTCCTGTTTTAGTTCCTAACCATTTACTCAGGTAGCGGTAACAATTCACCACAAACTACCAATCAAACTGTAATTGGAACTATTAACAGTATGAAGAGGCCCCAAAGACATGCTCTGATGGTGCTCTGCTGCCTTGCATTTGAACTGTTCTTGCTTCTTGATTGCATCAGGAGTGCCAGAAACACTTAGAATGTGAATAATGTCTTCTGGTCATTTCAGTGGGTAATTTCTGCCATCCCATTTAAAGGTATTTGTGAAATTACTTTTTAATGACTGATCTGTACATTACGTGACAATAGTTTGTAATGTTTCAGTTTAGCCTGAAGGATATTTAATGGTGCCAAATTTGTTAAAAAAAAAAAAAAAAAGAACATCAAAACTACAACTATAAGTGGTTTAAAAAGTTGTAATTGAAAGCTGTAATAAAACATATTTCTAAGGTGGTGTATCCATTATATATGTTTGTATTGCTGAAAACGTCAGTTTATGTTGAAGGCGTCAATTCACATCTTGGAATGCCCCCCCCCCCCCCCCCCCCCCAATGCACACGCAAGGCAAATCATCACAACTTCAAGGTCAGAGTCAATACAGGTGCTGCAGTGTCTTCTGGCAATGCTATTTTATTTCACTTAATTTGTATGTTCTCTTCTGCATTCTATTCTTATCTTTTTGTATTTATTGATTTATTGACTGATTTGTTTTATGATTCTGAATTTCTTTTCTTTGTCTTGTTTCTGTGCTTTTCTTGTCCCTGTCTTTCTTTCTTTGGATCAACTCAGTCTCCACTAAATAGCCAATTGTTTTCTTTTTATTTGATTGTTGTTTTTGTGCTCCACTTTTTTTTTTTTCTCAGTGAGTTCCTCTCATGATGTTTGTTGATGTAGTAATTGTAAAAGTGAATGAGATTATTTACATGGTGTTCAGTTCAATCAGTTCCGTTGAACAACTTTTGGATTGGTGCAGAGATTTGGACTGATTGCTGTGCTGAATATATTGAGCTTGGTACATTAGGAGGTGTTACGCCATATGTTAACAAAACTGTGAATCACAGTGAGAACTTTGTTGACCTGTACACAGGGGTGTGTACCAATGCTGTGAAGAGGTTTTGCAGGACGATGAGTGTTATGCAGAGTACTTTACTACCTCGTCATATCTACCTACCGTCATAGCTGTTGCATGACATGTGGGGTCAAGGGGAAAAAGTACACTTTTCAGAATGATTTACCACATTTCTGAAAGATATCCCATTTAAGGAAAGTTTTTATTATTTTCCTTCTAGTTTTTTTGTTTTTGTTTTTGTTAGGGCACTTAAAAGATACACTGTGCAAGTGCAGTGAGAGCCATAGCTGTATCTTTTATAATGGTAGAGCTAGATTTTGTTTCAATATATTTTTGTATATATGTTTATAATTTCTTTATTTTCCTCACTTTATTTTTATTAAAATTAGCTATTAAAGTTTATGGACAACACACTTGGCAGAATTGTGTTTTCCAGTGTGTGTGTTAAGTGTACAGTAACCCCTATTTCCAGTGCTGTATGTTGGTGTACTGGAGATCTCTATCTGTAATGGAACTTTCAATTCTTTGTCTGTTTAACCAGGGGATTATCCCTTGAGACCTAAACCTCCTTTACAAGGGGTCCTGAACTTAAATGAAGTTCTAAGAAGCAGCTCCAGTGGACAATTAAGAATTGTGTAGGGTGGAGATAGAGTAGCTATGAGTGGCAGACATTCTGGTGTGAAAGTACTGTAATGTACTATTGGCACTCTTGCACGCGATGGTGCATGTTCTAACTAATTTGATACACATATTAGTTTAACTGGTGCAGACTGTGCCCGCCCGCACAAGTATTATGGGCAACAAACTCTAGGTACTGTAGCTGCTGCTGCTGTTCAAGTTATTTCGTTGAAACCCTGATGTCACAGCCTGTCGGTCGGTCCGTCACCTGACAACCACACAAGACAAACTCAGACACTCAGATAAGCTTTGCAAGTGTGTGAGCTGTATTATTAAAATGGCGACTGAAGCGTGTAGGTTGGATGAAAGAAAGAGAAAGCACATTGTTAGATTTTTTTTCTTTGAGTGCAGTGATTCATACAGTTTTCATTCAGTAGTACAAATTTTGATGACTCAGATCAAAGAACACAGCCACTTCCACTGACCTTATTAACCAGCTGCATGAAAAATATGGCTCCAAACAAACCTGTACTAGACCAAAAAAGAGGGCAAATTCAAGAACTTGTGGAAAAAGCATCATGAACTGGGTAGAGCAGGTCATAGACAGAGGAGTTTTTTGTAGTAAGTCTGCAGATTAACCTATACTCTATGAATATAATATAATATCTTTATTTTTTATATAGCACCTATCATAGTGGATCACCATCACAAAGCGCTTTACAGACGTAGGCTGTGAACTGTGAATTATACGCAGAGTCACTTACAATAGGACATTGATTTAACATCTCATCCGCAGGATGGAGCACAAGGAGGTTAAGTGACTTGTTCAGGGTCACACAGTGAGTCAGTCAGTGGCAGAGGTGCGATTTGAACCAGTGACCCTCTGGTTACAAGCCCTGGACTTTAACCACTTTGACCACACTGCCTCCTTGAAGGGGTGTTGATAAGGAGATCGTCCAAAGATTTTAAAACCAGTGGCCCAATATGCCACATTTCTTCACGCAAACACATTCTGAGGCTGTGAAACTGTGCTCTTTAAAAAAAAGCAGTAGCCTGCCATAATTGAAAAGAATGAGAAAAGCCTCTTGCCTTCAAAATCACTTGCTTTCTGGCAATAATAAAACTCCCCAAGAGCTTACATACCAAAATGATGGGATTCTTTTAAGTGTTTTTTGTTAACAAAATTAAAAATAATCATTTTCTACAGTTTAGGTAAAACCTTGTGAAACCAAGTCAGCTATACATACATATAGCAAATAGAAGGATATAATTAGAGGATTAGCATGAAAAATCTTCAAGCACATCTAACTATGATCAATTTAAAAGCTTTTGGACTAAACATATGTTAGCTAATTCAACAACAGACATCCCTTCCCCAATATCCCCCTTAACTTTCTCACCCCCACTTAATGATTCTCTGCTCTGTTGGTCCTGTCAATCTAACTGTTTGGTTTTTTTAGGCCTTTTAACAAGAGTGACCAGCATCTATGCAGTATAGCAGTAGTGCAGCTGTTAAAGAAATATTTACATTTAATTTACAGCAGAGGGAAAAGAGCTAGGGATGTTTTCAACTGTGAGAGCTTGTGACCTTTATAAGTTGTATCAGTTTTATTTTTTGAAGACTTTATAGGCTAATGGCTGGAGAAGAAAACACTCAAACCTTGTTCCCACAAAACATCCAACCACTATTAATAAATAGATCTGTGAATGTACTGCTGTGCAGTTTTATTAGAGTCCCTTGTAGCTTTATTCAAATGTTATGAGTGCACCAGGAAATAGTTGATCCTCCAAGACTGTTATTAGTTAAGGATTAGTCTGAGATAGCTGGTGTACAGTAGAACTCTGTATTTCACAAATGATTTCCCACCACACTGTGTTTTTCACTGGCCCTGGCAACACAGCTTCCTACTACAGTACACAGGTGATGGAGCTGGAGGAGCGCTGTGAGAGTAGCTCCAACGAACACAATGCACATGAGTTGCACACAATGCACGTGCTTTGTTCTGCTCAATTTACAGTATGTTTTAATGTGTTTTCACATCTTTAAGAGCGTTGTAGGGTGGAAATAGTTAGATTGTACAATGTGTTATATTTGGAAAATCCTATAGTACACTGTAGATTGACACATTCGCTTTCAGATTCATCTTCATTTACTGACTTGTACAGGAGATTGATCAACAGAGACGTGAAGGTGGATTGATCTACTTGTAGATAGATGGAAGATAAATGGGGTAGCTCTGCGACAAAACAAAGCGAACAGAAAGAGAATTAGCCTTATCCAGATATTTCACCTGCTGAGGCCTGTACTCCTGCTGTAGTTGCCATAGGTTACCAAAATATTGATCAGTATAGAAAGAAATAAATGGTATGCTGTAATTGCGAACTCATTGTACTTGCACACCTAAGCGTTTTCAAGTGTCTGAAAAAGGAAACTTGGTGAAAACATTTACAATTAGGCATTATCTCTTGGTTGCAGATATATCCAGATCTGATGTTTTCAGCACTGTTGTTTTGGTGTATAACTTGTTTGTTGATTAATAGAGAGGGTCTGCATTGGTTTGAATTTGGATTCTGGTAAGAGTTCAAGGGATATTACTACAGTAGATAGTAGATGCTATCTCTCGCTCTCTCTCTCTCTCTATATATATATATATATATATATATATATATATATATATATATATATATATATATATATATCCACACAAACAGTGCTGTGGGTGCCCTTCTCAATTGCCTCAATGCCCATCAAAAATATGTCTGTTCAAGGCAATTATGGCTGCAGTGCCCTTTACCCTACAGCAACTAGAGATGCCTGTACACATCAAATTAGGAAGAGTTTGTATCCAGACAATAGCATGATTACGTGGTTTGCATGGTTATTTCACATCAGAGGAAAAAAACAAACGAACACTACCCTTTCAAGCAAATGGATTTCTACTGCGTGTAATAGTGTCATCTCTGAAAAACAGGCCTGAAAAAAAAAAAGTTGGTCCTTGCACAATCTGCAAAACAAATTGAAAATTAATACTTTTTTCAGGTCAGTAGTTTAGAAATATTTAAGATACTTACTTACAATTGGTTTTCATTCAGGTTTAAAAAAAGATTTACCATAACTAACTTAAATATGGTTCGATTGCCGTTATTTCCTCATTTTAATGTCCTTATTTTTACCACAACGAAACCAAAATGGTAGGAAATACTTTTCTGCGTTGTAGTACAGTGTTTATTATTATTATTTGTCCATCTTATGATAAAGGTAAGTTTATGTTTTTTGATTTCATCCATAAATGCAACACGGTGCCTCTGCATTTTGTATGTTACACGTGGGAAACATACTGAGTTTAGCTTATGTTAAACTGTGTACAATATATGCTATTAAAATGAAACAAAATGGTCCCATGGCAAAGCAGTAAAAGCTAGGCTGCTGGTTACCGGGCCGACGGACCACCCAGCACCAATGCAATTGGCAGGGTTGCCGGTGGGGGGGGGTTTCATTTCCTGGTCAGGGATCTCGCTGCCTCTCAGTGCGCAGCAACCCCCTGTCTGCCTAGTGCTGAATTACTATGTGCGGTGATGACAGCTGTGTTCCTCTGAAGAGTGCAATTGTCATTGTGCGGAGGCGCTCTAAAAAGAGCTGGTTATTATAATACATTTATCAAACACAATAAGTGTACAATAAATAAGTAAGCAAATTTCCATACCCTTTTTTTACTTTTTTTTTTTTTTTTTTTTTTAACGTTACTGGTTAAAACATTCTTGCATTATCTCTAGCTTTAAAGATGAATTGATGTAAAGACTGGCTTGATCCTTGTATTTTTTATCAGGATGATAAAACAACTTAACTTTTAGTTTTAATCAAAACGCAATTAACACAGAAGCTGTGTATTTAAAAAAAAAAAAAAACCTTGTTGGTCCAGTAGCCACACAGGACAGTTCATAGTATTAAAAATGTAGAGGCAGCTTTTGTCAAAAAACTTAATTTTTTGAACAAATAAATTGTTATACATTTGACTGATGCTTGTCTGGAAACAAACTGTATATAATAAAAACCAGTTAGTCAAATGTTTTGTTTGTTACAAATGTCGTCTAGATGAGCAGTACAATCAAAATAACTATTTTGTGAGTGATATATTTTGAGAAATTATTATACTGTTAATGTAATGGGTTTCGTTGTCTATTACGATTTGTAGCGACTTTAGAGCTCTGTCAAACCTATAACCACACAAACATACTTGGTGTGTAGCAGACAGTTATGTTAAAATATGTATGTGTTTTCAGATTGATGAGTACTGGGATAGTCTTGCATTGATTTCAAAACTGCTGAGCTGACGATACGCACACACTGTCCTCCTCATAGGAGATGAACCTCATCACGCTTCACTAAAGGGTCGAGAGAAGGGTTCCTAAGAATGGGGGTGACGCAAACAGTTTTGAAGGCTGACGGAAAGGAGCCAGAGAGCAGGAAGGTGTAATGGGGGAGGAGATAAAGGGAAGACAAGCGGGGGGCAATGGATTGGAAGAAGCGAGGTGGAAGGGGTTCCAGGGCACAAGTATTTGGCCTGGAATCCAGGGGTAAGGAGCAAAGGTCTGAGTCAAGCAGAGGTGTGAAAGTTGAGACGTGGTGGGGTGGGCGGGGTGGCAGTAAGGTGGAATTGTTCAGTTGGGGGAGGGGGAAGGAGAAGATGGTCTATTAAAATATATGTATATGGCAATGCCTATCCTTAATAAAGGGCCAGTTTTATTATTGCAAAGCAGGAACACAAACATTGGTAAGCAGTGAAAATGTTAAGGCTGTGAATTTAGGTTTCTTTTTGCTCGTTTTGTTTTTACCATAACAGAAACAGAATAGAAGGTGTTGCTATACTACTGTTTCTTAAAATAACTTGAATGTAAAGCAACTGCCTCGGGGTAGGAAAACAATTAGCAATCCCTGATTTTTTTAAGTATCTCACCCCAGAGTGGGTGTGAAGATTCCCTGCCACACCTTGTGCTATATTCACAACACTGCTATGCAGCCAGTAGTGTATGGACTCAATTTCCCTTGTATAAAGATCCCTGTTGCTTGAGGTGGCTGAGCCAGTTATTTCATAGCACACTATTGCCCTACTCACTCTGCATCTTTTGCTGTAGCTGTGCAAAGAGAATCTGGTTTCCCATGAAGACCCAGGTTTTATTTAGTCAGTGCCCTCATAGTACCCATCACCCACATTAAAACATGTGTACAGTGCCAGCTTTCACTGTGTAACTGTGGATGTTTTACACACTAATTTGAAATGTCATAAACATTAAAACCAAAATAAACAAATCATAATTAAAAAAAAATAATGAAATTATTTATGAATTTATATTATGAAGCTTTACAAAAAAAACACTAACAAGAATGTGTGAGTGTAATGAGGGTTTGAATAAGCTTGATTAAGTGTGCTAACACTCCTGGTTTAAATGGTTGTGTTATGTAGAGAACAGCACTTTTTTTTTTTTTTAAATCATCTCCATATTCTTTTTTCAGTCTGTTGTGAATCCAACCAAATAAGCGTGTTTACAGCAATACAAAAAGTCAGTCATGTATTCTTGAGGTAAAAAAATATATATTTCAGCTTTCATCAGCATTTGACAGTGATAAACTAAATATCCTAAATGTTCCTCTTCTGGACTTATATATATTAATGTTATTATAAACATCCCAATAACTTGTTGTACCTGAACAAATGATATTCACAAAGTAAACTGAAGCTTGTGCATGCTTGATGAATTGATTTGCCAGGTTTCTTAGTGGTGCATGTCACCAGCTATAGGTGCAGTTCTGGAAGACTGTCAGCTCTCCATGCATGTAGCATCTCTTGCTGTCATGTGTAAGCGAGCAGGGCCACTTTACTACTGCAGGAGTGCAGATGGTTTCAAAGAGGACAGGAGTTGGTCATGTCTTATTGCAGTATAGCAGCCAGTATCAGAGTTCATTAGAAAGGAGTCATTTGCACAGGTCTGTCAATCTCACTTTTTTTAAAGGATGACATGGCTTATTGACAATAGTCCAATTTCCTGAGTGTCTCTCTATGGATATTTGGGCTATTCAATATAAAAAATAGCCCTGGACCTACTAAGCAGGTAGTTTTGGTCAATATCCCCTAATCATCTTCAAAGGGTGAGTTAAGTTAATGTTGTGCTTGTAATACTGTGATCAAGAATTTGTGTAGTAGCCTAAAGCAAGCAGATACATATAGATAAATACATTTCTTCCTTCCTAAATCATAAAGCGAGAGTTCTTTGAAAGTGTAATGTGAAGGTAAGTGACCTCTAGACATGAAAATTCACAGAAGTGGACCATAAGAAAATAGTTTGACTTCACTACTAAACAAATGTGGTATGAAAAATAAAAACATTCAGTTTAGTTGATCATAATCAAATCAAATGAACCGAACACTATTGCGCTTCATGTTGCTTTAGCACTTTGTACTGTATCTGTTTGCCGTGAGTAATGTGCAATAAATTAAAGGGTGGAGTAATATGTTGTATGCAGTTTCTAATCGTGCAGGGGTTTGGCACATAGCAAATTGTTCACCTGTGGCTCACCTTTATCTATCTCAGTTTACTAAGCAGTTTATTTACAGATTTCTGAGATAGCTCCCACCTACTGTAATACCTATTAAGCAGCGTCAGTCTCCTTCAAGTAGCAGTTGTTCTCCTTTGGAGCTTGATTTAGGACTTTATGCTTGTAAGTAATATAACATAGGCTAGCAGTTTTGTATCATGCTATGAAGTGACATTAGTATGTACACTATTTATTTTCATTTTATTTAGTGCTCAATATTTTATTTTCAAGCTTGAGATCAGAATGTATATGAAAACATAAATGAGAGTTTGGGTGGAATTGCAACTTCAAAGCACATTGACTTGTCAAAGAAATAGGAGATAAGAAAACCTTCACTTTAAAGCAAAATTGGCCTTTAAGTGGTTATTGTTAATAAGATTGGAAAGGATGGGTTTTCACTGATTGGTTCTGCGTTGCAGTGATATTGTTGTCTGGATTCCAGTCATGGAGAATACAGGCTGTGTTAACAGTCTAATCCTATTTAGCCAGGTATGCAGGCAGGCTGTCTTTGTTCGTGTTGAGAGAGACATTAGCAATTTAATTTTCTAATTGTGACTCTCTGCCTAGCCAGAGCGGAGACTTGTAGAGTACGAGTTACGTACTCAGAAATGAAGAGCCGTGATGGGCTGTGACAATCAAATGGAATAAAGAGGATTTTTCTCTCCCGTGCCCTGACCGTTTGTTAAGAAAAGTTGAGTCTGTCGCATCGGTTAAGTTACTCTGTGTAGAACTGTGGCAGGACAAAAAGCCCTAATTGTAAAATGTGTTTGTGTTGGAATATAGGATTGGCAGGGAATCCTCCCTGCCAGAATGCACAGGTGGATTATGGCAATTCCCTAATTAGGTAATCAAGTGCTAATTGGGGAATGGCCACATGTATATAAGGAGATGTTTGAAGGAGAGAGGCCAGTGAAGGCGGTGCTCAGCCTGGCCTTAGTAAGTCTTTGTATGTTCATTCCTTTTTGTGTTTTTTTGTGTAAAGTCTTTATTTTGGCCCCTGTGCCGTTGTCTCTTTAATTAATGTGCGCAGTAGCGCTTCACTGCAGCTTCCTTGTCTGTGAGTCTCCTTTCATGCCGGTAACATCTTGGGCCACAGCGATCTCCTGTTACAATTAATATAGATTTTTATTTTATTGGTTTGAGTCTCATTGTCAATCAACAAATACATACATAAAATATATATATATATTTTATGTATGTGTTTGTTGATTGACAACGAGACTCTAAAATATATTATTCCAGATTACAGCATCTTTTGCAATAAGTGGCACTTCAATATCATTTCTTGATCAGAAACCAGGTCAAATATGCTGTTCACACATCTTGTATTAACATTTCTATGAGCTGTTGCCCTCTGTTGCTGGAATTGTCTCTCCCTATGTCTTAAATACACAGTTATTTGTATAGCAGATCTAAACAAATGGTAAAGCTGGGAAAGAATATTCCATGGGAGGTGAACGAGAGCTATATTAAACAAAAACCTCATAAAAGTTGATGTTTACATAATAAATCAAATATATGTTTCAATATAGTATTTCCAAAAAAAAAAAATTCCTCTGTACCATTCCAATGTACCGTTTGTTTATTATATAATAATTAGACATACAGTGTTTGAAAATACAACGCTGGTACAATGTTGCAAAAGAATAAGCTTGTGTGGAAATTTGTATTGTGTCATGACTAGAGCTTTTTGTTTTTTTTCACTGTAAAAATTGCATATTTCACTGTTTAAAAATAGGTTCAGGGTATTTCACGATTTAAACATATTTATTAACCCTTTTGCGATCCATTTATTCAGTGCCTGTCAGACGTGTCGGGTCCAATTTATTTTCACACGCTCTGTTTTAGAGGGTTTTTTTTCACAGTAAAACAGGTTTAAAAGGCATTGCATATATCAAAAGGACACTCTGCACTGCATCTCCATCTTGTTCGCTGCATTTATCACATACCTCTTTATAGTCGTGCATATGGATAAATCATCTCATGATCACTCGTTTTATCACCAAACTCCTCAATAATGCTATTATATTTTATTTTATTACTGTAACATCTCAAAAAGCTCTGCAAGTGTCTGTGATATTCTTTGAGCGCTGGATGTGGAAGCTTCTCGGCTCCTATCGGTCTTCTTGGCTTTTTCCGGAGAAAAAATGACTAGAGACCTGTGCTTGACATCTTTTTGATGATGTCAGACAGGGTCCAACATTGGACCGGAAAGGGAAAATTGTAATGTCGAACCTGGTCTGACATAGGACCGCAAAGGGTTAAAACAAAAAAAATAGCATTGTCACATTCAGTACTGATCATCTGTTATACAACAAATATTTAAATGCTTAGGTAAAAATAGTGAATGCTAAATTGTAGAATATTTAGTTTTATGTCCACATTTTAAAGTGGGCATTTTCACCATCAGTGAATTATGAAATAAAATAAAAACATAAATACACGTGAAATGTCCCCTTCTTGTACTGGACAGAGCGATCTTTAGCAGAATCTTTTTCATTGAAGACATTTTAAAGAAATCATGCAAATGCAGATAACGCATGTTTAAAATAAGTAATAATTATAATTACTGACACTTACGGTGGACATTTTCTATGAAACCAACTGTATTTATTTCTTCATTTATTTCTTTATATATTGCCCAATTGACTGGCAGTTGTAAATCAATCTCTGTAGTTACTCCTTGCATTGTAATTAAGTGAGCACACAGGAGAGGGTGTGAGAAAGTGGACCACACTAGAATAAAGTGAAATTAATTATCTGTATTTATACAGATTTAATAAATGACTGTACCTGGAAGGTTCAAGGCAACTAGATGCATCTCACTGCTGACTTCTTGTGTAGACCCCAGTCAGACCGTCAGTGGTGAGTTTGTGCTTCTTAATACTTTGACTCAAAGGCAAACACCGGAGTTGTGTGACACGCCTCTGAAGTCTTTGTACAGTGTGCAAGTAGGGGTTAGACCAGTGGTACTCAACTGTGGCCCTCAAGATGCAGTCCAGTCCAGGGTTTTACTCCAAGCAGATTCTAATGTAGTTAATTGAAGCTGTTAAGAGGCAATTAACTAATTTAGGACCTTTTGGAATAAAGACCAGGACTGGAATAGATCTTGAGGGCCAGAGTTGAGTACCACTGGGTTGGGCTGTAATTCCTTGCCATTTTAATGTTTTATATTTAAGCAATAGAACCCAAAGAAGAGGGCTTTCCCGTTTGGTAAGGCCTGTCTCATGCCCACCTTCAGTTTGGGCATTTAATGGTGGTAAAGCCCTCTTATGAGGGTTCTATTGCTATTAGAAAATACTGCGTTAAAAAAAAAAAAGTTTTCCTCAGTATTCCGTGAGTGATGCCTGCTCAGGATTCCAGATGAAGGCTTCAGTATTCTGGCAGTGGGCGGTGTTGGTACTAACTTGGTACTAAAAAAATAACAATAATCTTCTACTTACATGGAGTGGTTCTTCAATTCAGGTACCCTGTGCACAAAAGTGAACATGGTTTGTTAACTGTTTGTTTTTATCTACCTCTTAAAAATGTAAAACATGTAAAAGAATAAAAGTTCTGGTAAATTTATTTTTCAATTAGGATTTGAGTGCACATTTGTGTATTTGTAAGTTTCTCGATTTCATTTACTGCTGGGTCCTAAAATGTTTTGGCAAAAAAAAAAAAAAAAAAAAAAATATATATATATATATATATATATATATATATATATATATATATATATATATATACATACATACATACATACATACATACATACACACACACACACACACACACACACACACACACACACACACACACACACACACACACACACAGATGTAGTAATGTGCATGTGTTAATTCTGATCGTGCTATTTGTTCAGTAGCTTGTTCAAAGTGTGTTCATAACGTGTGTTCAAAGCCTTACCTGTTATATGATGATATGCTGAAAATAAAGTTGCTGAAAGTAATCAGTCTGCATTCAGTTGTTGGATTTATACGTGTCATTCAAACCAGAGATTAGTTGTGATTTGTTGTGGTTACTGTGTTGGCGCTGACAGTTAATAGCAATTTAAAAAAATCTTTTAATCAAGCAGAAAAAAAGATCAAGTACATAAATATATACTGTGTTTAAGTATTATCCGGTGGATTGATTTGGAACAGGTTAAACCTAATTTGAACGAGAACATTCAAGGTCCTTCACCAAAGATTAGGGACATCATATTGACCAATCAAGTTAAAGGAAATCTTGAATCTCCCAATCATATACATTATACACTGCTCAGGGTCTTTTAGCATGTTTCGCATTATGTATTCCATGACACATCACAGAGAAACCCTATTCAAGACTATTGTTTTTTGTCCTATAGGAACCCCTCTTCAGATTATACAGAATTTTTAATATAATTAATTCTTCGAGGAAGGGGTGAGGGGCCCCCTGGCCTTACAGTAAAGTTCACTTTGATTTGTGGATAACTTTTCTCTTTACCCAATAACATGAACTAGATTCAGAACCAGGAATTGATGTGAGAGACCAGAGCATTACTTAACTCCACAATGCTGCTTTGTAAACTAATACAATGTTCAGTATTTCAGGATTGTAACTCTCTTTTTCACATTGAATTTCAGACTCCAGTCAGAATAACGGAGTAGGAGCAAAGGCCACACTGAAGCAAGGGAGCCAAGAGCCCAGCCCTTGTTTTCATCTTCAGCTGCAGGTTCGTAAGCCCTCCTCGGCCACACAATGACGTCCGAGCTGGAGAGTAGCCTCACCTCCATGGACTGGCTGCCACAGCTCACCATGCGCGCAGCCATCCAGAAGGCAGACGCAACACAGAATGCCCACGGACCGGGCATGACCAAGAAGAACGCCTTGCTGGACCCCAACACCACTCTGGACCAGGAGGAGGTCCAGCAGCACAAGGACGGCAAGCCCCCGTATAGCTACGCCAGCCTCATCACATTTGCTATCAACAGCTCTCCAAAGAAGAAAATGACTCTGAGTGAGATTTATCAGTGGATCTGTGATAATTTCCCTTATTACAGAGAGGCTGGCAGTGGTTGGAAGGTAAGATGGGTATCCTGCTGTATTCACTTGCATTTAAATGGAACATTGTTGAAGCTGACTTGGCCATTTCATTCTTCCTCTACATTATCACTTACACTGGGTTTGGCATTTCCTTTATTATGTCAAAAATTTTAATATCACTGAAATTTATGTACATCGATCTTTTTATTTTTAAGTTCTTGGGATATTGGAATTGTGAATGGGTTCTGGCCTCTGATTGGTTGTGATAAAGGCCATATTTTGGGAACAGCTTGCACAAGTTTAATTACAACGTTTGGAACATGTTGGTTGATTTCCATTGTTTTTTTGGTTGGGGATAGGGGGTGGTTCAAAACGTGAGCACTGTGCTCTGAAATAACTAGTCCAGTGAGCAGGAACTGTGCTGTGCATAACTGGAAGCTGATGCTTTATCAATAGCGTAAATTACCTTTCAGGTAAGAAACACTAAAAATAAGGACAGAATATCTTCAGATTCTTGTAAACTGATACTGGTTCCTTGTAAATA
The DNA here is from genome assembly GCF_017654505.1 of Polyodon spathula. Taxonomy (NCBI): domain Eukaryota; kingdom Metazoa; phylum Chordata; class Actinopteri; order Acipenseriformes; family Polyodontidae; genus Polyodon; species Polyodon spathula. Next base: position 17,235,498 of record NC_054549.1, on the reverse strand, counting down.
TAAAAATGATGTCAAATGGTTTTTCAAATGTGTTCACAGAGTCTCGTTAGCTGTAGTTAATGCATTATTCATAGTCTTTTGGAAGTCTGGTATTTGTACTTCACATTACCCATACATATTATGTTTTAGGCTTACTGTAGCTCCTATTTATTACATTACACAGTCCTGTATAACTAAGGCTGTATTTATTTCACGGATTTCACGAATTCTGTGAAATGTACTGCAATGTAATAATGTAGTTCCCGGTGAAAACTCCCATTTGTGTAAGAATAGTGGCCATCATTCTAAGCTTTTTAGATACTGAGAAACTTGCTGTTTTGCTTGATAAAGGATCAGTTATCAGTGAGAAACCTTCAGCCACGCATTAACCCTTTTAATATTTATTTTTGTTGCATTATCCAATTTTTAAACAAAATTCCAACACAAGTATCTCCAACATTGTACAATTTGAGTAAAATTTAACATTTCTTGAGGCTCTGCCTCTGATTCTGAATCATCCTCTAGTTATATAAATATAGAATTTTTATGATGCATATATTTACCTTTATGAAGCCTGTCTGTGATCTTATTATAAATGCAGCTCTGTCAGTAGACTGCCTGGTTAACTGGTGGCCTGAATGCAATTGCTTTATAGTACTGTATAAAACACTGGCATCTGCACTACCTTCAATTGTAACCATAGGTCTGCTGATTTTCCATTTTTGGGAATAGCAAATTCTGTTTTTCAAAAATGGCCAATTCCTTTTTCTCTCCCCACTTTTTATCAAAATATTCAGAATTAAACATGGCATTTTAACATGACTATAATGTTATTAGTTAAAATAAGTACATTTAAAAATATTACCAGAGTTATGTATTTGTTATTTTTTTATTAAAGCCAAGAGTTTTGTTTAATAATACTCTTGTTTCTGTAATACTAAGTAAAGCACCTGAATACACGTCAGCCCTGTCATAATGTTTATAGACATCATTTGGCTCATTGCTGGCATTAAAATAAACAGGAAAACCAAGAATTATATTACAACAGTTCAGAAAACAAATGTCCAGCCCTGTTGTGAGAATCATATTTACAGTCTTTCACTGACACTGTAGTTCAGTCTACAAATGATGGGGAAAATACCTGTCTGTCCTATTGCTGGCGTTACAGTAACACAAAAAAATGACACAGTTTAGTAACAGTCAGCAGTGTCATGTGAGAGTAATCCTGTTTGCATTACTCCACAAATTAATTGTAGCGCTTTGCTGGCATTACAATAACCAGGATAAAATATCAAACATTAATAAAAATGCATAATTAATCCTCCCAATTTTTCTCTGCTAATTGTGCCTTGTTATTTGCTAAATTTAACAAGAGGTGTATCTCCAGACACAATATCTTTATGAAACAAACGGTGTGTAGTGTAGTGACTACATCTTTAAACAGTAAAGTGATCATCTTCGTTTTAGGAATGTATAGTTAGAAAAATAGCTTTGAGCTTGTTTCTTCATTGTCAGATAATATAATGTAATTAACAAACGACCATGGTTTAATATTGCTAATTATAGCTTTATTAAAGGCAGGTAGCATGGAAGGAAATTAACAAAACAATAATTAAACATGCCATTAGTTTGGCTTACTTACTTCGGGAAAGCCTCACCTAAGCGCAGTACAGTACCTTATTTTTCAGCACAAAAGGATGCAGTGCTTTGACATTGCTGCCGTCGTATTTGCTTTCTTGTTCTCTATGTTCACGACTGGCAGTCTGATCTTGTAATGGTATTGATCATGGATGACAGCAAAACATGCAGATAATCAGATTTTTTTTTTTTACTGAGACATTGCGTTTTTTTCTTCATTGTGCAGACGCCTTATTGAGTTTCAGCATGTGAGTGAAGTGACATGATGAATATTTGCAAAAAAATGCACTTTTTACATTTATTTGTATTTTTGACTGAATTAATATTTTGATTTACACCTTTTACCAGTTTTTTAAAAGGGAAATAAAACTGGCAGAGTATTGTGATTTTTATTTATGTTTAATGTAGTATTTATACTTCTGCGTAATGCTGAAAGATTATGCCTCACTGGTTAGTATTCAATTATAACACGAGTTAAAAACTGTAAAGTTCATGAGCAGCCCTATCCATAGAGGCAGAATCTCATACAGATGGTTCGCCCACCCTGCAGATCATGCGAGCGGAGCGGAGCGGGACCATTTTGCTAGGAGCGTGGAGAGGAGTGAAGTGCCTGAGCAGAGCATGAGCTTGAAAAGGCTCTGGCACCGCTCCAACAGATGTTTTGCAAAGGAAAAATATTTGACACTGTGCATATATGATGTAAGATATGATCCATAAATGATGCACCTTTTACGATGTCCAACAATATTGTGCAGTCCATTGAAGTCGCTCTTTATAATTAAAGTTAACAAAATAATCAATAATGTACAATTGGCACAGCGAAAGCCATTGTGTGCTTGTATATGAGCCATGTTAATTGCAAATTCCACAGAGCTTATACAGTTAAAACAATCTTTAAACACATGATATGTGTAAAAGGGTCAGTGTATTGTAGGATCCCAAGCTGAAATACGACCCCATCAGCTTGGGGTTAAATTACTTTTACAGATAGGTGAATTCGTGTTGTGTTCAGCTTGGGGTTGTCTTGCGAATGATCCCCTTGAGGTACAGAAGATTCACTTCATGTAAAAGTGAGATTAAGTTATTCTCCAGGGAATTGAAAAAAAAAAAAAAAAAAAAAAACTTTCAAAACCCTGTTATTGCTGTAATAAATATTTTGCAGACCTTTTTTTTCTAAGAGTATGTGTCAGTTATAGTTGTCAACATATAATATGACAGAAATGACAATTTAGCCTTATAAGAGCAAAAAGCACTGGGGGGAAATACAACTTAACGCAGCCGTTAAAGTTAAGTAAAAATGTAATGTATCAAATTACATAAATACAGATTTTTTCAGAATTTTTTCAAAGAGCAATTTATTTGGTACTTAAATTAATGAAGTAAGTAAAGCAAACATTTTAATTTTTTTAGTTGATTAATTTGCATTATATTGGCTTTGAACAGTGATCAGTTTTTTTAATTGTTTTTTACACATACATTAACCTAAAAAAAAAAAAAAAGTATTGTTATACATATATCTGAATTTCAGGGGTTTGATTGACTGCGTTCAAGTAGGTTTTTACAGACAGATTTTCAAAACATTTAGTTTCTGTTTTTTTGCAGTATCAAAACATTTTTCCAGAAAAAGTTCAAGTTATAAGTGCTAGTGTAAAAAGTTGTTTGAGTTTACAAATTTTTGAAAAAAAAAAAAATTGGTGATGTGATTAGTGTTTTAAAGTTCAAAAGGCCATGGAAAGGTATGAAGATGTTTAATTTAACTGCCATGGAGAGGGGGGCATAGCATGGGCACGAGCACCAAGGTGTTTTCAGGCGGTGGAGTGAACTTCCATTTTTAGAATCCCCCCCCCCCCTTACAGGCCATGACTGCATGGGGCTGGGATCGTGGTAACGACTCTAGCTGGTTTTGGTGAAACTGACAACCTACCTGTAGTAATCAAACTTCTGTGTAAACTTCCAGTATAGGTTATCAAAAAAGTTTACATTTCTGTCCTTGTTTGTTTCTTAATTCTTATCGAGCCTACAGGATAGTGAGACTAATGCACTGTTTCTGTTTTCCACTGGGATTAAGTTGAAAGCAGTTTGAATTCAATCCTGTTGGTTTCCATCAGCAGCAGATCGATATGACCGTACAAGTTTGAAATACATACTGCAGGTGCCCAATCACGGTCCTGGAGGGCCAGTCCAGGTTTAACGGGTAAAATTGTATAATTAACTACTCACGGTCTGGATGGAGGTTTAATTGGCGCAATTTACAGCAGGGTTAGAACAAAGACCAGGACTGGAAGAGCCAAGTTTGACCACTCCTGACACACTGAGAGAGTTTGCTGTGGCCCAGTTGCTCTGATGGAGGAACTTACCTGCGTGATGAGCTCCCAGGGTGAAGGACATTAGAGGCTACTTTAAAACAGGGCAGGGAATTCATTATACCAGCGGGGAGGTATTGGATAGGTGAATTCAAATGACAATAAATATAAATGTGATACATTTGTCAATTGAATATTCTGTGAAATCAATTACTAATCAATTAATCAATTACTAGAGACCCCTTATCCCAGGGGTTACGTTTATTTTGAAGTATTCAAATACAGTTTAATATTCGTGGAACTCTTGTTTCTTTAACCTCGCAAAGTTTCACAAATCCCAATTTTAACAGACTTTAGCTCATTTAAAGTAATGCATTGACTTTGCATTAGGAATGAGAAAGTTTCCAGTGATAAGTATTCTGTAATGGTTATGCTAAGGTGAATTACATTGTGTCCACAGCGAGCACATTTACTCAACATTGAAGAAAGTGTTCTCGCCCCCTTACGACCATGACACTTGAGAATTGAAGCAATGGGAGTATAGTAAATACTATATTATGAAAGATTCTTTAACCTTTGTGATAAAATACAGTTAGATTTAATAAATGAATAGAAACAAACCCTTTCACTGCCACCTTGTGCCCATTTCTATTTTGTTTACAAACCATTTGATCTGATTTGACATACCCCTTATGGTACCGGGGGTGTTTTTTTTTTGTTTGTTTCCTGAAAATAAAAAATCTGAAAGGAATATCCAAAAATATATCTTGTTTATGGTAAAACAATATTTTAAAAAACCTCACTCAATATTTCCCGTATCCATTATGTCTTGAAAATATATAATTAAGAGTACGACTAGCGCTTTTGCCTTCTGTCTTTTTGTAGTGTGTAATTTTATAGCTGACGTATAGCAGAATGTTTTTTAGGTTCAATGTAGTGCTTTAGGCCATGGATTATGCCATTACCTGCATAAACTGGTAAGGGGCTAGTAAACAAGATGGAAGCAGAAACTATTACGATTACAAATACACAAAGCCTGCTGAAGACATTGATAAAGACATCTTATTGAAACCTCTCAAACAGTTTAGGGGCTTCAGTCCATTCTGCAGATCCTCTTAAATACATTTTAAGCCAAGTCTCAGAGCACACGTTGACCAAGACTGCTTGCTAATATAATAATAACAATAATAATATGCATACTCCCTTAGTGCACCCTCGTTCACCTGTGTGAGGCAAGGTTGCAGAAGCCAAATGTTTTACTACTGAAAAATATTTATAATTTAAACCCATTTGCTTCAACATGGATATTCTGTTCAATGTTTTTAATGTTGCATTTATTTTTTGTCCACATATATTCTCTCTGTGCTCGAAACAGACATAGAGACAGCTTTGTCTCAGTCTACCAGTCTGTTAGCCGCTTCTAGTGAGGCGCATCAGCATTTCTGCCTGTTATGTACCTGGTTTTCTTTTCTCTGTCCTGGTATACAGTTGCAGACATGAATAATGATTAAAGTACCACAAATGCAATAATGAAAGGTGTGACAAAACAAAGTGAAAAATGCACACCTTGTAGCTTAAGTACTGGACAAATTCTAAAGTAATCCAAGAACTACCAGTAAGAACAACGCCAACATTCCTGGAATGGAAATGGTCTTTTTGTTTCTGATTCGCCAAGTGTTTTGGTCTCGGATATTTAAGGACTTGCACAATCTGCCATGTAGCAGACAAACACAGACATGTAAAATTGAAAATGTTTAGGAGCGAGTTAGTATGTCGTTCGTGCGGTTCAGGTAAATTACAGTTTTGATACCATTCCTGTTATGCTACACTGCACATTTTTGTGAATTACGGTAATTTACAGAATCATTTCTCCATTTTTAGTAAGCCTTCATTTTATGCATGATGTACTGTGTTCTGTGATATTAAGGTTACCATGGTATTTTTTTTTTTTTTTTGACTGTTATCGTACCGTGGAGATTTTATACCGGCCCATCCCTAGTGCAAAATAAATAATTTCTTTATTGCTTAATTCAGAAGTGGAGTGCACCTTTAACATGGGTCTTTGACTTGGAATTTAGTGGTGTTAGAGTCTAGAATGTGTTTGAGAGTGAGTGTGTTTGATTGTAATGAAGTAGTCTATTACCTTTTGGCTTACACTAGGGGTGAGACGATACACCAAGGTCACAATACAATACATTTCACAATATCTCTACTCGACAGACTTGAAAATAATTACACTTTCAATTCTATAGACACAGATTCAGTTCGTGGGAAATAAATATAATTTAATTTGAAGTAGTAAACCACTAGTTTGAATTTAAAAACAAAGCAGTATGTCAACTTTTATATCCATTTTAGCTGAATTAACCAAATCTCCCTACCACATTTCTGAGAGGGGATAAAAAATACTAAGCAATGTGTTTGATAACAATTAAAGTACAAACTATATTCAGGTGTTTCTTTAGAAAAATCTCAATGCCAAGTTTTCCAGCATTAAGATGTCTAATCAATAACGATTTAAATATTTTTACAACGTACATCAACATTTTTGCTTGCATTATACTTAAATAACTCAATAGATTATTATTTATTATTATTATTATTATTATTATTATTATTATTATTATTATTATTATTATTATTAATACTTTTTATCACTTAGTATTTGTATTTTTGAAGTTAAGGTTGAGTATGTTATTTTATTTTGTATTAAATAAGTTGTTTGCATCAGGATTAACACATCTGTTTAAAGAACGTAACATATTCAACCAAATCAAAGTTTAAGGGTTATTCAACCAAATAAAAACATTAGGGTGCACTAAAAGGTGAGCAAATATAAAATCAAACTTGTAAGAAATGTAAAAATGCAATATGTTTTGTCATCTATAATAAATAGCTTTACAGGAAACGTTCTTTCTACCAAAAGAATGTCAGTTTTTATAGCCTATCCTGCCTGCATGTGTGTGTAGATGTTGATTAGGACACATTAAAAGGAGAGCAATACATTAAAACTGGTAAAAACGAAAGAAAAGCTCATGTCTTACTTCAGTGTGTGCAGATGATGTAGCCGAGCTATGTCTTTGTTGGTCCCCACCACTACTGTCTAATTTTATCCTGGTGAAAGCCAAGCATTTTAAACTTGCATTTAAAGTATATAGAACGAAATCCTGCATCTTGAGCAGTTTGTCACTCATTAAATGTATTGAGTGCAACTGTGAACCTGTGATGGTACAGGATTCACAGGCCTGCTAGTTTCAGCCTGCATTAAGCATAGTTCGGTTCATCCCACTGGCAATGGTGTGTACTCCCCATGCCTACTGTAACAACTTACTTATTTACTTATTTACTCAGCTTATGTTCTATTTATATGGTTGCTCCATTAAGCATAGGCTTTTTGTGCAATTTATTTTTGGCAGTTCCAAATCTCCTCCTTTTTTCTGCTGACTGGGTGGTCTAACTGTATCTCAATTCACCTGCAGCCCTCCGGCTAGAAAAGGTATGGGGTAAGAAAAAAAAAAATAAAGCAGCAAAGCTGAGTGATTGAAATCTAAAAACAGGAACACGATCAGGCCAAAAACAACATTGCATGACTTGTCCCCTCTGTACAGCCCTGTTTGCTACAGTGTGTGGTGTAAACAGCTAGATGCACATAGGTCAAAATGTGTAGGCATTTACACTGTGTTCTTCATTTATTTAAGAGTCATCTGTTGTATGAAATTAAGTGGTTTACGTTAAGATGTGAGGAGTGATCATACCGTTTATCTTGTAGAAAATGAAGTGACACTTGCCTGTTTGGAATTGGGTTTTGTTTTTTAAATAGGTGTTGGGTTATTTCTTAGACAAATAAATAGTATCCAATTATACAAAATACGTTTCCTCTTACAGCAAGAAATAGTTAATGTTCAATCTTTCCCCTTTATGACTCAGATTTCACAGTGCTGTTAAACTGCTGATCAGTAGGGGCCCCACTGTAAATAAGATACTTATTAGCATATGGTTAGGGGTTCCCAGGTCAAGTATATATGTAATCTTAAAGGATTGTGACATTTTTGTGTTCTAAAGCAAATCGAAAAAAGAACATGCAAGGATTACAGTCTGTATACAGATAAAGTAATCTGTCGTGTATCCACCCGTCATGTATCCACCACGATCAGGCTCTTCAGCAACGTCATCCACGTGTACAGCACTAGTGCAGAATGGCTACAGGAAAGCAAAAGCAGGTTGTGCTTACAACTGAAAGGTTTTGCTGCAGTGTGAATTTCCTGACACTAATGTAGGTGTATACAGCACTGTGGCAGGGCAGGAGCCCTGCGCATGAACAGAGGGGTTTTGGTGTAAATGTATATTGTAAATAGTGTGTATTTATTGTAATTAATTAAGTACCTGGTGCTCCTTTGAGAGCCTGTCTGCTGTGTGTGATTACCAGGTGTGGAATCTTAGCAGCAGATACGTGTGTTCCAACAGGGCGTCGGGTATAAAATGGTTCCATTTATTCACCTCAGGGCTGCTGCAAAACCAAAGCCAACTGGCTAAAGAAGCTGAAATTCTAGGGTTGGATACCGAAGAGTGAGTAAGCAAGTCAAAACTGCTGACAGCCCAACGATTAGGCTGGTAGTGTCACGTGAGCCGTTCGGTGTGTTGATATGTATTTAAATCCTGTTCGCCTGCGGGGTGTATCAACTTCAACCTCCGTCTCGATCTCCTGCCTGTCACTCAGCAGTGAATGCACACACGCACACTTTAGATGGCTACCCTGTCACAAGCATTAGTACCCTGTATCTTTCTAAATAAAGGATTTAGGGCAGCTCCCTAATAAAAGCTGATGGACTACTGTACCTCATTTTATATTTGCAAAACAATTATTCAACAAATGTTCTACTGTACCATTTACAATCATATTAATTTGTAGTTTCAGAAACTGAAGTACCTTTCTCCTCTACTACTATGTAACAAACTTGTTTCTACAAACTGCAGATATGTTAATGACTACCTGAAGGCTTCCAATAACAAAGGAAGGAAGTATTTCAAATAGGGGTAAAAATAGTAAAATTGTAATTTTTAAAATACATTACTGTTCCATGGTACTTTTTTAAAAGTTGCTATAAGGATAGCGGTGTTGTAATTAAAATTAATCCAAGGGTTGGTTTCTGTTTGGGTTTTCTAAGAAGGGAAAAAGCATACAAAAAAAAAACATGATGGTCTGCAAGTGTTGTTCCTGCGTACATTTCATTTTAATATATATTGAAAATCGGAGAATAACATTCATCAGTAAGCGCTCTAGCAGCCTCGTCTCATCTTTTCAATCGCTGTGTGTAAAGGATGTTGTTGTCAAACTTGCTGGAAGGGAACCGGAGAGCTAAGCGGTGACGGGTTATTGTTCATCATCACAGTTAAACGCTTCGTTGGGCAAGCGCCGGTACATCTGAGTGTACATGCAGAAGTCAGCTTTTTTGGCTCAGAAGAGGTGCTCGGGATGAGTGATTTTGGACATTAGCAGTGTGGCATATGCAGCTGTTTGGGCGCATAGGATTATTATACAATGACCAGATACATTCGGAACAGCAAGGTGGGCTAGTTTGTTTTATTTTTCATGTACTGCTGATGTACCATTTGATTTAATGATGGAAGGCAACAATGCGAAATTCAGCCTGTGTGCCAGCATGTTTAAAATCAACAGTGTGGCCTGATTGAATTTTTGTTTTTTTGCTGAGGCACGAATTAAGTACTGGTTCTCTGGGAATATAACAAATATTATGCCTTTTAAAGCAGTTTTGCTTGAAAAAGCCGTTTATACTTAATACTGCACCTGGGGCTGTTTCTTTATGAAAAGGTGAACATGTAATTTATAACAGGTAATTTACCATTTCAAATTGATACAAATAGGTTGAGGGAAGGTGCACTATACTGGTTGTAGTTAGTGCTTCTAATGGTGCAAAGAGCATGAACTCTTGACTATTATACCTTCCTTCGGTGCACTGGGGGATACTTGTAAGCTTGTTTGATTGATATTCTGAGGGGCTGCTGTTTGTGTGGCCTGCCTGATTCAGGTGGTCCCTAGCTTCAGATGGCATGCATCCCACTCCATTAACAACCTTTTCATGACTTCTCCTCAGCAGATGCTACAATCCCAGTGGAGAGGGTATTTTACACAGCCTTGTGATTTCCCAGACATGGGCTTGCTCAGGGATACAATGGCAGTAGTTTTATTTATATTTTTTGGTACATTCTCTACAGTTATTACTTTGCTTCCTGTTGGGGAGTGAATCTCAATCAGATTATTAATATTTTTATTTATTTATTTTTTTTAATCAAGTTGCATTGATAAAAAATAATTCTACAATTTTTTTATATGAAAACAATGGACATTGTTAAAAATATGGTAGTTTTTATTACACAAACTGGCACAAACAAAGTGTAATTTTAAACCACTGGGATGGGTTTCATCTCCATAAAGTGATGGAGCTCCATAAACGTCACTGAGCAGAACAGCATGATAGATGATATGCCACAATTATAGCTGAACACAATCAGTCTTAAATGTAAATTGTAAATCTAATTTCAAGTTTCACTTACTTAGAGCTGTGCATCATTACTATACTTTTGTCCTAGGGTTCTCTACAATTGCTCTTGTTTACCCTCTTAGTCGGTGACATTGTCTTAAATAGGCTGAAACGTTTTGTTACTTGCTTGTAATTTCCTGGAAAAGCCTGGTTCAGGCTCATAAAATCCATTTGGAATGAGCTGGGCACCCTAGAACAATTAAAACCCTCTCAAAAAGCTATTTTGCACAAAGCAGAAAGAGAGAAACATTTTATGCATGTATTTATTTATTATGTTTTTCCTGTAGGGAATGCTTATTCTCGACATTGAGGATGTATGTAAATATTTCATCAAGGGTTTCTGTGACATCATAAACCGCTTCAATCCCAGTTTCACAGTCTAATCAGAGCCTCTATAGAAAGGCAGCACCCCTGCAGCAATGTTGCTAGGAGACAGCAACGCAAAGAGTGAGAGAGAGTGGTTTCCACAGCGGCAGGCTTTTAGGGAGCTCATACACACAGTGCCAGGTTTGTTGTCTGCTCGCTGCTGTCTTTTTTTTTTCGTAACCGATAAAATTTTACCACAGTCAAGTCAAATGTGGTGTTCTTGGACGTGTTTACATTTTCTTGTTCACTAATAAAAGTTTTTCAAGCATTGGTGTCGGCTGGGTCTTGAAAACGGGACAACATGTTGAGTTTGTGTGCTCACGCTCAAGCTAATCTGGATTGACAGTCGTAAGACAACTTTGATTTCACAAAGGTACTATCCATGCAAGATGGACTGATAGAAGGATGGATGGAGATGAGATATTAACAGTGATAAAAACATCTCCCCCAGGTTGCTGTAACTAAACATGCCACGTGTGTGTCAATGTGGGTTGTGCAGTATGCGGAGCACTGGCCTACAAAAATCTTCTCTCCCAAATTACTCAAGACGCCTGACAAATAAATGGCCAGGGGATACATTGATTTGCAAGTGCTTTATTTTAGATGTACAGTAACACTGTCTTGATGTCAGTTGTATCCTACATTTTCAGTAAAACCTATACAACCCAGAACCACTTGGGACTGGAAAATTGTGCCAGTTGAGACAATGTGCTGGATTACAGAGTTACTGTAATACATTTACATTAAAGAAGGTAAAATGACAAAACTATTTGAACATTTTTCTTTTTTTACTTGGCTCTCGATTTTGTTGGTTTTGGTAAACAAACGTACAGCTTGTTCAAGAAATAGCTCGTTGTGAGGACGTCTAGACAATTTAAAATGGTGCCTGGGTGTATGAGTATATACCCAATGTCTTGCTTTTGTTTTTTGTTTTGTTTTTTATACAATATTCTTTTCACAGGGTATTGGTCGGGACCCAAAAATCATGCCTGTGTGTGGAGGAGCTGGATTAGACAGGTTTTACTGTATGATCTTCATTTCCAATTCCCCACTAACTATGTAAATTCTAAAACATTCATGGAGTGGGAGTCCTCAGTCAGGATGGCACGGGGAGTGTTCATATTACCTATATTATAGTTTGACTTTTAATCTGTTCATATTATTCTCTTGTCCTTTGTGTTCTTTTTTCATCAGTTAGTAAAACACTGCTGACCCCTGTTTTCTTTCTTTTTTTTTTTTTTTTTGGCAAATTTCAAATATTAAACTGACAACGATATACAGTAAACAGATTGAATAATGGTTTCAGACACAATTATCCTGACTGCAATGTCTTTTACACAAGCACAGAAGTGTATATTCTCTAACGTGTATTTGCATGCTGTAATTGCATCCCTGAAAGTTATACTCATATTTTGAACACCTAAAAAAAGAAAAGAAAATCCCAATTGTGTCAGAAGTATCATTCATTTATATTTTTTAATTAGATTAGTTTCATTATGGGTTGAACCTTTACCTACGAGGTAGCAAACTTCTATGAATATTTTAGCATCGTCATGACGGGACCTTATATGTATTTGTTCTGCTACTTCGTCTGATAGTATCTCAATTGGTGAGATGGCAGCTTCATTCATCACTTTGATCTAAGATGGTTGACATATCAGGGTCGTGTGACTTTTTGGTTTGTAGATGATGAAGAGCTAACAGTTATTGGTGCTAAACTTTGTAAAACTGTATTCTATAATTCTCTATGTCAAGTTAGGTCATGGGTATCTTAAAAAAAAAAATATGAATCCCTTTGTGACAAATTACTGCACTTTCAAAGCCTTACATGTTAGACTATTTTAGGCATGGGCACTGGAACTAGGGGTGTTAGGGGTGCGGTAGCACCCCCTGGTATTGCATGGCTTTCATCATATGCAGGGGTTACAGTTTCTTTGAATGGCTTTCAGCACCCCCACTTTAAAAATTATTCCAGGGCCACTGATTTTAGGTAGTGACTTCATATTTGTAGGTTTATAAACATGGTATGCTTAAGGGTGACTATGTATTCTATAATTGTCTTCATTAGGTTCCATTACCAGTGCTGTCCAGTAAATATTAACTGTTTAACCTCTGACCCAATCAATGATACAGACCACACTGGTATACTGTCTTCTATCATTCTGTTTTTTAAAAAACGATTTGTTTTGTTAGTGTCTGTTTATTTGAACATTTTTTTTTTTTTATTTTATTTGCAGAAGGGTAAACTTTTGTGAGTGAGTGGACATGTTTCTAAACTGAATGCATCCTTAATTGATAAAAAAAAAAAAAAAATCCCCACTTGAAAAGAGATGTTATATTTGCTGAGGGGAAAAGCATAAAGAGGTTTTCTGAATTCTGGTATAAAGAAGCAGCTTTGGCAAAATAATTAGCACAAACTGTATTTGTTCTATGGCATTCAGAACACATGATTTATCTGCAGAGCTGCCAGCTCATTTAAACTGTCTTCAAGGAGCTTCTGATGTGAAGAAAGTAAGTTCAGTAAGGGTGGTGGGGTGGTGGGGGGGGGGGGGGGGGGGGGTGGGGGGGGGGGGTGGGGGGGGTGGGGGGTGGGGGGGTGGGGTGGGGGGTACAAATGTTAGGCTTATTTCCTATATTGTAGGCTCAAAGTTAACGTATATTTAAGTGCATTTTGCTACCCAAAACTTTTTTTTTTATGCCGTAGCATTTTTCTGATACCTTACGCTGGAGTTTGTATCAAATCAAATGAAGTTTATTTATATAGTGCATACAGGTGTATCTCAAAGCACTTTACAGGACAAAAATAGTAACATTTATAAAAACAAAACAAACATGCCAGATAAAACAAAAGTTTAGGAGATATATAATGTAAACCAGTCTAAAATGAGTATGGGGGATATTTATATAATGTACACATTGATTTATATAATTTGTGGTCATGATTTGACTATATATATATATATATATATATATATATATATATATATATATATATATATATATATATATATATATATATATATATATATATATATATATATATATGCAGATAAAATACAGACAGATACAACAATAAAAACTAAAGCAGATCTATACATACATATACATATTATAAAAATGCCAGCATAAACAAATATGTTTTTAGTTTGGTTTTAAAAACAGATAAAGTCTAAGCTGCCCTCACATGTGCTGGCAGCTCATTCCAAAGTTTGGAATATAACAAAAAGCTCCGTCCCATTTAACATACTTTATTTTAGGGATCGCCAGCAATCCCATATTCAGGGATCTAAAGTTCCGATTGAGGATATATGGGGTAAGCAGTTCTCTAAATAGGTTGGTGCCAAGTTTTTTAGGGCCTTAAGTTAATAACAGTATTTTAAAATCAACTCTAAAATTTACAGGAAGCCAATGCAAAGAAGCCAGCACTGGGTGATATGTTCCCTTTTTCTGGTTTTAGTCAAGATTCTAGAAGCAGCATTTTTAACCAGTTGCAAACGAGACAATAAACATTTTGGAATGCCAGAAAATAACGCATTGCAATAATCAATTCTGGAGGATACAAAGGCATGTACTAGTCTTTCAGCGTCCGATGTAGAGATTATAGGTCTAAGTATTGCAATATTTCTCATATAAGATGATTTTGTGATCTTATTTTTATATATTTCTCAATAAGTGTAGGGTCGAAGATCACACTTAAATTTTGCATTTCTAGCACAGGTTCAGAAGGTAGTCTGCTAAAATCCAGGCCAAATGATTCTGGCTTATCTAGCTGGTTTGATGAACCGACTAATAATTTTATTTTATTTTTTTTTCTGCATTCAACATTAAGAAATTTAGAGAAATCCGGCCCTTAATGTCAATAAAATAATATACTGTATTGGTCCCAAAAGAGGCATTACCAGGTTTTTAGAGACAGATACAGCTGGTGGTCATCTGCATAAAAATAGAATTATACTCCATGTTTGCTGATAATAGAGGGAGCATATAAATGGAAAATAATAAAGGACATAAAGACAATGCAGATTTTTCATTCCCAGTTAAAGCAAATTGAGACCTGTCAGAAAGATAAGACTTGAACCAGGATAAAACAACTCCAGATAAACCCGCAAAATTTTGCAGGCGATTGATTAAGAAAGAGTGATCCACGGTATCACAAGCAGCACTTAGATCTAATAAAATGAAAACTGATTTATGCGACCCTGAGTGAGTATGTACATAATTACCGCTATTAGTTTTTTAAACACATACATTCTCAGTATCTTTTATAAAGCAGGAAACCATTTCTAATAGAACTTCACGACTTGTAGATGACTGAGGCTTGTACCTCCCCATGAGAGGCTCATAATGCAAATCGTATTGGACAGTAGAGTACAAATACCTGCAGTACCAGAACAACGTGGATACAATCAAGTTTATTTTATAGACCAAAAGTACAATTAAATAACTTAAACATTACAGTTTTTGTAAGGTAACAGGCAATGCCCTAACAGGTTATTAAGGTTATTTAGTGTCTATAAAATGCTAATTGAATTTGTCATGGAAAACAGCAGCTCCGGGTTTGTTATAATCTTAACCCAGGTTTCACCCACGCTAGAAGTGAACACACAATGATTTCTGCTTCTCTCTAACTGGTTGTCCAATTGTGATGAAACACAACATTCTTTAGGAAAGAATATCAGAATCTGGGGATTTAAGGCAGTGCCTACACGGCTCTCCATCTAAATGCACGTCACAACTACATTTTTACAGGTATCTAGAGATTCATGATCATGATCAGTTTTTACCACACAATATTGAGTGTGCCATCCATCCATCCATATGTATGTCATTTAAAACATACACGGTGATCCTTTTTTTTTTTTTGGTGACACTGATAGCTCTAATTTTGTGTTCACAGCTGTGTTTTGATGGATGTTATTTGCATATGTTTCAAATTAAATTGCAGAATAGAAACACAGTCATAAAATTCATATTAATTTCACCAGGATTTGCCCATTAAGGGGATGCTGCATCTTAGTGACGGACTGATTTTACTTTCTGCTGTGTATTTTCAGTGCCAGAGGATTTAAGATTTAGGATAGCTACCTACGCAGTTGATTCATTACAAGGCACACACATCTTTATACAGATACTCAAGCTATAGCAGTCTTAGCACAAAGATGTTTAATGTTCTTCAAACATTTTCATAAGTAACTATACAAAACCCATCCTAATACAATCTACATGTTTTGCCAAACACTAGATAATTTTCTCTTTGGAATTCCTTCAGGTTTAGCAGCATACTTCTGCCTCTGCCCTTTCCAAATGTATGTATTTCAAAGGAACAGATTGCATCTGTTATGTAACATATGGTAGCAATCATGAGAAAAATTAGTTCTATATATGAGATTGCTGATGATTTAAACCATACTCCAAGTGAATGTCCTGGCTTTTGTACAGTAGGTGAGATAATTTGACTAGTATCACAATTCTTAGAAAGCCGATTCCTGATAGTATCCCTGGTCCCTTCAAGGAATTAATAGGCAAAACTTTTGTATCTTGATTTTACTTCTGTCTCTGCACAATGGTGCCTCAGTACCTCGCTGTGTAGTGCTGTGAGCGAAGTAATGGGGAATTAAAAACATTTGCAAAACTCCAGAGGGCTAACTGCAATAGTTAATGAGCCCAGCATTGCCCAACAATTCAAGCTTTTGTTGTGTGATTCCCATTGGGCCTCGCTAAATAAGCATTTGGCTGCCCTATATCTGTCAGGCATTCACAGATCCATTAATTTTAGCTTGTTCACTGAGCCATTAAATGAACTGAACTATTACATTGGCTCAGATGTTTTATGGGCAGTGAATAGGCTGGTTACCGGTGTTAAGTCAGGTAAATCGAGGGGGAGATCAATGAAAGTAACGACAGCAAGAGGGCCACTAAAGGACCGAGGTTGCAGGGCTGTAGATATCTGATCATAATGATTGTTTGTTTCCGTAATACTTGTGATGAAAAAATAAAACAAAGTCTGCTGACCCTTGAAATTGCTTTCTCTTTCTTTGTTAAATTGAGGGTTCCAGCAACCTCCACTCTCTATTTTTATTTATCTCATGGACAGGAGAGCAGCCTGCCTATTGGACTCCTCATCAACGCCGTGCACACGGTATTTCGGCCAGAACTATAGTTATAATGTTGGTTTAAAAAAAAAAAAAAAAAAACATAAGCTACGTCAATTAAAGTGGAACTGGAGTGAAATTACTTGGCTGATGGTAGAATAAATCCCAGCAGCTTATCTTAGTCGGTTATTATCCAGGCTGTCTGATAGCAATTGTGCTGAATGGTAGATAGTCCTCATTTCCATTGCCTTAGGATCCTAATTCTTCGTGCAGCTAAGTGGAGTATAATATGAAACAGCATGGCAGAGAGCCCTTTATTGGTGGCCCTCCAACTTTAACCCATTGCTGCCTAGTCCTCAGTTCTACCTGTAATGTGGAGCTGTGTGGCTCTCAGCCTGATTTCTCTGTGGACTATAATGGTGTCTTTTGGTTAGGTTTGTTTACCTGGCGCTAGAGAAAAGAAGCCCAGTTTAAAAACCTGATAGACAGGGATGTGTTAACACAAGTTAGCAAGGCTGTCTGCCAGAAGTTTTGGCTCACTGGGCAAACCACAAGAAATAATACATGCTTTAACAGTATTTGTGGGTGCAAGCACAGTAAATATTCCACTGAACGTGCTGCATGCCTGTCATGTATGTCAACAATCGAATATCTTATCTGGATTCACAGAACAGATTAATTTAAATGTGAAAAAGGTAAAGTAAGGTTTTGTGTCTGTATGTGCTCACGGAGTTCCCAGTGTCACCATGCTGCAGTATGTAGGGAATGGGCTCAGCTGCACTGAATGTTCAGTTTGTCAGTCTAGCCATGCTGGGGGCACCTATCTAGACCAGCAGGAGCCCTGCATCTCTGCACATCATGGCATAGATATCCCTAACAAATCGACTTTCATTCAGACAGACTGTGAGCCTACGTTATTGATTCCAAAAATGGATCAGGAAATGTTCATACAAAGAAAACGATAAATGCGTGCTTCTCACAAGGAAATCCATTTTACAAGCTGAAAGAGAGCGCACAGTTATTTGGAGCACAGTGCCAGTGTTCCATGTACATATTATGGAATTGTACAGGAATACTGAAGTAGAATGGAATTCTAATGGAATAATTGTTCAAATGTAACACACAGCCTTTGATATAAGACCAGGCTTGTTTTTACACAGCCCGACTCAAAAGCTTCCCACAGGATTAGGCACTTGACCCTGCTGCAACGTTTCCCTTCTATTTGGATGAGCCTGATAAAAGACTGCAGATACCCTGGAAAGTTTGGTTCGGCCTGAACTTTCATTTGTAGCTGGCTTTAGAAGATGTTTGCTGAACACGTTTCTTACTGTTGAGAGACATTATCTGAATGTGATCATTTAGAAACTGGTTTCCTTTCTAAAAAAAACAAAAAACAAAAAAAATGTTCTAACAGTAACTTCTGGAGTATTTAAACAAGCCCTGAGACGAGTGTAAGTAGTGCTGTTATTGTGGGTTAGGAGGCAAAACTGTCAGGGGTAAAATCTCCTCATCGCACTACAGCAAACACTGCTGGCCAGGCGCCCAGAGAGCTCAAAATTGGACACCTGAGGCCGGGCCGGTAGCTCGCTGACAAGTTCCTGGCTGTGAAAAAGGAAGCTGGCTCAGTCGTGGGATTGGAGGACGCCCACTGAACCTTCAGGTCTCTTGAGCTGTGTGGGGAATTATTGGACATTTCAAATTGGAGAGAAAATGGGGGAAACACATAATAATAATAATAATAATAATAATAATAATAATAATAATAATAATAGATGTTGGCAAATGTAGGCACACATTAAAAAAAACAAAAAACATACACAAGCAGAGTTTTGCTAAAATAAGTATAACTGTATCAGCATTTATGTTGAGTATCTTATTTGTGGAGTTTAATACTTTTGCATCAACAAAATAAATAAGACTATTTTTTCCCAATTTAAATTGGCTTTATTTTCTGTTTACCAAAACATAAAATCATTTAAATTAGGTTAAAACAGTTTTTAAAGGTTTTTAATTTTTTTTATCAATAGAAATGGTTTATTATCTTGTTAGTCTCCTAGAAAGTTTTGTTAGCACAGTTGGTAGTGTCACATTCTCCGCCCCTCAGTGCAGGGCTCACATTGTTTTCTAAGGTATGATATCTAGGTTCACACTGACAAATAATTAGGCACACAATACAAAATAAAAAAAATAACTCCAAAAACCACACAATCTTGTAACAACAAAATAGCTATTGCAAACCAAGTTCAACACTTGAAGTTTAGCTACATGCCTTGCTCTGGAAGAGCAATACAATGCAAGTGCAGAGACTAGGACCCTTTACATCATCAATAATGAAATCATGACGGATGCTGTATAAGTTCATTGCTGCCGTTAACATTGCATTAGTGTGATTTATTATTATGGAAACAAATGATTAGATTCTTTCTTATAGTAGTTAAGTATATTAGTATAGCACCTCACAAAAATATTAATGTTATCACCTAACATATAGAGAGAGAGATAGATAGATGTATTGGTATTATAAATAAATGCTTGTATTATTACTATGCATTTATTTATTTAGACTGCAATTACCTGTAGACATGTCCTAGAAGTCATACTTTTTACATCTTCCAGTGCTCTACATAAAATAAAAGCTCATAAATCCTAGCTAGATGTGCTGTGAGAAACTAAAAAGAAACCACTACATTTTGAACTGTTGGTTCTTCTCGCCCTGTCTAGCAAACCATGAATACCGAACACTAATCCAAACGCATGTTGCATGCACGTCACGGTAAAAGCAGTGGTGTGTGGGATTTGTAGTTTAGAGCCTAGCTTGCAATAGAAATAATGACACAATAGACTACAATCCCAGGGACACAGTCATAAAAACACTTGTGTGAGTTCTAACTTTTCCGGAAAAGCTTGTTTTATGTTTTTCAGGTGAGTGTTTATTTGTAGCTGATTCAGTTTACATTTCTGACCGTTTTCAAACAACTTTCATTGTCACACAGGCAAACAAATTGGGTGGTTCGTGTGGGTGGTGAACAGAAGATTAGGCAATGCTGTAAACAAGTTCTGTTTGAGAGTGTTCAGAGCAAAGTCAAATTACAACAAAAAACTAAAACACATAAACATAAAAAATACCCTGGCATTAATGTGTTGTATAATTCAATACTTACTATATAATATTATACAAAGTGCTGTATCCGCACCACAAAAGTCAATAAAAAAGCCATTTAAAGAATCCTTTTGCTATTCTTTCAGGACCATTTCTGATTATGCGCTGGCTGTGCCAAGTTCATAGCAGTTGACACAGATTGTAGCATGGGCAGCCGTAAAGCCACGATTCCCCAGACACCCACACTCTATAGCCACTGCTCCTTGATCCTGCTCTGCAAGAAAAAGGATCAGTGCGTCTTATTGCACATAGTAAATATGATTACCAGGTTCAACTTTGAGTTTCACTTGCTGCAGCAATACCAGATATCCTAAGCTTTGTAACTGAAATATTTCGTTGTCTCCTGAAACTTTATTCACGCGGTCTGGAGTGAATGGAACCATTGCCAGGTCAGTAAGATCTGAGAGGGGGTGTGAAGTGCTGACATGCACATTACATGGCAAATACAGAGAGAAAGCGTTTTGAATGTCGCCTCTGAGCCAGGTGAAGACTGGTTTATATTCTGCCTCTGATAACCTGGACCATGTCCTCCTGGTGTAGTATTCGAGATGCTGCTGCTAAAATCAGACGTAAAACAGAAGCAGACTTTTAATGATTTCGCAGTGTTTGGGGGAAAAAAACGTGCACATTATCAAACTCCCTCAATAAGCTGCTTTTCCACTGGGGTATAATCTTTTCAGAAACACACACAAATTAGCCTTTGGTGCAATGTTTTTTTTTTTAATGCACCAAGTATCAATTCATTGCGTATCCAGCATGTGAAATATATACGCTCAGCCTTATTCACAGCAGTCTTTTATAGCTATTATCAAAGGTACATTTTTATTATTGAGTTTGAAACTTTGACAAATTATTTCACGCCCTGTAAAATGTGAAGCGTTTATCACCACACATCAAACCGTACAAGCCTGAAACTGAACAGAACACCCTGTCTGATTGCGTGGAGTTGTTGGCCAGATCCAGTGGAACATGTGGTGAAAATGCGGGGTTTTATGCATCCTAAGCCACAAACTTCAAACTCAGAATCCTACAGGGACCTTTCAGATTTAAATCCTGTAAAACCAGAGTAACCAGGGAGTTGCAGCTCTGAACCGGGATTAATAAATACAATTTATTATAATAAATATGATTCAGAATTGGGGAGAAAAATGGGGTAAAATCATTGGCAACGACTAAATGACTGGTTCTTCAGAGTGGATGGTGAATATAATACAACAGCTCTACTGTTTTGTATCTATACCATGCTTTATACCATGATTTGAGAAAATTCACTCTGTAAAAAAAATAAACAAAAAAACAACCAATTCAAGAACCCTCAGGCTCCTGGTACACACAGTACATCTTAATTGTGGCTAAAAGATTCGCTACAGTCAGCACTTTCTGTCATTTCACTGCTCACCTTGGCTTTTGTTCCAGTGCAGGGGCGTTGTTTGTTTGATAAGGTCTTTGATTATTTTAAGAAGGGATTATTATGTAAGCAATACGTGACAGTATAATGGGCCTGCATGCTTTGTGCGTTGCAAGGGCTAAATTAATTTTAATAATCAAGGCACATGATTCTGTTTTTACTGAGATGTTTGCCTCTAAGATTTTATCATGCAAGATAGATAAAGCTAAGTAAATAGTTTGAATAATTTTAGATTTTGAGGTGCAGCCTGTTCACCCATGTTTGTTTATGTATTTATTCGGCCATGGTGCATTCAGTATTTTTACTACCTTGTATGTTTCTGTGCCAGCTTCCCATTTGATTATCAGTAGGATTTGTTGCCTTTAGTTTAACCAGTGGATTATCAGGGATTACTGTATGTTCACACTTGAACTGCAATATATGTTTGATACCACTTGGAGAATTACTCATAATTCTTCACTCTGTTGTCTTTACATTTACTACTCCACTTCATATTCAATCATTAATGCTCCTAATGTATGTTATTGCATTCCTAATCTTTCACCCAGAAAGTCTTGTAGTTCACTGCTGACTGTTTTAAAATCTCACAGCCACTTGCAGTTTTCCGGTCATATGAATATAAAACAGTACAAAGTAGTACTCAATGCTGTCCACCACTCCTGTGAAGGTGTGTTTTAAAGGGATGATGAATATTGGTTTAATAACCAGTCAGTCATTGATAAGAGCATTTGTAAACTTACACATGGATGCTGCTTAAGCTGAGGCTCTCATGGGTTGCTGACATTTTATTTCTTCTCAATTTTCAGAACTCAATTCGGCACAATCTATCACTGAACAAGTGTTTCCTCAAAGTGCCTCGCTCCAAAGATGACCCAGGGAAGGTAAGATGCAATCCTAATCAAGTTTCCTGTATGCTTCCCAGTACAATTATTTTTTTCAGTATTATTGAACCTCCTTGGGCATAATGTAACTGTACCCACAAGTTTGACCTGAATCATGATATGGGTACCATGTTGTATTCATGTATCTGAAGCTCTAAGTAGTAGCTATGATATTTACCTAAATAGCGATATTGCAGAAATTGCGGATTCCACAATATTGAGCATATACCGCAATTTCAGGCACTTTACTGGGCCTGTGTATACAACTGCTATAAGCGGACAGCTCTGCCAGCTGCAACATTGCAGAGGTTGATATTTTATAAGAGTACGCACAGTCCACTGCGGCTTTAAAAGAGCCTTCCTTTCTCAGGACTTAGCTACAGCGATCATTTAAACTTGTCAGATCTGCCGTAAGCAAGTGTTGCTAGTGAGCGCTCACTTGAATACACATACAGCACTATAGTTCGGGAATGTTGAGATTCACCTGCAGTTCAACAAAGTGTCAAACAGCTAGCTGACATAGCAAAGCAAGCCCTGTATGTCTAATTCTGTTGATGCATAGCCTGCCCTGTCTTGGTATGGGCACGTTTTCACAAAGCAGAGGCAAGGAATGAAAGAAGAGACAGCAAGTGGATATACTGCGCTACACTTTAGTGCTGGTAAAATGATAACGAAAGCCTGAAGTTTACTAGAATCACTTTTCTACTGTGCAGCATATGTTTGTTACAACTTACAATAGTACAAGCGAATAGTTTTGATTTTTAAGTGGAATTTGTTTGAAAACGCTCTAAGTGGTTTGTTTTAAGGAACTATAGTTGCATTTATTTATTTTCAGTGGGAGCGAGATTTTATTTTATGGGTGTGATCACTGAAACACAATTCTGATTATGGTCAATATATGACTTGGCATACAGGCATATTAACGCTAAAGTGTTTCTATCGTTTCAATCAAGTGACTTGTGTTCTGAATAAAAAAAAAAAAAAAAACAGATATTGCATGACTTGTGAAGAACGTTTTTATGAAATAATAATTAAAAAAACAACACAGCCTTTGTTTTGGTTTTTTTTTTGTGACTACAATTAATAAGTCACTAGAACTACGCATTGCCGCCATTTCGGTAGGACCTTAATGATATTATATTTACTTATACTTTACACTACTAAGCATTTTATCACATATCCATTTTTGTTTATAAACCATTTTATCAGAGATACTATTCTCCTTGCATTTCCCCCAAGTGATTCACACAAAAAAACTCTGGTGTATTGCTGCCATTCTTTCATTTTACCACTCTTGCGATCTGTACTGTTTTAATAAACAACTGCAGTACAGATTCACCAGTAAATTGAGTATACTTTCATCTCTAATGTTCAAATTGTACTCAAAAAACCCTTTAAAGAATAATTCGAGGATCTGCTGAGCTAGGTTGTGCTGCAGTTAATCAAGGAGAAAGTACAGCAGGATGTACAGTAGTTACTGTAATGCAAAGAAAAGTCTCACTGCTGCTGTCCGTGTTGCACACAGGCTAGCACCTTAATTGCAATAGATAAACTGTCTGGGGCCCCCAGTCTTTAAAGGATGTACTGGACACCAGGCTCAGCATAGCTATGATTAAAGCTGTATTTTTCACTGATTTTACAATTTCCGTGAAATATAGAATATTGTAAATGTACATACTTTTCTCGGCACTTGAAATGCACTTTCTTGCAGTTCTTCTGCTACAGACAACAACAATTCAACAACAAATGAAAGCTGTTGGTTTTCACAGAGCACTCTTTAAGAAATTCAGGATTGCTGCAAGCCCATGAATCAAGCACAGTAAGATATTATAACCAGTGCCGTTGCGAAGTGGATAGCTACCGACTGCAGACCTGCTAACATTGTAGCTTTGTAAAGCCTACCAATTTTCCTTTTAATTTTATCTTTTGGATATGATGAATAAACGTTTTTGATGTTCTCTTTCAATTGTATTTCAATAACCACATTTATTTAAAAAGGTATTATTTACAATAAAATATTTAATTTTATATCCATTCTTTCCAGAATATATGGAAACTGTTTATCTGCAAACACCCATATGTATGAAGTTCAGATCCTGTAAACAGGCTAGTTTATTTAAGGTTAAGTCTCTGGCTGAGTAATAAAATGTAAGGGTGGGCCTCATTTATTGTCTTTCATCATAGTAGTGTTTCTACTTATTCGTGCAGAGTACTGATCATGCATCAAAAGGGATTCCTCTGAGACGAGAGCTGCCTTGTTTAGATCTCCCAGGTATAGATGTGAATTCCAAGTGGCTTAGTCACCAGGGTGGTTATCTGAAAAACTACAGAAACTTTGTCCAGACCTTGCAACTTAATATGCCTAACTATTTTGTAAACATAAAAAAACAAGTCTAGAGCAGATGTGCTGTTACACCTAAACCACTTTTTGTACAGTATGTGACCTGTATTGCTTCTGGGTCCCTTGCATTACTTTCATGGAAGTTTGCTAATCTATGTATGGAAAGAAAGTCACCTTTGGAAACGTATGCAAGAATCCCTTTTTATGCTGTACTTCCATACAGTATCTCATGCTTTCATTTACTAAGTGGTCCAAATAGCATACTGTTGCTTTGTTTATTATCATCTACAGTACTGGGGATATAAATAGTGGAAGCACTGCTTTTATGACACACTTACATATAATGTTTCTATTGAGTCCATTTGTGGTAACAACATGCTTTACCATACATTATTGATGGGGTCAGAACCTGGTTATGTCGTCTGTTCGTATGTCCAGCTGACATTGGTACATGTACATTCTGTAATGGTGGTCTGCTTCATGTTGCTGTTTTCTTATTAATTTTTAAAACCCTTTTCATTGAACTCCCACTTTAGGAGCCTTTGTGAACTGTTGTGTGAAAGTGTCCTTTCATTTATTATTTGTAATTTAACATTAGAAACAAATAAGCCTCACATAAAAGCAGTAATAAAAACAACTTAAAGGCATTTAGTCCAGTTGTAGGTTCTGAAATTTTAAGGGTTATTTCATAGTTCAGCTCTGCTCAAATGTGCACCGGCAAAATAAAAACATTAAATAAATGATTCGATGTAAGGTCTTGGGGTTAATTATAAACAATGAAGTGAAAGGTTTTGCTTGAGTAGTTGCATATAAACATGTCTCTTGGAAAGGTGAGTCGTTATTGTAGAGGTTGTAAACACCAGGTGTGGAATTTTGGATCTGCCTGTGTCTTTCAAAGAATAAGATTAAATCGAATGCAAGTCGGTTTTTTAATATCTAGCATGGAGATTTCGCACTATATATTTCTGTGTAAGTGTAGTTTGTTCTAATGCATGTACAGCATTGCACTCTGCATGACTGTTCTCTGTGTGTTGTAGGGGTCATATTGGGCAATCGACACAAACCCAAAGGAGGACTCTCTGCCCACCCGGCCAAAGAAGAGGCCCCGATCTGGAGAGCGGGTAAGTTTACATACTGATCTTTAGGCAGCTCTTTGTTTCTATATACATTTACTGGCCCTGCTGAATGGAGGGACACCTCAGCCATTTGTAGCAGGTCCCCTCAGGATGGTTAGTGAGCCTGGTTGTTAAAACACTCTACTTAGAAGTAGGGGTGAGTTAGAGTACTCGAGTACTCGAAATAATTATAATTACTCAAGCACTAATTTATTACTTAAGTACTTGGAAAAAATGTAAATCATATTTCTTCATGAATGTAAGTTCAATGTATTGTAGCGACCTGGTCAGTTCAGGTCGTTATCTGTATTGTTCTGGGGTGGGACGTACCACTAGTTTCGGTAGTGTGTGTGTGTGTGAGCCACTGTTGGGTGCGGACGATAGTAGTGGTTCGTTCTCTTCTCTGTGTGCAAGGGGACTGATAGAGCCAGAGCCTGAGTGTGTGTGTGTGTGTGTAATAGAGCGAGCGAGAAAGTGAGTGAGTTTTTAGGATAGAGACAGGAGGAAGGATTATTATTAATAAATACCCCAACAACGTTTGAAAGGCAGGATCAAGAAAATAAGGAAGTTATAAGCCCGCCCACCTAGCAACAAAGCCGTAATTTTGACTGACTTAAGTACATGTTTTTATTTTGAATATAACCTACAATATTTTTATATATATATATATATATATATATATATATATATATATATATATAAAATCTCCGCTGGAGCTTGCTGCCATCAATTCCTTCGTTTTGTACAAGGAATGCACCAGCCAAAATATCAGTAGGAGTTCAGCAGAAATATTTCGATCAGAAAGCTGTAGGCTACAACAGCTCAACCTGGATTTTGTGCTGCACCGAATGACACACGCAAGAGCAAACACATATTACTTGTGTTTTAAATTAAAAACTATTTTGTTTTTACAGTTTTGTATGTACATATACCTGTTACACACTAGGTTCTTTTAAAATGTGTATTTTATTACATTGTTTTCATTTTTTGAAGTAGTGCTTTATGCGTGGTTAGTTTGAAAATAAAACCTTTCACGGCGTTTTGGTTGTGCAGATGTTTGATATGATGTGCATGAATAAAACTTTTGAGTTGAAACGGATAGTTGTCTTTAATTTTAATATTGATGTTGTTTAAAATATACTGTCATAATGATTGCCAGCGGCGGTTTTAGGTATGAGTATAACCGCAGTGGTTCTAGTGTTAACGTGATGATTTTTGTGGTGCTTATGTAGAATAATATTGTTTGGCTTTAGGTTCGAGTACTCCAAATTTTTAATGCTCGAGTACTTGAGCACTAAATTACTCGAAATTCCCACCCCTACTTAGAAGAGAACTTAGTTTAATTTTGCTGGTTTGCATTCACATTTGTGTGAAATTATATTGCTTTCACATTACACTGAAACAAACAAATCGATTGTATTTCCAAAGCCCTTGGTGATGTAATGAATATTAGTCAAGGTAACTTGACCGGGGTGTCTCACCATTTTTTGGACCAATACATTTTTCTCCTTTTCTAAAATAAACTATTCCCAGGCCTTTCCTTTTGATGGGTGTAAGCTTCATTTCCATTAAAAAGCGCCCGACGTGAATATTACGACTCATTAAAGTCTTGTACCGTAATGCCCGTCAAGAATGACAGATCTTATTGTGGCTAGCCAGTCCTCTCACATCAAGTAGTTTTATGTGATTAGATTTCATCCAACACCAAATCAGTAAGAGGTTTTGCACTTTTTTTTTTTTTTTTTTTTTCCCACCAACAATGTATTTCTTTTTAATAGAGATAGACTTGCTATTTTTGGTTATGTCAGTCTGTACAATGCACATCTAAGGGATAATACGTAGCTAAAGCAAGTTTGTATGCAGCCGTCAGACATTTAAAAAATGCAGTAGGTGCGACGATCACGAAGAACTATAAGGGGTCGTGTGAGAACCAGAGAGCCTGGCTTATTCTTTAATGACTGCAACTGATGTCCTTCTCTGTCTTTATCCAAGGCCTCAACTCCATACAGCCTGGACTCTGAGTCTTTGGGAATGGACTGCATCATCTCTGGAAGTGCCTCTCCGACTCTGGCAATGAACACTGTGACTAACAAAGTAACTCAGTTATTCTTCTTTGTTATTGCTTTGGTTATTGGTGTTATTGTTCATGCAGTGGGGGCAGTGCAATTGTTGGG
Source organism: Polyodon spathula (assembly GCF_017654505.1). Taxonomy (NCBI): domain Eukaryota; kingdom Metazoa; phylum Chordata; class Actinopteri; order Acipenseriformes; family Polyodontidae; genus Polyodon; species Polyodon spathula. The sequence continues at coordinate 17,207,481 of NC_054549.1, read as the reverse complement.
ATTACTGAGCTGTACACAGCAAAGTGAGACAGGTTTAATGGCTTATTACGTCTAGAGCCCCTGGATCCAAGTGAGCTAAGGCAGGGGCGAGAGGTTATTTGAACAATGTGAAAATTGTGGTGAAGCATAAAATGCTATGAGAACACAAAATCAACTGCTTCTATCTCATAAACCATTTAGGATGCCAACTTCGTTTGAAGAGAAAGCTGCTTGTTTTTGTAAAGTTGTAATATTTATTAGACTGTGTGAGAGCAGCAATCAGCACAAACACAGACAGTTTCGGTTATAAAGATAAGTTGGCCCAGTCATCACTGACCCTCACCTGGGTGTCTTCCAAAAGAACTAAATTTCAGTGTCTAGTAAAAATTAACCATTTCACCGCCAGATTTGTTTTTATTGACCAAAAACATATCCATTTACTCATTGTTTACAAACCATTCAATCAGAGATAACTTTACCATTACGTTATAAAACATTCCTAGTTATTTTTATTTTTCATTTATATTTGGATGAAATACTATTTTATTGATTTTCTTCAAATTCTAGCATTTTACACTTCATGTAGCACTAAGCATACTGTACACTAAGGACAGATTACTAGTTGACCATATTAGTCACTGCAAAAAACACATATGTATACCTGACCTATGTAACCTGTGTCCTAAATATATATATATATATATATATATATATATATATATATATATATATATATATATACACACACATACACAGTGGCTTGCAAAAGTATTCAAACCCCTGACCAATTCTATCATATTACTGAATTACAAATGGTACATTGAAATTTCGTTCAGTTCGATATTTTATTTTAAATCACTTAAACTCAAAATCAATTATTGTAAGGTGACATTGGTTTTATGTTGGGAAGCTGTGTCCAAAAGACTTAAAGCTGTTATTGCTGCGAAAGGTGACTCTACCAAATATTAATGTGTGGGGGTTGAACATTTATGCAAGCAAGATATTTCAGTTTTTTATTTTTCTTAAAAATATTTCCCAACATAAAACCAATGTCACCTTACAATAATTGATTCTGAGTTTCAGTGTTTAAAAATAAAATATCAAACAGAACGAAATTTCAATGTACCATTTGTAATTCAGTAATATGAGAGAATTGGTCAGGGGTCTGAATACTTTTGCAAGCCACTGTATACACACACAGTACAACTTCGCTATAACAAACCTGTTAGGGTCCAAGCCTTTTGTTCGTTATATCGAGGGGTTTGTTATAGCGAAAGGACAGTCAAAATGAATGATAAACTGTTGGAGTAATTTAATGACATGGGGTTGTGAATACAAGTAGAATTGCACGTATTTGTTCATGTCATGTATGCAGTATTCTGCCTTTGCTTTATCCTGTTCGGTAAGGAATTACAATGCAGTACAAAAAGCAAAAATCCCCAGCTGAAGCTGTGCTTTTATTCAAAGTCAATCTGACATGAATCATTTCAAAGAGCACCAATTCTTAATCCAACATGAAAGAATCCCAAACATCTTTTATTCCAAGTCAACCTGACATGAAAAGTTAATTAGATCCTCAAGTTTTTTGTCGTTATTTTTTCTTTAATCAATTTTGCTTTGCTGCATGGTTGCTTAACAAGCCCCAAAAAGTGCTTTTTGACAACCTATATCACGACAGACATATGCCTGCGTTACTCCTTTTTTCAAATGATCAATATAGTTTCCAGCTTTTTTACAACGTAAAATGATTTTCATTTTCGGAGGCATAGTTACACAGCATGGACTGTTAAGACAAAAGAGTCGACTTCCCTGCGGAGGTGGCATCCCGTGTGTACAGACCACGATGTTGACAGTGTGTGTTATATGATGTTTATTTTTATTCGGGTTCCAGGGGCCAGGTTCCTTATAGCTGAAGGTCTGTTGTAATGAAGGCCGTTATAACGAGGGTGTACTGTATGTGTCTACTGTTTTTGTCACAGCAACTCACATTTCTAGGTTAGCAGTAATAGTTTTTTTTGCAGTGCAGTCTGCCATTGAGTTAAACCAACAAGTAAGACAAAAAAAGATCAAATCCTTTCATTCTTTGTATTATTGGAACTTCAGAACTGAGTCAAAGCCCTTCTGGGGGAAAAGAAGAGGTTTGGCATCAGTGCCTTAAGAGACTGTTTCTGTGTTAGTCTGCTGTAAACAAACCCCCCTCCACATGTTTGTGTGCACCACGTCTCTTAGGAAACAGCAAACCAAACCACAGGAATTCTGTGTGTGTTTTTAGCAAGGGTCCAATAAGAGAGGGAGACTCCTTTCGGTTTGCACTGCAAGAGAAGCTTGTGTGCCAGCTTTTCACTGGCTGTTCTGTCCGGGTGGGGTTCTGCCCTTTGTTCCCTGGACGTCTGACGGTGAAATGTGCAGGCTGTCACGTGTTTCCAAGTTTTTAGATATTTTGAATGAGATAATGGTATATGCTGACAGTATTGGGTCAGTTTGTGTATGAGAATAAGACACCCATTGTCCAAGAGACAGGTTGCTAATCCCATTCCTCTCCCTATTTGGCTGTGGAATGTGCTCACTCTGTGGGAATGGAGGGGTTCCCAATCCCGAAAGGGTATTCCACATCAGTGACCTCCCTGCCAACACAGGTTGTTTGCTAAACTGTAATTTATAGCCAAAGTTTAAGGACGGGGGGAATCCACTGGGTTTGCCTTTGTTTGATATTGCATTCTGCTTTTCCTGAATACTGCTTGTCTGTGTTCTTATATTTTCATTTATCTGAGGGTGTACGAAGCCAGCGCTGTTTGGTGGGCATGTTTGTCACCTGTTGCTTTTTGTGGCTTGTTAATCTTTTGTTAGTAAAAATGGATTGTGGTCAAATGTTTAAGGTAAATCATGTGGGAAAGGAAATCCCAATATACCTTTGTGCAAAGGCTTCAGATAATACAATTCCAGTGTGTCTATGTTCATTATACATTTACCCAGTCATGCAAGTCAAATCATTAGGTTAATGTATTGAATACTTTAATAGTTTTTTCAAGTATTATTAAAAAAAAAAGAGTAAGTCATGCAACTTCACAAATTGCATCTTCAAAAAATAGTTTTGAATAAAATACCAGCAGATGTTTTGGCAGTGTGCTCTGATGATGTTTTAAACTGCTTCCAGTGAACAGTCTGCAAAGTGTATTTCTGTGGCAGCAGATAGCACAATCTGTACACATTTGCAAACCTGAAGATGCAGTATTATTAGTTAAAAAAAAAAAAAAAAGACCAGGCTTATTTTTGCTACTGTATAATATCATTTGTTTACAGTACTAGAAAATTACTGTAGTTGAAAGACTCATTTTGCCTTGTTCAACACCAGTATGTTTTCGTATGTGGTATATCAGAGTGGTCAGTATTATTGTTGTTGTAGCAGAATTGATGTGGTTTGCGGACTGTCCCAACCTCCTGTAACTTATTAAACAAATACGAGTGGCTCAGCATGCTGCAAAGGGAATGTTTAGGAAGTATTTTGTATTCCTTGTTGTTGCAGGTAGCGTTGTATAACACAGATCAGGATGGGAGTGACAGTCCCCGGAGCAGCCTTAACAACAGCCTCTCAGACCAGAGCCTGGCATCTGTGAACTTGAACAGCGTTGGCAGTGTGCACAGTTACACACCGGTAAGCAGCCGGACTGTAGAAAACGTCAGCTTGTCTTTTTTTTTTTTTTTTTTTAATTATAAACGAACACTTCTCAGGTGAATGGAATGTGCCAGTGGCCTTCACCTTGACCTCTGACCTAATGTGCATGCATGCCATTTACCTCACGTGGTCCTGGTATGATAGAAACCGCACACTGTGGAGATATTAAAAATGAGGTGTAGGGTTCAAGACCAGTTGTTTTGGCATATACAGTAAGAGTATAAGGTTGTATATCATTCAATTCATCAATGAGCATACACTATAGATTGCTACAACAAACCAATCAAATATATTGTATAAAATCAGTTATATTGTTGATAAAATAAAGTGCAGTTTTGATAGAAATGTTAAAAAAAATTGACCAAATACATGGTCTGCAAACTTATAATTGAGTACTGAGATTGAGTTGGATTGCTATCCTGTTGGTAACACCAGTCAATAGCGTGATTTGAACCCTTGTCTGTAATGGTCTCTCTCTCCTGCCAGGTAAGCAGCCACCCTGAGCCTGTGTCCCAGTCCATGACTCTACAGCAGCAGCAGCCACCGTCGCAGGCTCAGTACAGCATGCCAGAGCGGGACAAACAACTCCTCTTCTCCGAGTATAACTTTGAAGATCTCAGTGCCTCCTTTCGCAGCCTTTATAAATCAGTCTTTGAGCAGTCTTTTAGCCAGCAGGGTGAGTGAGCAGAAAAAGCTGTCATTTTAAGAAAATATGGTTTGCATGTGAAATGCAGTCTCTCTGTATAAATAACTATATACACTGCTCATATGGTGTGTTGGGCCGCCGTGCTTTTGCCTATTGCCTGATGCCACATGATTCAGATGTGGGCATTAATTGCGGTGACAGTCTATGAAGTCACCACTGCAGAAACCTATTTGGGATTAAATTAATGAACCAGTTGCATTCAGTCATGTTGTACATTTATTATGCAACTCTTGTGGGACAGGTTTCTCATTAAAATATTTTTTAATGTATTTGAAGATGGTTCAATTATCTATTCAGATAATTCATAAGTAAGCGGGTGCAACAAATGCCCTTTCCCAGCGATCCTGCATTTAGTGTGGCCAGTTACTTTTGTGTGTGTGGTTTTAGTTTTATTTATTTTTTACTTTGCTGAAGTGAACTCTTGCTAGACAGTGCATGTGCAATTAAAATTACAAGTGGATTCTTTGGTGACTACAGTAAGCTAATTTACCATTATTGTTAAGAGCTAAGGTTATTTTTCATGGAGTAGTTCACTAATTGCTTTTTGAAAATTTTGGATTGCACAATAGGCTTTTTCTCCGATAAGAGATCTACATTTTATCTCTGAAATTCATGTTCACTCTTGACTTTGAGTTCTCCAAAAGTAATTTCTAAAAGCCATTCAATGAAATTAGTTGACTCTCAGAGACATGCTGGTTCACTGTTCTAAGTATTTGTGAAATGGCCACAAGTAACTAAACTATTCTAGTTTTACTATGACTTTGTTGAAGTATTATTTGCAACCCTAACATATGTCTGTGGTGGGTGTTTACTTCGGATTACAAAGCTCAGGGTTCTAAAAGGTGCTGCCTTGTGTTGTTACTGTTACAGGTTTGATGACTATGCCGTCGGAGTCAGCGCAGCAGCAGACCCACACGTCCTGTTCCTACCAACAATCCCCTAGCAGCACAGTGAGCACTCACCCACACAGCAGCCAGAACAGTCTGACAAACAGTGGGGGACAAGTCCCCCTGTCCCACCCCCAACAAATCCACACGCAACAGCAGCACCCGCAGAACACCCATCCTGTGCACACTTCCCCACATCCCCAGCAGCACAGCCAGCACCTTTCCCAGCACCCTCAGCAGCATGGGCAGCACCCCCAGCAACATGGGCAGCATCCTTCCCAGCATCCTCAACAGCACGGACAGCATCCGTCCCAGCACCCTCAGCAACATGGGCAGCACCTTTCCCAGCATACTTCCCAACAGCATGGGCAACACCCTTCCCAGCATGCTCAGCAGCATGGACAGCATCCTCAGCAACACGGACAGCACCCTCAGCAGCATGGGCAGCACCCCTCACAGCACCCACATGCACAGCAGCACCACCCGAACCACCAGCCCCTCTCGCACCAGGCCCATCCGGCACAGCAACAGATGCCCTGCAACACTGGTGAGGAACTGTCACATTTACTAACCAGGAGGTCTATTCTAATCACCCTTGGGACTGATGGAGTTAAAGGACACCAGTATATGCATACTTGCTGTGATAAGCCTGATTTTACCTTATTTTTTTAACACATCTTAAGGTAAATTAAAAATAAAACCGACTGGGTACAGGGGTGTTTGTTCACAGCCCTTTCATATGGATAGTTAACCCGTAGCAATGTTTATATATGTGAAGCATCGATAACTTTTCCCTTTCCAGAACGATATTAGGTTCAGGTTAATCATACTAGAGGGAAATTTTGACCCCTTCTGTTCAGAAAAATAATCTGTTGTTGAGCTACAATGGTGTCCCAAATAAAATGTCTTAGTACTGTAAATCTTATAAAAAGGAAATGCTTGGCCCAATTCTCATATCCCAGTCCCTCGTAGGAAGCAGATTTGGAACACAGTTATATAACTGCCTTCATATGTTGCTACAGGTCTCCCATCAGACTGGTACCCCAATCTCGATGCACTGAAAGAGAGCTGCCGCATTGCTAGCAGTTATAACTGGGCTGACGTGGACCTTTCACCGTTTCAAGGTAGAGTGCTGGCCTTTTCTCCCTGGATCTCAGCTGCAGGATAAGGAGTCTTGTCTAGTTTATTGAGTTAAGTGATAGTGCTTGTTGATGAAGGCTCTACAAAGGCTCTTAAAACATTTTGCATAATTCACGGCACAGTCACTTTAAAAAGTAGAACATTTCACAGCATGGTCACGGCAGCAAAGAAATGTGTAATAACAACTGAATGTTAACTTAAATATGCATTTATTTAACACAATGTTTCAACAGTGTAATATTTCCACTCAACAAACAACATTTATTGAAGTGCAGTTTTCTTTTCCTTGCAAAAGTATCTTGGAATAATTTATTTTTGTGCAACACTTTTTCAAACAACATAACGGGTGAGTGTTTAGCTTTAGACTTAACAAAAATAACCTGCCGATCCTTTTTGGAAAATTCCCATTTACACACTGTTGCAATTTTGATGCCACAAAGATGAGAAGGGTCGTTCTGCGTCCACGCTGTTGACTGGCACTGCTTAGCATCGCAGGGCAACTACCACAAGAGCCGGAAATCTGGGTGCCTCCAGTAACTTTGGAACCAAGTGTATCTTTTAGTATGTGCTGTCGATGTGAACCAAGCTTTCATTACGGCCAGTCAAAATGAAAAGCCGGTTGTTGCGCGGATTGATTTTAAATTTGATTCGCAGTTGATGGTGTGACGTAGCATCGGGCATCTGCAGTCTGATAGAAGCCTGCTAGAGCTGGAAGCTGATTGGCTGATGGTACTGAATCGTTTTTTAATATAGTATAGTTACAGTCTTTTTGACATTAGATTTATTCGTGGTGGTATTGTAGAGGCATTTTAGAGTAAAAACTAGTAAACCTTGGTATGATTTTTTTTTTTTAATGAATAGTATCAAGGCTTGCTGTTGTGAAAGTACAGAAAGCTTATATAACCAAATGGGAAAAGACTAAAATATGATGTGCAACTGATTGTGCAGATTACTTTGTACAGTGCAGTATATGCCATTTGTATTTTAATAATACTGTTAGTTCATCCCTAATATGGTTTGCATCTTAAGTGTTTCTTAAAGTAGTTAAACAAGAGGCCATAGATCTAAAGGGATTCACTGTGTCTTTATATAAAAGAGCACATATTTTTTGTCTCAGAACAGTAGCTGATCAACTGATTCAGGTTTTCAGTGGGGGAAAAAAGTTCATGAATGTGCATTGCCTTCAGATAAATCTAAAGTTGTATACTTGTACTGCAAATGTATTCCTGTTGTGGCAAGAGTGACAACTGCTTGTTGGAGTCAGTGGTATGGATAAGCAACAGCATTAGAAACTAACACTTCTGTGTTTGTTCTCCCCAGGATTAAAGGAGAGTATGAGGCAGGCAGACCTCAATAACTGGTCCCTGGACCCTTCCCAGATTGCAGACCTCTGCTCGTCTATCAACCAGTTTTTCACTCGGACTGGAGTCATCCCGCCACAGGGAGTCGTCCAACCACCTGTGTGTCACACCATGCACTCAAACAAGCCTAGCCAGCACATTGCTCCAGGTGAGAACCATGCAAGCATCACTCCAGGTTTCTATATCCCATGGTCCATATATTGGTGTTTGCGGTACAATAAACTACCAAGGAATTAATCATAGCCCTTCAATAAAACTGCGACAAGGAGTGAGCATTGGTATGCTTGGTTTGTGTGATGTTCATGGCTTTTGTAGCCTAATCTCGCCCAGCTCAGTCAATGTGAAAAACAGTGTCTTCTAGTAAACTGGAAATCTCTTACATTTTGCATTGTAAAAGAGGCACACATTATGGTAACCAAATTTACATATTGCTCTTTGCAGTTCTTTCATTGCTGCACTTCAGATGCACCCCTGCATTCCACTTAAGGAAGTCACATGAAGAATGCAGAAGCATTGAGAGCCATTGGAAAAGCTGCGACTAGTTACTGAGAACTTGGCTCTGTTGCACAGTAGTGTAAGCAGTGGCTTCTTTTTCTATGATGTGATTTTAACATCTCTGCTGTACATCATGTGACCTATAGTTGAATAAAGGGACACGTTGGAAGTACAGCATTAAAATATCTGCAAGGAGCGAAACAAAGTAAAAAATAATAGCAATCATAAAACACATTTACTATCATTTGTGTCTTTTGAAATGCAGAAAAGTATGAGTGATGGTAATCAGGTAAGCTTTACTGAAGGGGTAGAATGCTTGGGCAGCAGCAGTACAGGGTGTTTCATATTTAAGCATCCTGTGAGAGGCTCTGCTTTTCTATCTTCCTGTGAAACATAGGACTGGAATCTTATTTAGAACCAAATGAGAGCATTTCTAGCCAGCCGACATAATTGTTCCATTTTGTATTAGAACATGCGACAAAACCCCTTTTCTGAGATCTTTACTGAACCCCCTCTCTCATGCAGGAAATATATACATTGACTCCAGACAAAGCCTTCCAACTTCAATGATGGGGCCCCCAGGTTATCCCCACATCCCCCCTCTTAACAGTGCAGGACCGACGATGACAGGTACACCCCATCCTGATGCCTTTCACCTCACCTTGCATGGCCGTGTATTGTGTGCACCAACCCACCTGCACGTACTGCCTGAAAGAATGGTGTGATGAGCATGAAGCATTTAAGAGCAGTACTTTCTGGCAGACAGGCTTGGTATTTGCTGCAGGGATTGTATAACAAAGTGTAATTATGTATAAGAGAGTGTCTCTGTAGGAGTGGGTTTGTCTTGGTTAATTGCAAACATGGGGGATGACTAATCAGTTTGAAGTGACCAGTTAATGATAGAAAGTGGGCCTTTTTATAGCTTTGGACAGTCAGACTCGTAACATGTAAGGTCTTAATCTGTTAAACATGTTTATTTAAAATCATTTTCTGATTTCACAGTTCACCCAGGACTTAATAATCACTTAATAATCCATTGTTAGAAACTACGCCAAGGAGACAAATGTTTTGGCTCATTGTCTTCATAAGTGTTCTAACTTTCTCGACATAGTAAGCGACGTTAAGGCTGTAACGAAGGGTACATTTTGACCTTCAAAGGCTCGAGCGTTAGAAAGTACTAATTTGCATACTGTATTGGTGACATCACCATAGCTACCAGTTTATATTGATTGACGATCCTATTATCTTACAGGTAATTCATATAAATGGAATAAGACGTTCACATGTAGTTTAAAATTGCGCTATATAGAGCAGTAGTCAGGTTTTTATAATTCAATACAAATAAAAATCCACGTTGCTTATGTACACGTAATTCATGCTGCTTGTGACATATACAGTAACCTTACATTGCACTGGAGTACCTTAATTAAAAGCCAATAAAAAGAACTGCAGCAGACTCAGGCAAAACAAAGCTTTATTTAACAGTCACCGTTCCAAGCAGGTTATCAGTCACAGTCACATTTTAAGACTATAATACTACTACAAATAAAAATAATAATAACAGGAACTTGCGCTGATCCCAGAGATTAGAGCCACTTGTACAGTTTGCATTCAACTTTTTTCTGTGTGGTGGGTCATTAATAAAAATATCCCAAAAAGCAGAGGGTTTTCGAGACATTTCTTGCAATGTAGCCCACTTTGCTGTTGAGATGGCTAACGAAGAGCGGGTGCACAGTGGTCGGACGATGCTCAGTTTTATTAGTGCTAGCGTCTATTTTGTGTTAGTGTCTATTTTTATGCGTCATACTTCTACCATAACACGTCTCTTACAATGTCTTGTAAACAAGGTATTCAGTACATTTTTTACTGAAGCAATGTGGCCGCTATAGGTAACCCCCAGTGCTTTGGCATAATATGCCTGCCCTGCTCCAATGCACGGCTGCGGCGCCATATCGAGTTGCTCCGTATAACGATTTGTTAGTGAATTTTAATACAACAACTTTTGTTTAAGCAATATGCATTATACAAATCAAAAGACCGAATTTGCATTTGAGTGACAACAGCGTATTGTGATGATTTTTAACTGCAGTTCTTGATGTCTTCTTCCTGCCAGGACATCATGCGGCAATGAACCAGCAGCACATGCTATCTCCTGCAAACTTCCAGATGCGCCGGCTGCCTGCGGATGATATCCAGGACGATTTTGACTGGGATTCCATCGTCTAGGCCTCCCCTGGACTGAAGGGAGGGGAGCGGGAGTTTGCCGGGCCGTGCTGTCCACTTGCTGTGGAGGGAGACAATCTGGACGGGAATCTTCAGAAGTACATGCGTCATTTTGACAAGAGACTTCGGAGTCCTGATCTTTAAAAAATAAATAAAAATAAATAAATAAATAAATAAATAAATAAAAGTTACTTTGAAGACAATCAAAATATATAGTAGGACAAGTTTAAATTATCGCTTTGTACTTGTCAAGGGGGCAAGAGTAGATGTTTTGTCAAGTACACCCCTCCTCCTCACAGAACTCCTGTAACTTCTTACTGTTGTGAGACGGGACAGCTTTTCAGATTATAACCTTCTCGTGTTGCCCGACAGGCCTCAGCTTCCACTTGGACATGGTTTTCTCCATATGCGTAACAACTCCGTCCCCTTTTGAGCAGTCAGGCTGGGTCTGCTAATTGATTCTCATGCCGTTGTGAGATCTCAGCATAACAAAGCAGGTTGAAATTAGGCAAAGCGCCATCAGTTTGTATGTTTTCATTTCATGGATTGAAAGCTACATTGAAGTAATACTTTTAATGGGGTTTAAATAACTGGTCTTTGGTTTTTCATTTTCAAAACCAAGGACTGCTTATATAGCACTAATAGCTCAAACAAAGGGACTGTTTAATGCTTCTTCCCTTACAGTATGGTGATTTTATGTCTGTTTTTTTCACAGCAAATCTCACTGTAGGATTGAGTATAAACATTTGCTTGTAGAAATAAATCCCTGCTCGAATACAATAACCCATAGTGTGCAAATGCTGTTAAAGACAATTCACTTCTGAATTCTCATCATGGACATTAGATTTTGAAATCTGGAGACACAGGAGGCACCCCTGTCCCCTAGTGCAGACTGCACTATGTGAAGGCTTTTGGTACAACCACAGTTCAGTGTCAGTTCTAAAAGCTACTGACATGGGCCATTAAGTGTGCCTCCTGGAGAAAAGGAAAAAGACAATGTGTGTTTGTCATGTGGTGAGTTGTTGGTATTGAAACTCCTGACTCAAAGCCAGGCAAAGGGGTTTAGCTCTTGTGTCTCCACACATTTCCAGCTGAGGGTCGTCCACTGTGCCGGGCATGATGAGCCAGAAGTAGTTTGGCAAAATTGCTCCTAATTTCAAAATCAATTGCAAAATTCTAAGCTATTCACAAATAAATAAAACATTTTTATGAGATCAGTTTTTTTATTTTATTTTTATTTTTTTACTTGCACATCTTATGTTGTTTTGAGTGTGTCCTTAAGTGTTTTGTGTGTGTGTGTGTGTGTGTGTGTGTTGTTTTTCTAGGATAGCACTCCAGTTAAAGCAAGCCTCTGCTTTCTTTCCTTCCAACACGCTCATGGGTCAAGAGTAGCCTGCCTGAACATCCATGGCAGGTAAATTAGTGGGTGGGGATTTTCGGTTTGTTTGCTCTGTTTTTACGTTTCTAGGAGTGACCTTTTAATTTAAGAGCCTGGTAACCAACCAACTAGTGATTATCTTGCATTTGTTATTGCATGGGGGGGATTTTTTAGTAAATGACCTGCCTGTTTTATGCCCCAGTTGGAAATGGCTCCAGATGGAAATGTTGCACTGTTGACAAATTGAAAATCTTGGTTGCCAGGTGTCATATTTCAGAGATAAACCAACATACCAACAACCAGTGCAGACAAATTAGTATCCTAAACCTGTATTCGTTGCATGCTTTTATGGTCATTGTGGTTAGTATGAAAGGCCATGCCTCTGTGCTATTGTTGAATAGTATTGCGTTTGCAGGATAGTGTGCCATCTAGTGTTAATTTCTGCATGAAATATTTCCAAATGAACAAGATGGGGTATTTCCCTGTGGAGTGGATAGTTGCAGGTTGCTTTGGACCCCTGACACTGTGATGTATTTAAATGATAAAAATAGAGATGTGGTAAAAACATGTTGGGTTAAAATGCATTAGTTTAGACTACCAGTAGGTTTGAAAAACTCCCCATAGGAGAGGTGAGAGTCGCCTTACCACAGGGGATCCTTGTTTTGAATCTCAGCTTAGCCCCCGATTCACTGTGTGACCATGAGGGAACACCCTGTGCCTTAGTTTGAAATTGGGTGCAACAAGACCTCCACTGGTAAAGAGGTTTGCTGTCTTGATCAACAATATATTAAGAAATCATTTGGTAATTAAGTGTGTGGGGGAAATGGGGGCAGGGTATGCATTGTGTTGTGTAGAGAGAAACGGGGCAGGTTATGCATTGTGTTGTGCAGAGAGAAACAGCAGGTTTTGCAGAGAGAAACGGGGCATGTTTTGCATTGTGTTGTGCAGAGAGAAATGGGGTAGCTGCTGAAGGTTAAATGTAAATTAATCATAAGTATCATCTTTAATGTAATCGAGCACAAAACGGGGACATTTTGACAAACTGTTTAGGGAATACAAGGATTCAAAGTCGAGCACTTTTGGGAGAAGCTTATACAAGCATTTAGCACTGACTAACATTGTGAAAGGCCTGGTCCTCTTTTGAAAAGGACAGGAACTTCAAGCAAGGCCTCAGACCTTGGGAAGAGAGCTCTTACAAGCAATGCTACTGAGGCAATGCAAGCCAAGCTAACGATGCAGCGTTTCCCTTGGCTCTAAGAAAAATTCTCCAGTGCTGATGTGCCTGCAGGGGGATTATTTCTCTGCCCGTTTCAGTTTCACCTCTCCTAGGTGTGCACTGTAATTAGAAAGCAGGATTTAGGGGGAGGCAGTGGACTAGTTCTGATAACCCCCTGCTCTTTTTCACAGTGTTCACCACACACAGATACACAGGAGATTAATTTTGTGCTGCAAGTGGTGTCAATGCAAGTCTTACCAAAGCAGTGTCTTTATTTTCTACATGTGTTTTACAAGCTTGCACATTGATGCTATAACCAGCTGTCCTGTTTGGCTCTCATAATTGTTGCTGACACACAGTGGAGTTTGGTTTTGTTTTATTGTGTGATTGTATTGTATTCCTTAAATTGCTAACTGTGAATACTAAGGGTGTCATGCTGGCAGTTTTCTTTTTTCAGCAAAATAAACAGTTGAAAAAAATGGGAAGTGCTGTTAGTTAGCAGAAGTGTAAGGGAAGGATGGGTTTAATTATCATTGTCTGATTTCACAGACCCAGATTAGCGATAGTTTTGGACTGCCTTACTTAAGGTAACATTCTGTAGTCCAAAGCTTTGATGTGTTAGGGTGATGCCCACAGCTGAACGAATAACCTTGAGTCTTGATGCCTCTACTTTTAGAAGTTATATTTCCAGAACCTCCCCCCCTAGGATTGCAGTGGGTCATGTCTGGACTCAGGAGCTGGAGCCGAGTGGGGTTGCCTGTGATCTGCCTCTGGATCTGGGTCTTCAACTCTAACCACGTGGTTGTCAAGTCCAGGTGCCCCTGTTGTAACCCCCCTTTTTTATGATCGTCATAGGGCTACCACTGTAGCCACTGACTATATTAAGTCTCAAAGGATTTCTCCGAGTGCTGTTTAAAACTGTCCAAAAGTGCTATTCCCAGCTTGCTTTGCCAGCTGCTTTATTTCAGTTGCTATACTTGGAAGTAAAGATGCCATGCAGAATTGTTTAAAGTATAATTTATTTACAAAACTGGAAATAAACAAAAGCTAGCGAGTGAACTTTTGTTAAACCTTGGTAGTATCAACAGTGTTCCCCAGTTCACCATCCCATGCAACTCATTCATCCATATTGCACTCCAGTTTATTTCTACTGGGTAGACCCGATTTGAACCTTTCCAGTTGTGTAAACTGTGTTGCATCTTCACAAGGCTGCCAGGGCGTTGTTTTCAGTGGATAGAGGGGTACTGCACAATGACGGGTAATTAAACCCAGGAACTGCACAATGACCAGTGATTTAAACCCCTTTCATCCAGACAGTGGGATGTTTCAGACCTATCTGTTTCTAAACCTTAAGGAATACAAATGCACAACAATCAAAGGCTATTTGTCAAAGTTGTGAAATTGATGTATTTCAGGATCACAAACATGTAACTTTGACATTTTCCAGTTGCTGGGCAAAACCCAGCTTTCCTCCACAGAAAAGTTTTTTTCAAAGGCATCTGTGTAGTCTTTACTCATTGGAACCCTCAATTTGCCATGCCTTACTATGGGTATTACTGGCCTTGAATAGAAAAACTACTTCTTAAAAAGCAAAGTAACCAAGGCCAAGCCCTGCTTCAGTGGCTGTTAGGTGTGTCTTCTGTAGGTTTGATACAGTATGGGTCAGCTGAATGTCACTTCCATTAGTTAGCTACTTATTACTATAGAGTGCAGTCTGCACCAAAGGTAAACACTCCAGTAATTTTATATAAGTAGAAGGTTTTCTAATAAACCTTATCACTGCATTTTTTTATAACATTGCCAGTTTTCATTTCACAACAATGGTACGAATTGCACACTGCAGTAAAAAGCTTTGATGAATAAAGCCATTGTAGCCGTAACAGAAGCTCAATCACTGGCAACTCCTAACCAGGGTGCAGTAACTGACAGTAATTGTGTGTTATTAGGTGTCATCAGAATTGTACTCAAAATTGGTAATGCCAAAAAAATGTGTACCTATTTGTTAAAATACTAATGAGTTAGAATTCCTGTTGCCTCCCAGCCAATATAAATCCTCACCCATTTTATTTAATCCATCTGTATTATGACTACGTTTTTAAAGCATGGGCTGCTAGTAATTCTTTCTACATGTTGTATGAGCAAACCTAAAGTGAGTTAGGATAACTGCTTTAACAAGTGTTCCTAAACAATACTGTTCAAATGTGCTTCCTGTTTCCTTTAGATATACATATGCATTTTGTGTGTATTATGTTGGATGATATTTTGAAGTTGGCTCCTGACAAAGCTACATTAAAGACAATGGTGCCTTCCTTTTTTTTTGGGGGGGGGGGGGGGGGTGGGTGGGGTTATGGTTTCTCACAGCACCAAGATGGGGAGTAGCAGGTGTACCCCAAACATTGCATTCTCACACTTTTTTGTTGGCTGTGAGCAAAGCAATAGAGAGGAAAGAAACAATGTCAACACCCTGTTTTTAACAAAAGCCTGTGTGTGTGTGTGTCTCTCTCAAGTGTTTTTAAATAAATTGAAGAACAGCATTTTCGCTCTACCAGTTCACCTGCAAAGTGGCTTGTTACAGTAAGGGGGAAAACTGCCAACAAGTACTGGTATTTGAGGCCTATTATTTTATTCAGTGTTGGTGTGTTAATGTGCTTTATTGTAAATATGTGTCTTTTAAATGGTCCTTTTTTCTGGATGGGAGGGGTGATATGGGAGGAGGCGGGGATTATTGATAAAAGAAAAGAATATGGAGTATTTTGTTATTGTTCATTCAGAGGGTGATATGTATATATCTATATTGTATATATGTGATGAAATTGCGTTTGCTTTTTGTGTGACACTACCTTGTACTGCTGTTCTACAGTCAGTGTTTTAATGTTTATAAAGTTGTTTTTTTTTTTGTTTGTTTTTTGTTATTGCACGGTTTATTACTTTTGCTCTCAGAGGAAATGACACAGCTACTCTTTGTATCGGTTTAGTGCTGTAAAATAACTCCACAGTGTCATTAGGATTGTTGCTGCCAGACCCGATATGCATGAATGGCACTTACAAAATAAAATATGTTAACTTCTCTGTGTAATTTTTGCCATTACTTTTTTTTTCTGTGTTAGTGCCTGCAATCAATATAATTTTACAGAATTCAAAAAGTTTAGTTTTGCGTGTAGGTATGAGGCTATTGCAGTGCAATGGGAAGTATTTTATTTTTTTTTCTCCCCTACATGCGCTAACATCCACACAGGTCAGTGTGGGTGCATGTGTGTACCTGCACAGCATCCTGAACACTGGATCCAAGACCTGGACAGCAGTTTCAGGTCTGAAGATGCTGTCTTCCCACCCCACACCCTTTGAGATATCGACTTCTCCTTAAGAGAAATGTACTATGGATTCTAGCCTTGTCCTGTACATAGTATAGTGACATTGAATCATTTTTAATGTAGCTTGATGATTGATTGAGCAATTTCAATCAATTAATTTAAAGCATACAGCTTCAAATGTAACCATATATTGGATTTTTAGAATCTAGTTACAGAACTGTCATTTACTTTAATGTAACTAGCCTTTTGCATTAGGCAGGTTATATAAAATGATTCTAAACAATGCACAGTAAAATAGTAATACAAAAATAGATGAAAATGTTGATGTATTTATTTAGCCTGGCTAGAACCTTTTCAATGTATGTCCTGGCAGAGAGGAAGAAAAACACTTAGCAAGACTAAGGTTCTGAAAACTGGAAGTCTTTACGTTGACTTTTAGTTTTTCCTCATGGTTATGTCCAGCCTGTTCTCAATCTTGTCCTGATTCTCGTTTTTCAGGACGACACAGAAAGATTGTTTACTAATGGTAAAGAGACTGAATGGCAGATTTTTTTTGTTTGTTTTTTGTAAAAAAAAAAAAGATGCAGGTGTAGTGTTTAAACTAGTGTATAGTTTTATATAAAAAAACAAATCCAAGTTTAAAAAATAATCACAATACAGTATTAAAAAGATGTTAATGCTAATAAATATTCAATTGAAATATTTTTATCCCTGCTTCATTGTTCCTTTCTGGTATAGGCACGGGCTAGACATGTAGGTGGCATCTTGAGAGATCTTGCAAGCTGCAACATTGCTACATGGAGCCTTTCACTTTATGCTTCCACTTCAGACACACCTCTCCTCCTCTGACGTGTGGCCTTGCCTGCTTTGGAATGCCCTGTAACTCCGGTCATGATGCCAATCTACTCTTAAGGAGGGCAGATCCAAAAGCATAACAAGTTGTTTTGTTCAAGCCTGTGAATTGCACTTTTGATTGCGACATTAAGAACAAGGCTGAAACTTTCAACCCAATCCAGTCCAGGAGTATTGCAGTAACCACTGTGTAATTAGATAAGCATTGCTTATTTACCAGGAAACAAACGGCTGGAAATCTTTTGAAAGACAATTCAGAATGACAATGGGAAAACATATTTACGTTTCTATGACTGCTATCAATTCATTGCTTCAACTATTGCTCAACCATCAAGAGATGGCAGTAGTCCTCTTGATTAACAGGAGCCATTTACTTTAGAATGGGCTTGGTGGGTTAAATCTCATTTATTTCATTTTTAAAAATATACACACAGATTTATTTCTATACTATATTAATAAGGTGGGGTGTTACAGACTCAAGTCACTATAGCCTTTTTTTTTTTAAGATTTATGAGCTAAACAATTTTAGCTTTCAAAATTAGTTTATTATGCTAAATCTGTAATAAAGTTATGTTATAGGTGCATATTAGAGCAATATTAATCACAGGAGGAACACAAGGTGTATTGGGAGTGTATTTGATGTGACCTGTGACAAAGTTATAGATTGGGCTCTACCATGTGAGTATGATCCAAACCAAAGTAAACGCGGGGGCTGAATTATTCGTTTTGTTTGTTGTGCTTATGAAAAATATTGCATGACTGTACGGGGTCCAAGTATGAAAAAATTTGGTTACTTGAAGCCATGTACAAGTACTGATTGAATAGAGGCCAGCAAGTTAAATATTGGGTGTATTATTTTGGCACTTGCTTTTTCAATGCATTTGTTTACTGCTGCTGCTTTACTAAAAATGTAGTATTTGCTAGTATTGATACTTATTTTGTAGTATTTTGAAATGATTATCCTTCGTATGCTTTACATGATCTTATACAGTGGCTCTCAAAAGTATTCGCCCCCCTTGGACTTTCCCACAATGTATTGTGTTACAACATGGAATCAGAATGGATTTAATTAGGAGCTTTTGCCACTGATCAGCACAAAAAAAGTCCATAATGTCAAAGTGAAAAATAAAATCTACAATATACACATAATTAGTTGAATGGAGTCCACCTGTGTGCAATTAAGGTGTTTCAAATGATTTCAGGTTAAATACACCTGTCTCTGGGAGGTCCTACAGTTGGTTAGTATATTTCCTAACAAAAACTTCATCATGAAGATGAAGGAACATTCAAAGTAAATCCGGAATAAGGTTCTTCAAAAGCACCAATCAGGGGTAGGATATATGAACATTTCCAAGGCATTGAATATCCCCCGGAGCACAGTCCATTATTAACAAATGGAGAGAATATGGCACAACTGGGAATCTGTCTAGAACAGGCCGTCCTCAAAAACTTAATATCCGGGCGAGAAGGGCAGTAGTCAGGGAGGCCACCAAGAGGCCTGTGGCAACTCTAAAGGAGTTAGTCTTCCATGGCTGAGCTGGGAGACACTGTGCATACAGCAATAATAGCCCGGGTGCATCACAAAACTGGCCTTTATGGGAGAGTGGCAAAAAGCAAAGCCATTGTTGAAAAAAACTCACCTCAAATCTCGGCTAGAGTTTGCCCGAAGGCATGTGGGAGACTCTGAGATCAAGTGGAAGAATATTCTATGGTCTGAAGAAACCAAAATAGTGCTTTTTGGCCTCAACGCTAAGCGCTATGTTTGGCGCAAGCCTAACACCGCACATCATCCTGAAAACACCATCCATACTGTGGTGTATGGTGGTGGCAGCATCATGCTATGGGGTTGCTTCTCTGCATCAGGGCCTGGAAAGGTCATGAAAATAGAGGGCAAAATGGGTGCAATAAAGTACAGAGAAAACCTGCTGAAGTCTGCAAGAGACCTGGGACTTGGGAGAAGATTAATCTTCCAGCAGGACAGTGACCCCAAACATACAGCCAAAGCCACACTGGAGTGGCTTAAAAACAAAAAGGTCAATGTCTGAAGTGGCCCAGTCAAAGCACAGACCTAAATCCAATTGAGAATATGTGGAAAGAGTTGAAAATTGCTGCTCACCAAAGGTACCCATCCAACTTGACGGAGCTTGAGCAATTTTGCAAAGAAGAATGGGCAAAAATTGCAGTGTCCAGATGTGCAAAGCCGGTAGAGACTTATCCAAATAGACTCATGGCTATAATTGCTGCCAAAGGTGCCTCTACCAAATATTGACTCAAAGGGGTGAATACTTATGCAATCAATTATTTTCTGTTTTTTATTTGTAATTAATTTAGAACAATTTGCAGATTTTATTTTTCACTTTGACATTATGGACTTTTTTGTGTTGATCAGTGGCAAAAACTCTTAATTCTAACCTCCTAATCTCAATTCCATGTTGTAACACAAAACAAAGTGGAAAAGTCCAAGGGGGGTGAATACTTTTGAGAGCCACTGTATTTTTGGTTCAATATGCTATTAGGATAATGTTTAAACTAAACTATTATTTTTGATCTACTTCTGAATATCTGTTGGTTGAATTTTTAATTATCCATTCAGGTGGAGGTGCGGGACAAAGGCAATGTGATAGTGATTTCAACAAGCATTAATGAGCCAACACCCCCCCCTGGTGTGCTAAAAGAAGACCCGCAATCTGGTGAACATCATCTAGACAAAACATTTCATACTATGCATAGCATTGCCATACTGAAAACTGAGAAACACAGGTAAGCAACAACAGCCATTAAAATAGACAGCTGGATCAAATTGACTGAGTAACTTTGTTGATATTATGATATTCTCTCCCCCGCACCCCCTGTGTCCCTATCTCCCTCCCATTTTCTCTGTCTCTGCCTCCTACCCCCTCCATCTTACACAAACGTGTTTAGTTATTACTTTTATTAAACGGTTAGACAAAAGAGGAAGAGGGAATGTGCAGATCCTGGCCTGGATTTAATCTAAATTGTGGTGGTACCATATTCATTAAAAGGTAGAGCTGTGATCATGAGTAATCACTTTGAATAAATACTCTAATATTTATCATAAAAAAAAGGACGGAGGAGGAAAGAGAATTTTTTTGAAATTGACCAGACTGTACTTGTTTCAATAGTCATGCAGCTAAAGCTTAATTGAATTTAACTGAAGAGGCAGAGAGAAGAAAGATGTGAAGGGGAGGTAGAGAAAGAGCAGGATGAAAAGTATACCGTAATATTAAAAAAAATAATAAAAAAAAAATATATATATGAATCCAAACCAATGTATTTCAAAGGATTTTTTTTTTTCCAAAATTTTCTAAAATACGTATGTATGCATAGTGTGTACAGTGACTTGCGAAAGTATTGACCCCCCTTGGCATTTTTCCTGTTTTGTTGCCTTACAACCTGGAATTAAAATAGATTTTTTGGGGGTTTGTATCATTTGATTTACACAACATGCCTACCACTTTGAAGATGCAAAATATTTTTTATTGTGAAACAAACAAGAAATGAGACAAAAAAACAGAAAACTTGAGCGTGCATAAGTATTCACCCCCCCACAGTCAATACTTTGTAGAGCCACCTTTTGCAGCAATTACAGCTGCAAGTCTCTTGGTATGTATCAATAAGCTTGGTACTGGGATTTTTGCCCATTCTTCAAGGCAAAACTGCTCCAGCTCCTTCAAGTTGGATGGGTTCCGCTGGTGTACAGAAATCTTTAAGTCATACCACAGATTCTCAATTGGATTGAGGTCTGGGCTTTGACTAGGCCATTCCATTTAAATGTTTCCCCTTAAACCACTCGAGTGTTGCTTTAGCAGTATGCTTAGGGTCATTGTCCTGCTGGAAGGTGAACCTCCGTCCCAGTCTCGAATCTCTGGAAGACTGAAACAGGTTTCCCTCAAGAATTTCCCTGTATTTAGCGCCATCCATCATTCCTTCAATTCTAACCATTTTCCCAGTCCCTGCCAATGAAAAACATCCCCACAGCATGATGCTGCCACCATCGTGCTTCACTGTGGGGATGGTGTTCTCGGGGTGATGAGAGGTGTTGGGTTTGCGTCAGACATAACGTTTTCCTTGATAGCCAAAAAGCTCAATTTTAGTCTCATCTGACTAAAAGTACTTTCTTCCATATGTTTGGGGAGTCTTCCACATGCCTTTTGGCGAACACCAAACGTGTTTGCTTATTTTTTTCTTTAAGCAATGGCTTTTTACTGGTCACTCTTCCGTAAAGCCCAGCTCTGTGGAGTGTACGGCTTAAAGTGGTCCTATGGACAGATACTCCAATCTCCGCTGTGGAGCTTTGCATCTCCTTCAGGGTTATCTTTGGTCTGTTTGTTGCCTCTCTGATTAATGCCCTCCTTGCCTGGTCCGTGAGTTTTGGTGGGCGGCCCTCTCTTGCCAGGTTTGTTGTGGTGCCATATTCTTTCCATTTTTTAATAATGGCTTTAGTGGTGCTCCGTGGGATGTTCAAAGTTTTGGATATTTTTTTTATAACCCAACCCTGATCTGTACTTCTCCACAACTTTGTCCCTGACCTGTTTGGAGAGCTCCTTGGTCTTCATGGTGCCGCTTGCTTGGTGGTGCCCCTTGCTTAGTGGTGTTGCAGACTCTGGGGCCTTTCAGAACAGGTGTATATATACTGAGATCATGTGACAGATCATGTGACACTTAGATTGCACACAGGTGGACTTTATTTAACTAATTATGTGACTCCTGAAGGTAATTGGTTGCATCAGATCTTATTTAGAGACTTAATAGCAAAGGGGGTGAATACATATGCACACACCACTTTTCCATTATTTATTTTTTAGAATTTTTTTAAACAAGTTATTTTTTTCATTTCACTTCACCAATTTGGACTATTTTGTGTATGTCCATTACATGAAATCCAAATAAAAATCAATTTTAATTCCAGGTTGTAAGGCAACAAAATAGGAAAAATGGCAAGTTGGGGGGGGGGGGGGGGGGGGGGGGGGTCAATACTTTCGCAAGCCACTGTACATACAGTCACAAACAAAGATATTGGCACCCTACACTTAATACAATTCAAAAAAACATGTTCAATACAAGCATTTAGTGAACATTAGTCGCCAATTAATACAGCAATGACCAAAATACACACTTTCTGGTAGTTTAACAATCTAAAAAAATAAAAGTACTTGGACAGTTTCAAATTGTTGTTCATGAGAAACGTATTGGCACTTGCATTTAAGTCAGTAAAAAAAAAAAGTTAAAATATATTAATTGATTGAAAACCATTATAAAGTCAATAGCCAGAAAAAACATGGTAATTCCAACATCTGTTGAAGAAAAATGTTTTGGCAACACGGCAGATGATGGTCAAGACAAAGGAGTTGGATTGACATAAGCAAAACTAGAAAAAAAAAAATGGTTATAGAAAAGTGTCAAAGAAATATGGAATAAAAAAATCTACAATCGGCAATAATCAAGAAGTAACACAGAACAAGTTCAACTGAAATGCTGAAAGAAGAGGACATCCAAAGAAAATTGAAGGTACAGCAGGTAGGAGAAAAAACAAGATTAACAACCAAGGACTTAGATTTGAAGCATCAGGTATAATAGTGCATCAAAGAACTGTACAAAGGCACCCGAACACAGAAGAGGTGAACATAGGCCTCGCTGCAAACCACTTTTAAACAAAATTCATAAAACAAACTGCCTAAAATTTGCCAAGAAATATGAACAGGAATCTGAAGCATTCTTCAACAAAACTCTGGTCCAATGAGACTAAAATAGATCCTTTCCCTAAAAATGGACCACAGTGTGTTTGGAGAAAAAAAAAAGGGAATGCCTTCAATGAAGAAAACATTGTACCTGCAGTTAAACATGGTTCAATACAATATTATACAATTTGCTGTTATATAGCGTTCTTCATGCAGAACATCCCAGGAGCTGATTAAGCGACTTCTGGGAACCATCAATTGTTCAGGACTTACTGAGCACAAGCTGCGACTAGCAGCAAAGGGCACCAACAGCGCCTGCAAATATTGAGCACTAAGGCCGTGTAGTGCCGTGAGCAGAATTTAAAATTCAATCCTGAATTTAACACGAAGCTAGTGCAGTGATCTATGGGAGTGATGTGTTGTGAACGGCTGGTGCTTGTGTAAGCATTCTAGCTGCAGCATTTTGAACCAGTTGGAGCCGATGTGGCTTAGAATCAGGGAGGCCAGCAAACAGCATTATAGTAATGCAGCCTAGAAAGAACAAGAGCAGGAACCAACATCTCAGCATCTTTATCAGATAAAATGGGTCTCAGTTTAAAATGGGTCCTTTGTTTATCTGCAAACCCTTTGGATTTGACACCATTGCCAGACAGCTGTCGCTTGCGGAACTTATCATTTAGTTACAGAAATCTTTTCCTTCATATTTACGTCCCTATTGATTGTAGGATCCCCTCTACAATCTGGAACCTGTCTGTTCTGAAGTCTTGCATGGTTTGCCAGTCTTGTTTGTCTAAAATCGATAGAACTCTCACTGCAGTGCGACGCCATGTGAATTCTTTATTTTATGATCAAGTATGTTCCATAAATACACACATGTCCCGCAGGCATGGCACACCTGCAGTAAAATACATCACAGAGAAAGTCCAATTAAAACAGACACAGTCCTTGAATTGCAGGGTCTACCTGGACAGTACTACTGTATGTACTGTAATCGTGTTCAGATAGGTTGCCATTTACACCTTGTGGTACCAAGTTAGATTTTGCAGTACCTCTGTAATCCAGCACACTGTATAATCTGCCACTATTCTCCAGTCTCAAAACGATACTGGATTAGACAGATTGTAGTTTTTGCACAGTGATATAGCAGACTACCATGCTTTTACCATGCTTGTACTATGCATACCAAAGTTAACTAGGTTTCTGACCATTTGCCATCTGCTCTTCTTTTCATTACATTTTTAATATGCTCTTCCTTCTGAATTCGTCAAGAAAACAGAGCTTTCTTTATCCAAGATACTGCACTGTATTCTTATTTTCAAAGGTAGTTGGTGAATTCCTGATTAAGTCAACTCTGCTTCTAGTCATCATTTTTGAAGTGATTTGTTAGAACTTCAGCTGCACATACTGTATGAAGATGAACAGAAAGGGTAAGGGTAATGTAAATATTTCATTTGCTGGAATACCTTTTAGATCAAATAATAAAGCAAATGATAGTGTGCTTTTTCAAAATCTCATTCCAGATCTTTTAAAATCTATCTGTTAAAAGTCTTGGAATTCCTTGACATGAACAGCAAGATGTAAGAGTGCCTTTATATTGTACAGTGTGGACCGGTTTGTAAAGAACAAAACCATGGATATCCTTAGAAGTGAGGAGCACGGCAGAGCAGTACGATGTGGCGGAGGACAATGCCTCCTGGGGAGCGGAAACCAGAAACTCAAGTTTCCCAGCCTAGTTTAGCCAGAGCAGGCGGCTTACTCAGGAGTAGACCCAGGCAGGGGGCAGCGGTGGCTGGATCCACAGCTGCTGCAAGCCTCAGACCACCAAGTGACCCGCATTACACACTAACTTACATTTAAACCTGCTGACACGCAAAATAAAACTTAGATGTAAAATTCCATTTAAGGTCAATCTTGGCTGTTAAACGGCCGCAGGTCGAGTTCAAATAATCATATGAATGTAGAAAGTGGATTAAACTGTTTGGGTGTAAAAACCCAGTTTGCCATGATCAACTTTTGATTGTATGTAGACTTCATTCATTGATAGGTTCTTAATTCAAGTTGCAAAGGATATAATTTAAAAAGAAACAAAGTTGTTTTCTATTTCTTTTATTGATTTGAAATGTAACTTTAATAATTTAGGTCATATTAATCATGGTTCCCCCCCCCCCCCCCCCCCCCCCCCCCCCAGGAGCGCGGGGGGGCCCTTTCTCAGTGTAGGTTGGAGGATCCTTCAGTCTTGGGGCTCATCTGGTCTTTGGCCTCTGAGAGATTAAAATGATTTTTGATCAGTGCTGATGTGACCTTGCCCCTGGCAATGGATAGAATCACATTTCACTGACAAGTGCACACTAACACTCTACACTCTACCAGAACAGAAACATATCCACTGGTGTGTCTAGGCACCCTACACTCTACCAGAACAGAAACATATCCACTGACGCTCTCCAGCCTTGATACAACCCACTCAGACCCCAGTATGCAGAGGATTGTAATGATCTCACATGTGCAGTTTTGTTTGGTCTCTGTTTTCTCTGTTCTCCTATGCTGGTAAGTGGCGTACAGATCAAGATTCACTTGAGTTACCTGCAGTTCCCAGATGGTTAATATTGAATCAAGTGCTTGGTCATTTTTCTGAGAACCTATACTTAATCAGCCCAATAGCTTTTTAGAGATTTATTTTCTAATGGTTATGATATGGGTTCCATTGAGTGCAGTGTGGTGTTATTAAGGAGCAAGTAGTGGGGTTCTGAAAAATATAGCGTTACCCATCCCCATGTGTTACTACAACTGTTTAAATAAAGAACCTGGAATTATTCTTTTCATTGTTAACATCCTGACAATGTTTTGCACTTATAACTTTACAGTATGTTTCAAAGCTCTTTTCAAAGTGTCTGCTCTAGTGCACTGGGGTTTGAGATCTGTCCTCTAATCACTGCAGGAAGAGTGACTTTAAAAAATAAAATAAATAAATAAATAAAAAATATAACAAGTGCTCTGGCTTTTCTGTTCTGTACCACATCATGGATCATTATTGCTGTGTTACCTGCTTGACAATGTGGGCAATAATCCTGACACTATGAGTGCACTGGAGCAGACATTTTGAAAAGAGCTTTGACCAGACTTTAAAGTTATACATGTAAAAAGTCAGGATGTTAACAATGAAAAGAGAAATTACAAGTACATTATTTACAGCAACGTGCAGAGGACATTGAGAAAAAGGGCACTTTTCAAGCAGCGCAAGGCGCACCTTTTTTTGGGGGTAGGAGGGTGGGAGGTGGTAGGGGAGACTATGGGGACTGTGAGTTGCCTCGGGTACACAGCGGGTAAAAAAACATAAGAAGCTAACAGATCTTGGTATTCTATATCGTCTTATAAACATTTTTCAAATCCGGTGTATTTTTTAGTAGCTGTTCCCAATATTTTTATGACTGAGAAAAAGGGCACGTCACTGGTTATTTAAACAGTTGTAGCAGCACGTGGGGATGTGTAACGCTGTATTTAAACAGTTGTTGCAGCACGCGGGGACGTGTAACGTTGTGAACAGAGTGTCCCATGGTGGTGGTGGGGTTATGGTATGGGCAGGCATAAGCTACAGACAACGAACACAATTGCATTTTATCGATGGCAATTTGAATGCACAGAGATACCGTGACGAGATCCTGAGGCCCACTGTAGTGCCATTCATCTGCCGCCATCACCTCATGTTTCAGCATGATAATGCACGGCCCTATGTCACAAGGATCTGTACACAATTCCTGGAAGCTGAAAATGTCCCAGTTCTTCCATGGCCTGCATACTCACCAGACATGTCACCCATTGAGCATGTTTGGGGTGCTCTGGATCGACGTGTACGACAGTGTGTTCCAGTTCCCACCAATATTCAGCAACTTCGCACAGCCATTGAAGAGGAGTGGGAGAACATTCCACAGGCCACAATCAACAGCCTGATCAACTCTATGCGAAGGAGATGTGTCGCGCTGCATGAGGCAAATGGTGGTCACACCAGATACTGACTGGTTTTCTGATCCACGCCCCTACCTTTTTTTTTTTTTAAGGTATCTGTGACCAACAGATTCATATCTATATTCCCAGTCATGTGAAATCCATAGATTAGGGCCTAATGATGATTTAAATTTACTTATTTCCTTATATGAACTGTAACTCAGTAAAATCTTTGAAATTTGCATGTTGCGTTTATATTTTTGTTCAGTGTATATTAATTGCTTGCTGCTCTGTGAGATACCAGTAGAGTAAAACATAGTGAAATTCTCACCTTTATCCAGCAGATGGCATGAATGAGCTTAGAAATGTGTTTGTCCCTTGTAGGGGTCCTA
This sequence comes from Polyodon spathula, assembly GCF_017654505.1. Classification (NCBI taxonomy): domain Eukaryota; kingdom Metazoa; phylum Chordata; class Actinopteri; order Acipenseriformes; family Polyodontidae; genus Polyodon; species Polyodon spathula. Next base: position 17,180,227 of record NC_054549.1, on the reverse strand, counting down.
ACCACAACTTTTACAATCTGTGTCCTTCTTTCCTGTTATTACCACAAGCAAGCTGGTGCTGTCTCCTACACTTATTTTACTTTCATGTTTCCTAATCACTTCCCGTGTTGCTGGTCAGATTCACTCTAAAAACTGCTACTGATTTCCCCCGATGACTAGTGTCAACCATCTAAAACCTTATAAAAGTTTACCACTGTATTTTGGCTGTAGTTTTCCTCCATGCTTTTCCTGTGGTTATGCTATGTGTTAATTATACATTTTATTTCAATTGTATTACATTTTAAATGTCTGTTTTATTACATTTTGTATTACTGTTTTTAATCAAATGTTTTTTTGTTTTTTTTTAACTTGCTTTACAGTACCTCTCTGGGCTTACAGTGCTAACTGTAACTGTGCTTTACCAATACACTTTGCTGTGCTTCCACTATGGGGAACTTTTATAAGGGTAATGGTAAACATACAGGTATGATATCTTTAATACAGCATTTGGGAATTGAAGCTATGGATTAATCCTTGGATTTCAAGGCACATTTAATGTGATGTCCCATATCTCACTGTATTTACAGTTCATTAAGTGTGTGTATTTGTGAGATTTAAAGCAACTATCTTCAGGCAAATGTGTGTTGTCTGTCTGTTGTGAAACATTCCTTTCCAGTAAACACATGTTGACAATGCAGAGTAAATGTAGCCCATGGGAACAGATTCTCTTGTTAAATGTGGTTGACTTGGACCCCCACGGGGCACACTTTTAAATCTCATGAAACAAAACGATATGGTCTCTTGCCTAGAGGGTATGAAACTTCAGAGCGTTCCAAGTTCCATTGCTCCGGTTTGTACTGATGGATCACAATCTGTACTCTGGATCACAATCTTCCAGGAATTGCTTAAGCATGTGGGATCCTAGTTGCCAGCTCCTTTTGAGTACTTCCTGATTTTAAACAAATAGTATTGACCTTTCACCTCTGCTGGTCCCACCAGGTCTACAGCAGTAGTAAATAACAGCCCAGGCTAGCATAGTTGCAAGGGCAATGCATCGTGCCAGCAACTAGGATGCTACAGATACAGTCCCCCGAGTTTATAATTTTATCTGGCTTCACGCATTCATTGCGTGTTTTGTGTTTTAATAATCTTGGTATTTTCTGATAGACGCCAACTTCGAAAGCTGTCAACTATGCAGCCTGTCAATTGCTGTATTGTTGTTCTGAAAAAACATAAAGGACTCTTCAAGTGGTCCTTTAATCTGCAGAAATACTAAAAGCAACTCATTTCTTTTTTTTTTTTTTATCTAAGAAGATCCTATGACTGTGAAAAGATACAGAGAATCCTTTAATGTATTACAAAAGCCTTTGAGAACGCTGGTGCAGAAGAGGAGTTACACAAAGAACCCTTTCCATAATGAAAGAGCATTAGCACTTTGTGTATAAGCTCTGCACATGGGGGGGGGGGTGTTGGTGGATGGTGTCCATCTTGGTGAAGGGGCAGCCTGGAACCAAAATGGCCACCATTTGTACTACCACATAGATTGGATTCATTGTTTGATTGTGTGAATCAAAGAAATGTGGAATGTTGGAATGTTGCCAGGTGGTGATTGATTGAATGCTTTATTGTCAATCAACCCATGGCCATGTGGTATTTAAGGAACAAAGAATGTTTGTTTGGTGAGAGTGTGGAGGAGAGGGAGAGGGATGTAAAGAGGTAGAAAGGTGGCACCGAGATATCCATAGCTTGGGTGCTATTTTGTTTATTTGTAGTTTTGTTTACACCTTTGATTTGTTCCAGTGTTTTGTTTATTTTGATTTATTGAAAGTGTGAAAAGCGCTTAACTGCAGTCTATATGTCTGGGCCTAATATTTCAAAGGGCGCAGACCAGCCTTGCCCGGGACGCCACGTCACACCACACACATTCTTTCCATAGTGAAAGTCGATTAGCACATTCTTTGCAGATGCAGAACTTGATCTCTAAGGAAAATATTTCTCAGAATCCAGCTGTTTAGTTTAGTTTAGTTTTAAACATTTATTTCATACATTGTGTTTGTTGTATAAACAGAATAGTGCTGAAGACGTTTTGCATGTACATTATACGACAGATGCAGTTCTTCGCAATCAGCAATGATATACTAATCACTTTCATTTTGTATTTACAGCTGTTGTGGGGGATTTAGGTAACTTAGAGAATTTTCTTGTTAATAGCTGTTCCTTGGTTTATTATTACAGTAATAGCTATTGCAGTAGGTCTTACTCAAACACAAGGACAGCTTTGTCAACTCCAAAGTGCAATTTGTATGAATGCTACAGACCCTGTACAGTTATCACTACACTCTTTAGAGGAGTCTGACAGGTTCTTGAAGCACATACGTTAAGTCCAAGGCAAGTTCAGGCACAGGGCTTATCCAGTATTTTGAATACAGAGCTAAAGGTGCTACTAAACTTTGTAGTACTGTGCCAGGTCTCAATCTCATCTCTCTCTCTCTCATCTCTCTCTCTCCTCTCTCTCTCTCTCTCTCTCTCTCTCCTGAAGTGCTGCAGAATACCCTGCAGTGTGCACAAGAGACACATTACTTTACCTGGGCTGTACACCGTGGACCACAAGTCAGCTGGAGGTACATCTCTCAACTTTTAATCTGGACGTTCACCGGAAGAATTTCTCTTCTGAGCATCGTAGTGTATCCAGATCACGCTCCCTCGTCAACGTTGCTTGTTTTCTCTTTCCACAACACTTATTTCAATCAGAGCATCTATGTTGTTGCAGGAGGGAGCATAATGTGGTTACACTACAGTGTATGTTTCTAAGTGATCGGTGGCTACCACTGATCAAGCTGAGTGTATTTCTTGCGCAAAAGAAAATACTGGATTAGAGGCAGCCACTGAACAACTATAAACATATTAGTAGTCATTTCAACATAAAACAGACAAAAAAATGATATTAACATATTGAATCTGTTTGTGTAGGGTCTGTTGTGGTTTAAACATTTATAATTCTTTGTCTTTGACATTCTGAGATCTACATTCTTAGCAAAATTATAAGTGTAGTTATTGCAAATAGATTCCCATGGGAAATAGAGTTAAAATACACATTTATGTTTCTCCTGGCAAACTCCCTGAGTTAAAGTTGAGAGAGATTTCCAGCTTCATGTTTTCACCTAACTAAATTAAATATCTCATGCCTCAGCGCTACAGTAAAGCTGATTGTTATATTATTCATGAATTTTCAGTTTAATGACTTATTTTTGCAACAGACTCATTTTGTTTTGAAGGGTGTGCCAACTTGTTTGAGAACCAAAGCTTTAGCATTTCCAAACACCAGGCAGAGAGAGACTTTAGGACTGTGGCGTCCCGGGCAAGGCTGGTCCGCGCCCTTGAAATATCAGACCCAGACACGGAAAATACAGTTTAGCTCTCTCGCCGCACTTTAATAATAACAAAACAAAACACAGGAACAAAATAAAGGGTTAAACAAAACTCTAAAACAAACTCTTCTTATGCAAGACAAATAAACAAAACAAACCAGCACCAAAGGTATGACTATCCTGATTCTCATACTCTCTCCTCTTTTCTCTCTCTCTCTCTCTCTCTCTCTCCCCCTTTACCTACTTTCAATATTTCCCTGCTTTTATTGGGATCAGCCTTCCAGTCTGCCTAACTGTTTTTGTTTTATTTCTGTGTTTAACCACATCAGCTCATGTGAGAAGGAAAACATTATGTTGAAAAGAAGCTATATAGTTTATAATTGTTCCAAGTTTCTTTAACTTCCTTTATCAGCTGGAGAGCCGACAAAGTCCCAGTTCAAACCAGTTTAATCTTGGTCTGCTGCCAATGGAAACAAAAAGGACTACATTTGTAGAAGCTTAACTTAGGCACCATTTTGGGTTTTGATTAATTAGTTGTGTGACATTCTTTCACCCCAAAGACACGGCCGAGGGGAAATGATCTAATAAGATCCACTGAAAGTATAGTACCAGATATCACATAAAATACACCTAAAAGATTATTTCAGATGTGATACCCACATATCTAATGGAAGTGCACAACAGTTGATATTTATGGAATTACTTCAACATTACACCATTTCACCTAGACATGAAACTATCTGGGTTAGATTCTACAGGTGCGGTGACTTCCTCTTTCCATTAAGAGGGTGCCACCTCTGCAGCGTAAATCGTCAAGAGAGGGGGTTGAAATAGGGATTGGGCTTGGTCATGCTTTGTACTGGGCTTCACATGTTATTTGAATGTCCCACGCTTTTTTTTGGTATTTTCAGTCCGTTACCCTGCTTTGAGCTTCATGGGAGAATCCTAAGTGCCTGGACTGAACTGCCTTCCTTATCCTATTCAAATAATGTGAGTAGGTGGTGGTGACAGAGTTGAAAGGTCACATTGTCACATGATTTGAATAAAATTCCTATCAAAGCAAGATAGATACAGAGAAAAAAGAAGTATCTTGATATCCCTGAATAAATCATTTATATTGACTGTAAGTAGCAATATTTTATTGAGCAAGTCTTTTTACCATTGCAGTGGTACCCCAAGCCATCAATACAAAACAACTTCATGGGACATTTGTTCTACCTTTCTACAACCTAAGATCTTCAGTCTTGACTGCCAAGTTACCAATTGCTCTGCCCACTAGAAGTGAATCCATATTAAAAGAGAATGAATAGCACCCAGCAGACATTAGTCCTTATCACAGCACTACTGCAAGAGCACGATTGTCAGTCTCTGCTTGAGAGAGGCCCAGGACTGAAAGGCAGGCAAGGGGAGTTCCAATCAGGATTGAGGTGCTCTCTCTCTCTTTCAAAGCTCTCTCATGGCACTTGTCAGTGCCATGCCTGACTGTAACCAGTGCCTTTGTCCTTCAAATTTGAAACAAACTAATAATAAATGAGAATTCCATTCCTCTTACTGGGAAACCAGTGCGGCCTGACAGAAATAACTGATGTCAACTAGAAAGTGACCTCTGAAAGAATCCTTTCATGCTGATCCCAGAGGCCTGGGCTCTGCTATTGAGCTGCTCGTCTCTCTTCCCCACCAGCAAGGTCAGAGGTCACATAGCTGGCCAGACACGTTTGTGAAACCACTTTTACTCTGGTCAGGAATTCCACTGTAGAGGAAATGGCACTACTTCAACACAATTTATAAAGTGCTACTAAAACAACTTGAATCCCTGGTAAGTATATGCTGATATCACTAAGAGTATACAAGTACAGTGCTGTAATATCATTTGGGTTTTAAAGATGGCTTGCTCCCAATTGTTTATCATAACCAATCCAATTAATAGGATTTTAATTCTGAGTTTTTGATTTTAATTATAAACTTCAAGGCTCGTCTGAGCCAACCAGGTTCTAAGTAGAGCATCCACTATTATCCACTAAAAACTTAAAATGCTCAATTATAATACAATTAAATTTTCATGCTGTTCTTCTGAAATGTGCTCTCCATTCACACTGTGATTATACAATGGTTATTGAATTAGACATGTGTTTCATATTGATGCATGGTTATGGTTTGAAAAGCTCTCTGTCCGCAACAGCTCAGAAGCGCAGGGAGTCACTGTAGTCTGATCGCAAGGTTGGAACTTGAACCTGCAACCCCCTCACCGTGTTGTTGCTTTTCTGAGAGTGGCAATTGGCTCTGACAGAACTCCATTATCTTCTCTGAGGTACAGTACCTGTTGATCAATTTCCCCTTTTTAAGATGAGCAACATTATCGCTGCCCCCCTCACCTCAATTATGTTAAAGTTCAGTGGCTTTTCATTTACTTTGGTTTGTGATAATATTGATTGGTTACAGTGTTAACAAAATGGGACTATAGAAAATTGACTTGAAATTAACGATTGTCACTCCTTAAAAAGTAACAGCAGTTCACAAAATGATTTCATCAATCTTACCTGTTGTGCACTTCAGTTTGTTATAGTCGTCTCAAATGTGCATTTAGAAAAAACATATGTTATAGCAAACAAGTATTTTATTTTAATGCATCTGGTTCTACACCTGGTTAAACAAATCTCTGTTTACAAGCCATGCTTTCAGATAGTGTTGCACATTTCACCTGGAGGGTGAAATTATCCCAACCATGGCTTCTTTCCTGTCATTAACCAATTAGCTGCTTCCCCTATTGATTGACATGCTTTCAGCCAGTAAAATGCTTTGACCTACAATACACTGCTAAGGCGAAATGACCCAGGAGGTGTGCAAGTGTAACAGAATTCCAAAAAATTTATTTAACCTAAAGTAGTACCACATATCCTGTTTTAAAATGAAAGCACATGTCTGCTACCACTTTCAAAGGTGCACTTTTGAGACCAGTAGCTAATGGACATGCAACACAGTTAAGGTTTCTGGAATAATGTTGTTATCTACAATTACTTTTAAATGAGAACTGATTTTCTGTGGTGGGCTAGTCCTTATACAAGCGTGTTGCATTCAATAACTGAGCCTCCACACCTTAATCCCTGTCGTGAAGCTCCCAGCCCACCACAGCGATCTGAGCTACCACACTCATAAGCACAGCCTGGGGCAAGCAGGCTGGCATTACACTGCTGTACTGAGCAGGAGCATGCACAGTAGAAGACATACTCAATAGAATGCCTTTGGTAAGACTTCTAAGAAACTAAATAAGACATAAGCCAATTACACAAAAATTTAAACCTGATTCAGACAGTTTAGAGTGGAGACATTCACATGGGAGACATTATATTACTGGTTAGCATATTTAACCCACAAAGAGACACAACTACCACAGTCTGTCCCTTTTGAAAACCACAGTTAGCTTATGTTTTACCGAATGTCTATATTACAATGTATATATTAGGTTAAACATAAGAAACTACGTGCCAATCTTTAAGTCCTATTTTTTGTAAGAGGTAAAATGCCTATTTACAAAACTAGAACCAAACTTGGATCTAAAATTAGAAATTTAAACAAAAATGGAGAGTCCAGTTTCTGAAGTAGAGAGGACATAAAACTATAGAGGAATCTAGCTTTACAGTAATTCTGTATAAAGTGTAGTATATTAGCAATATAACACATTGCAGATGTGTGTTGATATTGCACTACTGAATATATAACACGTTACACACATGGTAGTAATAATGTGATGAAGAATGCTACTAATTATACTCTAAAATTATGCAATATGTGGGTGATGCACATGCTTACTCTTAGTTCTATGACTGCAGTGGAAAGCCGGTGCTTAATTGCTGCTGACTTAATGAACTCTAACGAATTCTACTATCTGAGTGAGTAATATAAAGCCGTGTCTGTCTGCTCAGAAAATGGAGCCTGACTGCTTTGCAACAGCAGACAGCAGCCTGGTCTCTGATCCTGAAGACGATGCTCAGCCAATACCTACAATGTTATGTTAATGGTACTAATGTACTTTCCTACCAGTTACAACTTTATTAAAGTTTATGGTTAAAGCTTGGCAAAGTGTAGCAAAACACAGAAGAAGGTAAACACAGAGAAACGTGCTAAGCAAACAGAGCAAGGAATGCCTTAAAGGGGTTGCAGGTGGCAAAAATAATTTCATAACTCTTAGATGCCAGTTCATTCATTGTATCGGTTGCAAATGTGCAGTTTTGAAAGAATCACGTGTAGAGAAAACAGGTACAGTAATTTGCTTGTCTTGCTAGTTTTCTTGTCTGTTACAGCTTTACTTCCTAGATGATTTCATCCGAGCAGTGTCTTCAGGGACAAAGCATCTTACTGGAGAAGCAGCTGGTTAGCTACTGACAGGAAAGAAAGCACTGAAGGGGCGGGGACAATTTCACCCTCCAGATGACCCAGGAAGTGCAAAGCAGAGTGAAAGCATGGCTTGTTAACTGAGATTTCTTTTAACCAAAGGAGGCAGAGGAAAGAAACTTCACGACAGAAAGATGGAGGTAGGTCCCAGCTTTGAAACGATTGTTGTAAACCAATGACGGAAGCAGAGGGGTGGTTGTCTCGCCTTTAGAATTGTGGCAAACCTTTAAAACAATAACGGTCATTGAAACAAGAGAAATAAAACTGGTACCTCAGAAACTGGCATTTGCACATCATGCGACTGTGAAGCGCGTGGTTTCAGATGCACAGAAGTGCAGTAGTGGTTGGATTGTGAGTAGTCTTGGACCCAGTTCAGTTACTCTACATCATATTGCATGAATTAACATTTTCTTGAAACCTTTTTCCCTCAATTAAGGACACATAAGTTTATTGTTGTATAATATTTACAGTGGTGGAACTTTGTTTCACTTGTGTTTATAGTCCTTGGGGTCATGTTTTCAAAGAGTTCACTCCAGTCTTTAGTAAATTCTTTATTCTTTTGACAAAACTAGGACCATTCATCTCAGTAATGTAATCAGAGGTCTCTTACTCTCAGGTTGTTTGTTTCTCACTGTTGTACATTACGGTTGATTAATTGAATTGCCAGAGTAAATGCTTTGAAAATATGATGGCGTCACCCCCTTTAAGTTCAGTTGTCCAGGCTCTTAGTTAAACAATGGCACATCTGTGCTCCAGAGGGATTGAACACATGTTACTCTACGTGCCGTAGGGACACATTTTTTTCCCTCTAAGAGATATGAACAACAACAGCAATTCAAGTCGAGTAAGCAAATGTAAGTGTAAGTTTGGACTGAAATTGAAAGCACTTTATCAACAGTATAGCTTACTTTATAAAGACATATATTACCATAACAAAATAGTTTCACTGTGGGTCCCGTAAAGCAAAAAGCACATTATAGCTTTGGAAAGAGTCCAGCCAAATGCAGCCATATGAATCCCAGGAATAGATTATGATAGACAGGATAGGAAACTGAATGTATCTAGTTATGAAATGAAAGTGAAGGCAGACTGAGGACAGAGGGTAGTGATGATATGTAACAGGATATCAAGCCACTGGTGCGGATTCAAATCTGTATGCTATCAAGGAGTGTTTACATACATTATGTTAAGTTTAATGTATGTTCGTAAAACACTTTAACAAAGATTTTAACGGAACAGATGGAAAAGTTCAGTTTTTATCGTGGCACAGCAGATGCGGTGCCAAAATCCTTCTGAAACAGTGATCCGATGGAAGTAAATGATGTAATTTCCTTCACTCTTCATGTGGCTCTTCCCAGATTGTGTGATATCGCTGGCTACAATGATACGTTGTTTCTTAGGAGTCTTTCTATCTCACCGAGCCACTGTTTCTCTCCAGCAGTCTGCACAAAGCCTGTGAGCACGGTGTGAAATTCTGCTGGGGTGTAACAAAACAAATCTTCAAAGTTCTCTTCCTGCAATGTTTGCCGTCCTGCTGCCTTTGCGCACTGAGAAAGGGGTGACAGCTCAGTAAACACACACACAAATCTCTTCACTGCAGCCTTACTGGAAGGTACTGTAGGGGTTCATGAGTTGGGTTACAAATTATAGATGTGCAAACTATCATTTAGGAACACAATTCAAGAACGAGGGGAGGCACCCATCAATGCTGGTCCAGTTCCTATTAGATGATTGATCCCAACAGTTTGTCAAGTTGGGTTAGCATCCTGATTGATAGGCAGAGAGTAAACAAAAATACATTAACTTTGATTAGTATACTAAGGGTTACTCTTAAATGAATTCATGATCCAGTTCTGCTGTACATTTTTATGATAAACTGAGCATGACCTAGAAACTCAGCACTCATCTTTAATAGCAGAACATCCCAAAAGCTGAGCTGAATTCAGAAATTCAAAGCAACCAAGAATTTGGGACATAGCCTAAGAACAGGGCAGTCTATGTGTAAAACTGTGATTAAATTAGCGATAAACTAATTTATCCTGTAACAAAACTGTAATAGTGGCCAGGATATATATATATATATATATATATATATATATATATATATATATATATATATATATATATATATATATATATATATATATATATATGCAAATGCAATTAAAATCAATCACGTGAACGATTATAGAATTATGCTGTTTGAAAGAAAATAGTACATAACCACTGAAAGCTAATTCTTACATTCATGCAGAACATGATCATTTATATCAAGTAATAGTCACCCATAGTTTGTTATAGTTGTACAGCAAAATACCATAGTATATTTTAATTGAAAGGTTCTGGAAAGCAGGTCTATCTCTCTCTCTGATCACAATGTTAAAATGCCTCTAAGCTTTCCCACTCATGTTGACATCATATTCCTCTGACAGACAAGGACCAATCAAAACACAAGACTGTTATGCGGTTCCATCCCAAAAACTGGGCCTGTGTCATACCTCCAATAGTTAAGTGAAAGCGCTGAGTATAACCACAGTTCAAGCGCTGCTTCTTACATCCACTTATGGCAGAATGTTGCAGGGGGACAGGTTCAATTGAAGCTGAAATACTCTGCCCCCAGTGGATGTAAATAATGCAACCACTGGAACTGAAAATCTTGGAAAAATCTTTAAAGGTCTACCCCTTTAAAAAGTAAGTAGCTTCAAATGACAGGTTCTTATTTATGTTTGCAATCATTCTGAGTGCTCATTTTGCAGTCGAAACCAGCCTTCCCAGTTCAGCACTATGTGATGTACGTTTCATCAGCCACAGTGTATTATTTATCATTATTATTTGTTTATTTAGCAGACGCCTTTATCCAAGGCGACTTACAGAGGCTAGGGTGTGTGGACTGTGCTTCAGCTGCAGAGTCACTTACAACAACGTCTCACCAGAAACATGGAGCACAAGGAGGTTCAGTGACTTGTTTGGGGTCACACAGTGAGTCAGTGAGTGAGCCGGGATTTGAACTGGGGACCAGGCAATGTATTTGTATTAGTGTCAGCACCCTTTAGTGCACAGAAGGGTGTTTTCTTAGGTTAAAACACAAGGAAATTTGATCCAAAGTGTCAGATCACTAGATGGCGCTTGCGGCACTTCTAAAAAACACTTTGGCTGATCTAGCCGGTGTTACACATGTCTTTGGCAGGCCACTGGAATATAAGAACATAAGAAAGTTTACAAACGAGAAGAGGCCATTCGGCCCATCTTGCTCGTTTGGTTGTTAGTAGCTTATTGATCCCAGAATCTCATCAAGCAGCTTCTTGAAGGATCCCAGGGTGTCAGCTTCAACAACATTACTGTGTTACATTCTCTGTGTAAAAAAGTGCCTCCTATTTTCTGTTCTGAATGCCCCTTTGTCTAATCTCCATTTGTGACCCCTGGTCCTTATTTCTTTTTTCAGGTAGAAAAAGTCCCTTGGGTCGACATTGTCAATACCTTTTAGAATTTTGAATGCTTGAATTAGGTCGCCACGTAGTCTTCTTTGTTCAAGACTTAACAGATTCAATTCTTTTAGCCTGTCTGCATATGACATGCCTTTTAAGCCTGGAATAATTCTGGTCACTCTTCTTTGCACTCTTTCTAGAGCAGCAATATCTTTTTTATATCGAAGTGACCAGAACTGAACACAATATTCAAGATGAGGTCTTACTAGTGCATTGTACAGTTTTAACATTTTTTCCCTTGATTTAAATTCAACACTTTTCACAATGTATCCGAGCATCTTGTTAGCCTTTTTTATAGCTTCCCCACATTGTCTAGATGAAGACATTTCTGAGTCAACAAAAACTCCTAGGTCTTTTTCATAGATTCCTTCTCCAATTTCAGTATCTCCCATATGATATTTATAATGTACATTTTTATTTCCTGCGTGCAGTACCTTACACTTTTCTCTATTAAATGTCATTTGCCATGTGTCTGCCCAGTTCTGAATCTTGTCTAGATCATTTTGAATGACCTTTGCTGCTGCAACAGTGTTTGCATATAATAGAAGTCAGGCTTACTGGTCTGTAGTTACCTGGTTCAGTTTTGTTTCCCTTTTTGTGGATTGGTATTACGTTTGCAATTTTCCAGTCTGTCAGTACCACCCCTGTGTCAAGAGACTGCTGCATGATCTTGGTTAGTGGTTTGTAAATTACTTCTTTCATTTCTTTGAGTACTATTGGGAGGATCTCATCCGGCCCAGGGGATTTGTTTATTTTAAGAGCTCCTAGTCCCTTTAACACTTCTGCCTCGGTTATGCTAAAGTTATTTAAAACTGGATAGGAACTGGATGATATGTGGAGCATGTTGTCCGTATCTTCCTTTGTAAAAACTTGTGAAAAGTAATCATTTAATATATTTGCTGTTTTTTTTTCTTCATCTACGATTTTGCCATTTGTATCTCTTAGACATTTAATCTCCTCTTTGAATGTTCTCTTGCTGTTGTAATATTGGAAAAACATTTTGGAATTGGTTTTAGCCCCCTTAGCAATGTTCATTTCTATTTCTCTCTTGGCCTTTCTAACTTCCTTTTTGACTTGCGTTTGCAGTTCCGTGTACTCTTTCTGTGTACTTTCTTTTTGGTCCCTTTTTAATGCTTTGTAAAGTGACTTTTTTCACTGAATATTTTTTTTAATTGATCTATTAAACCATTTTGGCAATTTAGTTTTACATTTAGATTTGTCTACTTTAGGGATGTAATTGTTTTGCGCCTCTAGTACTACATTTTTGAAGAACAACCATCCTTTTTCTGTGGATGTTTTCTCTATTTTACTCCAATCTACTTCTGTTAGTCTCTGTTTCATACCTTCATAGTTTGCTTTTCTAAAATTGTAAACCTTAGCTTTAGTCATTACTTTTGGGGTTTTAAAAAACACTTCAAATGAGACCATGTTGTGGTCTGAGTTTGCCAGTGGTTCTCTGACCTCTGTTTTAGTTATTCTATCTTCGTTATTTGAAAAGACTAAATCAAGGCATGCCTCCCCTCTAGTTGGTGCCTTGACAAATTGTGTTAGGAAACAGTCATTTGTCATTTCCACCATTTCAATTTCATCGGTCGTGCTACCCACCGGGTTTTCCCATTTTATATGGGGGAAGTTGAAATCCCCCATTAGTATGGCTTCTCCTTTGCTACACGCATTTCTAATGTCATTGTATAACAGATTATTGTGCTCACCGTCTGAATCTGGCGGTCTATAGCATGCTCCAATTATTATGCCCTTTGAATTTTTGTCCGTTATTCTGACCCATATTGATTCGGCTTTGTTTTCTTTGTCCAGGTTTAACACTTGGGCTTCAAGACTGTTTCTTATGTATAGCGCTACCCCTCCTCCTCTTCTGTCTTGCCTGTCTTTCCTATACAGTGTATACCCACAAATATTATGGAAGAGCAGCTCCTGCATTGAGATGAAAGCCCTTTAACACAGACTCTGAGTAACTGCAATAAGAACCACCCAGAATGAAAAGATAAGGGGAGACAGTAACACAAAACTAAACAAATAATAATAATGACATTTGAAAAACGAGTTAACTATGCTGAAGGGAGGACGTCATGAACATCAAGTACAATTCCCAGATATAAACCCTTCTTTTAAAATGTGTAAACCGGAGATGGGGCAATACTTCATTAAGAATAACAAAGATATTAAACTTATGAATTACATGTCATTTATAAAATATCCTTATAACTGATATTGCCACTACAGTATTGACTGTTATTTTGCGTAAATAGTCAAGTAATAAATTAATAAAAACAAAGAAAGTAGCACTAAAAATGAATCCCTTATATATATATATAATTTAGAATGACTATATATAATGGATTATATTCTTGGACACGGAAAAAATACAAAAAAGTAGCAATTAAAACGTTTTATGTGGCTGGCGATGGTAAACGAGTACTGTATATTAACATACATTGGCGTTATCGTTACGCATTTTAAACATAGGAGCCAATGACGTCACTTTGTATTTTAATAGAAATATACGTGGCAGTTCACTTACACGTCAGTTTGCATTATTATAAACAGCACTTAGATATTAAAATGTTAATAACATACATTAGTTCTAGCCAGACCACATCACGCAACATTGCACCCACAGGACAGTTGCGCCAATCCGTTACCAGAATTAATCCACTCCTCCTTTTATCATAGACCAGCGTGGTCCGACTGGCATCAGAACCTGGATTTAGACTCTCAGCTCTTGGGGTGCAGGAGAGAGACAGAGAGCAAGAAAGAGAGAGTTGGGTAGAAACAGAAAGGAGTTTGAAAGAGAGAAAAAAGGTTTTTTTTCAAAACGTTTTTGCCCGGTTGCAAGATTGTGTCCGTTTGGTGCGGTCACCACCGCGTCTGGATGAGGGAGAAGTGAACATAGAGCACCGGAGACTGATCAATAATTAAAAAAAAAAGTTTGCATAAAACCACAGAAGCGAAGAACTTTGATTTTTTTTTTCCAGCGTGTGAAGGCTGGACAAAATGGGGACGAGGAGCGGTTTAGAGGGTGTTTCTGGACTGATTATCTCCCTAGTATTAATATCGCAGCTTATACACGTAAGTAAACTTTATTCATTGTCTTTCTTTATAGTTCTACGGTGCATGCGCAAATACACTGTTTTCAGTTGCGTACACAGTTGAAATACAATGGTGCATGTCTTGATAAAAAATAATACAACTACTAAATTTAAGTGTCTGTAACAATGCTGAGAAAGTACAGTTTGAGTGGATTTAACGAACACACTTTCTGAAATGTGACCAGCGTTTGGAGGTAGAAGCTGACAACACATTTACTTTGCACTTTTCTGTGTGCATTCATTCAATGTTGAGTGGAAAGCGTAATTAGAGTTAACCGGGGCGGTTACCTGGAGAACTGCAAATCTCAGGAACGCGGTCCGTGTGTCCCTCGCGTTAAAAAGTGTGCTTAGGGAGAATTTGTGCGCCTTTCATCCCTTTTTCTCTTTTGTTGCTTTAAAAGTTGGAGGTATTTCGGTGCAATGTGTCTTCTGCATTTGAGTCTCGACCTGGGCTAATTTTAACCCTAGAAACTGCGGCTATTCATAGTCGGTCCCATTTGCGCCTGCCTGCTTACAGTACAGTACCAGTAGATCTGCTTGATTTCACTCAGAGGCAGCATTGTTAGAAATAGAGTTGCGCTGTGTGATACAAAAATAAATTACAAATTAACTTCAAAACAGCGATTTAAAAGATACACATCTTTGCATCTAATTATAGGAAATTACACAGGGCAAATACTGTGCCCGATGATCGTAATCATGCTAGAAGTTTGATCTTTTATAGATTTTGCTTTTATGCACATCTGCTGCGGTATCAGGAGGCTATACTTTCGAGCTTTGGAATGCTTGCGTGGGCAGGGTTCAAAAGAACTTTGAAGAAAACGGTTTGTTTGTAAACGCGTCATTCAGACCTGTGTTATATACACAGTCAGCACACTGTAGCAATTTAGAATATAATGTAGTGCTTTCTGCACATTATTTTCATCACGACCGGTTACATTTCACTGTTGTCGAATACTTCGTTTTAAAATGTGGTCAATGCTCATATATTGCATGACGTTATACATGTATAGTTGTAAATACGTTCCAAAAAGTTCAAGCGTATAGTACATGAAGAGGTATTTGTCAAAACACACCAATTATTAAATTCAAGTGATTCTGAAAAAAATTGCATGTTCTTATCTGGAGCTACGTGGAATGGTATTCTTCAACATTATTTATATACCTTAAACAATATACAGCAGAAACAGCATTAAGCGGCACAAAAAATCCCCTCGCCGTTAGGACTGAGCTCGCCTGGCAGGAGCTAAGGAAAGCAAGCAGACACAAAATACAAGTTTCCGTGTGTCACCTTTTCCTGGTCGTGTTGGATAGTGTTATTATAAGCCATTCTATATTTTAGAATTAAGCTTGTATAACACTAAATGGCTCGTCTTATTGCAACCATTTAAGTACAGGTTTGGCTCAACAGCGAGAGTCTGTCAATAGTTATTAGGAACTAAAGGCTGTTTGTTACGTGTTAGAAATGTTGCTGTACGTTATTTCAGCTGCTTGGGATAGTTTTCAGAACCAATTTCAATAGTAAAAGGTTCTTCCTTAGTGTCTGTTTACCACATTCTTCAATTTCTTTTAACTTTCTGTGCATTGTGTAATCAGAAACCAGACCTTGTAGTGTTTTTTGTTTGTTTACATGACTTAAAACTGCTTTGGCTCAAGCCTTCTTTGTCCCTCTGAATTGAACAGACCTGTTTTCTGCTGCACATGCAGCAGTAGGAGGTCATGCAGTGTTAACATCTCCAAGTGATACAATGCTGAATGACACACACACACATATGTACAGTTAGTGTGTCAGTTACATTCATCCTCTGTATATTCAACATTCCAGCCATCAGTAACATGAAACAGTACATCTCCAAGGCCTATGCACTTTGTGAATTACATTTTTACATCCTGACACAGTTAGATGCCCTTATTTATTGATTCTGATACATTCAGTAGCTAATTATATCCATTTTTATTGAATAGGTGTACATATGTAAACTTAGTGTGACATACAGACATCAGTCTTCATCCTTGTCACACTGGTGGCTCTGGTTTTGAATTTGGAGGGGGGGGAGGGGGGGGGGGTTAATGAAAGCATTCTTTAAAGTGTAGGACATTTTTCAAGGATTTCTCTCAATCCTTGATATGTCTGATTTTGTAGATTTGAGCAGTGGGTTCTTTTTCTTTTCTTTTCTTTTTTTTTTTTTTTTAGAGCTTACATTTTTTTCATTACAGAAATGTCTTGAATGTTATCTGGAAGTTAAATATGAAGATGACTTTAATAAACCTGCCAAATATCCCTTAGTTCAGTAACCAGAATCCTATCCCCTGTAACATAAGAAGTAAATTAAATGAGAAAAAATACCCCTATTGATCTGTATCTTGAGAGATTGCTTGCTTTGGTGACAGAGTTACAGAACATTGTTTAAACTAACATGCCACTCTGTATACACCCTGCGTTCCTCATACCCCAGCCAGGGTCATACCACCCTGCTGAGCTCATAACACAGGGCTGTGCTACTGCTGCACTGTTGCCTTTCCCATAAATACCTGTCACTTTAGCTTACTCGGTTTAAGACCTTTTGTATTAGTTGATGCACAGTGCAGGCTTTGGAAGTGGAGTCTGTATTTGAGTTAAAACAAAAGAAAGTTGAATATTTTATAGGAGTTGTCAGCCTCCAGGTTGGCTGTGGCTGCAGAGTGATATTGATGAAGCTTAAACTCCTGTGCAATTTCAAACCCAAATTCTGAAGCTTTAACTAATGTAGGACCCTATGAAATCTGTGTTCTGGAGAACACGGACGGAGTCGCGGATATATACTGATATCCAAAGTCAACAATGGAAAAGAGTCAGGTATTATTGACGCCCATTTCATTTGCTGTGATTTCCCTTCAATATCTCCTCTGTATTTGGACAGAAGCAAAGGGTACGTGGAAAACTCTTGGGTTAAGTAGCACTATCCCTGCAACCCATTGCGCAGTTAACATGGTGGGTTTTTAACAGTGTTTTGTGAGACCCTGAAAGGAGCAAGGCTACCAGCCTGACCAACCATGACTTGTTTTGGGTTCTGCCCCACACATTGAAGTCAGTCGGTGTACCGGGCAGTGGTCTGTTCTTTTATAACCCCAGGGGGACTGGTTCTTCACTGAAGATGCTTGATTGGAAACAGCAATGTTCCAGCCCAGTCTCTGCCTGTTATACTGGCATGGGAGCTTGCTACACTTCTGGTTGAAGAATCATACTGCTGGGTGATCAAGCAAGCCTAATGAGTAACCCTCTTCAACCGCAGGGAAACAGGCTTTATTCACCTGAAAGGTGTCCTATAATTACGTTTTCATCTTTCCCTTAAGCCGTATTGAAAATGCTTCTTTATATAAGTTAAGTCATTTATGGAAGTACATTTAATTTAGTGGTACAGAGGAAATATGAAACCAAATTCCAGAAAGTGTGATTATAGCTTTTATTATGCCATGTTTTTTTAAAGCACAGTGGGAACTGGCATTTGTTCCATCTTTGAGGCTTGGCTCTGGTGCCAGGACTTGTAAGTTAAGTTTTAAATATTGTACAGTACAAGCCAATTATGAAGTTATATAGGCCTGTTAGGTGAGCGCAATACTATGCAGTGCCTGCATTGCCAGGCCTACACACACACTGACATTGAAGCAAATGCCTTGCTTGTCTTTAATATAATATAAGAGAAGGTACACATGAGCTGGTTGATCCCAGGTCAGTTCTTGAAGCATACCATTGATTCAGCATCAACGACATGACTTGCTAAACTCAGTGTGCTGTGACTGTAGTCTGTTTCCACTCCAGTTTCAGCTGTGTACTCTGGTTTAGTTAGAACACTTGGTGCATGTGCTTTTGTCTGAGAACGCAGCAACAATATTCTACATTCAAATCCTAATATTTACCACAATTTTGTTTCTAGTTAGGTTTAGAAAAAGTGATGCAGAAAACTTTGGCATTTCGTGGCGCAGAGCTCTGAAGTACTGTACACAGTTTTTTTTTTTTTATTTAAAGCCAATTAAAGACACAGGCCAGAACTTGTTCAGAATATAGAAAGCCCCTCTTAAGTTTTAGTGGAGTGTTCAGCTAGATGAGCGGGCTAAAGGAATTTCTCACCCAAGGCGATAGTGCCTGACTACAAACAATGCTGGAACAAAATAAGAACTCCTGTGAGTTTTGTCTCTTTCTAGGGAATTGCTTGACTGTCTCTATCCTGTCTTAATGATGAGGTTTGGAGGGCCAGTTAAAGCTATTTAAGGGTGTGAATTGCATCATTGAGGAAATATTTAAATTGTTTTAGACCATCATTAAAAAAGTACAGTGTGGATTTATTTTTATCGTTTCCAACATTCTCTGGTGTGTACAGTACATCTACATGCTGTACTTGAATCGCACTCATTTGTTGCTTCTCAAATAGTCTGTGTCTTAAATTGAAGTACAGCATAGTGAAGCGTGTATTAAAATCACCAACAGAAGACGTGACTACCAGAGTACACAAACAGCAACGTGACTGACTGCCGAGAAAAGACAACAAAGGTATCTGCCCAAATACGCAAGCAACAACGCGACAAACACACCTTCCTGAGAAATTCAAAGAGAAATGCTTACAATTTCAGCATTTCTAATTAATAGTACCAGCTTGAACAGATCTTAAATGCTGATCAGACTCCCGTGTTTTTTGACATGCCAAGCAATGTTCAATGCTGTTGTGGTTGCCGGGTTACCTGTTGTCTGATGCAGTGGAGTGTTGTGTCGTGCTTGCTGTACCAGGATGAGTGATGCCGTAAGTGAGTGGTGGTGTGTGTACGACAGAGACGCCATATTAAGTATTATACAGTGTGCAGCACAATAAACAAGCTCTGTGGTTAATCGACAACTACGCTGTTTCGTGTCAGACTTGTACGATAATATAGAGCATTTTGGTTAAATGTTTATAAAACATCTACTGTGAATACATTTATATGAAACAACCCTAAATTAACCAGCTGAGTTGTTTGTTGTCTTTGTAGTGTATTTTTTTTAACTTAATATTCATTATCTAGGGTAAATTAAGTAAACCACATAGGTTGGTATTATAGTATCTCAAAAGAAAATATTATCTGAACTTATCAGTCAATGTAAATAAATTCAATTAAAATGCCAAGATTAATTTACTTCAATATGTCCTTTTTATGTTCGTTGTGTATAGCTAATTTAGTATTTTAAACAGTATTCCCCATTAACATAATAGGTGTTGTAGCTTAACAGCTGTGCTTAATCAACATTCACAAATAAAATCAATCAACTCCGTTTAAAAGTAAAATTACTTTTGCTTATTTCAGTGTTACAAAATTAGGTTAAAAGTATCACCGTAGGATTTTTAAATAACAAATTTTGTAAGAAGTGTGTTCAGAAAATTATAAACCATGTATTTGATCTGAATTCTAAATATATCTAAAATCTTCAACAATGCATTCATACAATGGGTTAATTTTACATTTCATTATACACCATTTACAGATGAATCCTCTAATTTCTATGCACCATGAAAATTCAATACATCGACATATAGGTACCAGGTTAGAAATAAGTTAAAAAGTCTCAGAATACTGTCATGAAATAAAGTTTTGAAACGATTGTGTCCTGTCCTGTGGTATGAAGATTTTACAAAGTTCCAATGTTTGCAAAGGTTTTCCTTTTTCCTTGTGGTTCCTCAGATAAAATGATTTCTTGACAACGGTCTCAAAAATGATTTTTTTTTTTTTGGTTTTGTTTTTGGACACAAGCAGCTGTTCACCCCAACAGGCCTAGCTGCATTCCAGAAGCTTGCAGTGTTCAAGAACACAGTCAGATGTTTTTCACGGTATCTCCCCCTTTGGAGTGTTTTGGTGAATATCCCAGAATTCAGTGGAGAGAGTAGAGTCTCTTGACATGTGGAGAGCGAGTTTTTGGAAAGCAAAAGAGAATGTCTTGGTCACAAACAATCCCTTTTCAATACTTAGAAAACAATTCCTTACAAATTCTCCAATTGCATAGCTACAAAAGCCAGTGTCCAGAACACACATGAATGATCGAGTCCTGGGTGTGTGTGATACTAACCCACGCCACAGGATCCAATTCATTGGTCTAAACAGTGTTGTTTATTCAGATGACCATTTTATACATGTTGTCATGGAAACAGATCTGCATATACAAGTGGGCCATCCAAAGACTAATTGTCTTTACCAGACCATTTTTGTTTATTCAAAATCAATAAAATGAAGCTTGTGCTCATAGTTGGGGGTGTCTTTGAAGCTGGAGCATCAGTGTTGGGGTGGGGGGGTCTTGTTTTTTAAAGCAGGTGTTCTAAACCTCCCCCAGCAAGAAGAGTCTTTTGTGCAAAAGATCACATTTCGGTTTGGTCAAATGCTTATAACCTATACAATATGTTTAAGCATTAAATTGTATATCTTTTAATCTCCACATCTTGATTTGACACCGCTCAGACCAGGGTTCGGGTTAAAAAGTAACAACTTGATTAACAAAGTACACAGACCATGAACAACGACCTAGAGCTGCAATTGGTTGGAATCTTTAAACCTATATTAGGACACTAAAAAGTGTGCAAATTTACTTTGCCATGACCTAGGCTTTATTCATGTGCACAGTAGTACCCTTCAAAGGCAACTACATGTTGTCTAAATGCTGAGGCATATACATTGTATATAGGACTCAAGCACAGGCACCTCGGTGCATGTTCAGACACAGTAATCTTATTTCAGGTTATTGGTAAGATTTAAAGTAGGCCAGTGAGGATTTCCAACTTAGAACCAAGCAATTACATAGGAGAGATGAATCGCTGTATTTCTTTTCAATGTTTTCTAATTATTGTCTCATGGTGAGCTACTGTAGGAATCTTGGGGGATTTCCCTTTGACAGCGGTACTTTTAATTATCTTTAAAGCTAAACATGCACTGTTTGAAATTATATATACTTTTTATAAAGATGAAAGGCCCCAGTAGCTAACCGATGCCAGAGTTTGCTAGCTCTGACTCAACACGACATTCGTTGTTGGAGTTCTTAGTAGAGAATAACTTTCCATTCAGCCAAGGCTTTAAAACGCATTTTATCTCTTGTTATCCATCGGTGGGAATATAGTGGAGGTGGTTGTGCGTGTCCACACATTTTTCCAAGTATCTGGAGCACCCTCTTCTCCAGTTGTGATGAGACTTGACATCCTGTAGCATAAGTTATTGAGCATTTCAGATTCTGCAGATGTATGTAGAGGTCGATCGCTCCGCACATCATCTGATTGCCACACTTAGATTCTTGCGTATAACTGGAGAACCGCGTATTATCCACTTGTCATGAAACTTGGTGTTAACAGTATTCAGTCAAGGAGAGGATCAGATTCTGGGGATGTATGGAGGTGTTTGTTCATCCAGTCGTCTGCATGTCACAATCTCAGTTTTGCATGTGTCTGGAGAATCGCTTCTCAGATTGTGATTAAACGTGTCGTTTATAATTTTGTGCTGTTCTATACATACAGTACTGTCAAGGGCATCTGCTTTTTCATCATACTGATACTGCAGCTCTAATTCTGAATTGACAGCCGTGACAGAGGAAGTATGTTTCTGCTATCCTTACTGCATAAGCAATATAATCCATTTAGATTGAAGATGCTGTAGATTGCAATTCCTGGCACGCAAGTAGGTGGTCTGATTTCTTTTAGGCTTTTTATCATCAAAGCACAATAAATCATATTAAAACATCAACTGGCAGTAAAACTGGCAGTACTGAAATAATAAATGGACCTTATCACTGGCTATTGAGTACAAATGCCAGGAAAGCTGGATTGCAAGTTAAAAGGTTAGCGGTGGGTAAAATGAATTAATTGCGCCTGTTCTTTTTCAGAGTGCTTTGGCCCCTCTTGTAGAATGTTCTGGTTTATAACGCAGTGCTGGTTAGCGATTAGTCTTCTGCACAAGGCTCCAGAAACACATGAAGCTCCAGCACTATCTGCACACAATCTGGGCATCACTAAGGGGTCTGTCCCTTACCTTATCTTTACATTGCTGTTCTATTGTTGCTGGAAGCCTCTGAATGGCACAGGGGGAAATGCCCTGGGCTTCCACTGTGTAGAATGGGGATTCACATGTGGGTTGGGAAACTGTCATCATTTTCTGGGTCTATTCCCTGTCTTGTACTCTTTACCTGGACACCTCCTGGAACAGAATCTCATGACTCTGCTGTACTATTCATTTAGAGCTGAGTGGGTGTTGAAATGAAACTTCAGTGCTATTAACACATGCTGGAAGGACTACACTACAAGGCATTGCTTTTCTGTCTTTGTCTCCTGTATTTTGAAAGCTCAATGTTATGAGTCCATTGTAGTCATTAAGTGCCACACTTTGGCTCGAGGGAGGCTTTGTGTAAGCGTGAGGCTGTTTGTGTGGACACACGCCCATCAAGTCGCGTGCTTGTATTTAATTTGTATTTTACAGGAACGGTAGTTGCGCTCCAGTTTGTAGCTGCATGGTCACAATGTTCAGCCTGGCTACAGGAATGGACAGGGTGTTTCCGTCATGTTCTAGAAAAAGCCTGTTTTTGAAAATATTTTTAAACCCTGTGTTTCACTGCGTCACACCTGTTGCATCCAAGTTTTACCTCATGTTGGTTTCATTTGACTCCAATTCGTATTTCTGATTTGTGGCCATAATACTGAGAGTAACTCTCTATACTGTCGTCAATTGAAACAAATCGGTGCTGTAAAAAAGTGGCTGAATTGAGAGGGGTCCTCTCTCTATCCAGGTGTTCTTAAAATGAGGTTTTGGTGTATTTAAAATATCTCTTTTATAAACAGTCTAACCCTGTAACATACTGTTTCTAGGCAGGTTAATTATTGCCTGTTTTATATGAACTTGGTGGAACTACATTGTGTTTGGCTGTTTATCAAAGGACAGGGCACAGGGGCCCAGCTGGGAGTGGTGTGTGATTTGTGAATGAAAGAGGGTGGCAGCTAAAGGTCAAGCCTCTGGGTGTCTGATAAGGTAAGAATGGGGTCTCTCGGGAGGTTGGAATTGACATGATGATCAATGGTGCATCAAAGAAACCTTACACAAGTCGCTTGATAAAGTTTTATTGCTGAGTTTTGCATATGGGTTTAATCTGTTAAATAGCTTGTTATAATGTATTGTTTTTTGTTTGGTCTTGTAACCAACACTTCACCTTAATAATAAATCTCATATTGTTATGCATGCTTCCTGTATTTGTAGCCTTTTTATTTGTAATGCTGTGTATTGTGGTTAAGTAATCATTATGAATATGTACATGTAGAGGTTACAATGATGATAACGATATTAGTGTGGATGGCTGCTATAAAAACATCTTATTAAACTTTGTTGTTGAGAGAGGAAAACAAGCAATTGACTACTGTAGATTGTTATTGGAAATTTGATCAATTTAAAGATGGATGTGTGACATCATAGAAATATTTAAAAAGTGTGTGTGTGTGTGTATATCTAATATAATAGAATTAATATACTGAAAAAAAAAAAATAAAAAATATAATATATATATATATATAATATATATATATATATATATATATATATATATATATAAAAATATACTGAAACCCACCAAAATAAGTGGTGTGAATGTATTGCAGGATTGCATACTTTAATAGGAAACTTGAAACAAATACTCTATGTAGTGGACAGGGTCAATGAGCTAGGTCACAGGGGGACACTTATTTTAAATAATTTTGATAAATTAGCCATATTACAAAAAGCACCATATTTGTAGTATTTAAAGTCAATACAGTGTGTATTATGGCGTACATGTTGAAATACATAGTGGCTCTCCTATGTGTTTGATCTTCGTATACAGTCCATCAACAAAAGCTGTGCTTGCTTGTTGGCTGTTAACTAATTTTAACCATATGTCACTTGGCAACTAAAACAGAACTAAGCCCAGCTTAACCCAGGTAAATTTCATTTTCCAGTTTTTAGCATGCTCAACAATTGACAAGCCATTTAATGCTGATAAATCCTCCACTTTTGTGGAGCATAAAAAAGACCACACCTCGGTGAATGTTCAGCTCGCTGTTGCAGTGGGACCAGGGGAAACCCAGTCCTGAGTACTGAGAGGGGCACCAACCACAATTCCTGCGAATCAGAGTTTTTGGTTTTCAGCAAGTGGCAGATGGAATCAGACAGTTTCAGGGCACAAAGCCAAAACATTAAACACAGTTCTTGCATGGGCCCCAGTGAATTAAGTTACATACTTATACCAAATGCTAAAGCATTAATGGCTTCATGTTTTGATTTCTTTCTAATGCCCTTTGTTTGGTCAGTGCCAGTTTAAAGTACAGAAGGCCCCATTTTTAAATCCAGCATCGACTTTGTACCAGTTTTGCATAGCTAAACTACATCGGGTTCCTTCAGTGAAAATACACAGTATAAATACACCTAAGCAAATGCATACAGTTGCATTTTATATTTGTGTGGCAAACGCTTCTTGACCTTGGATAACTGATAAAAGAATATTTCGTATTGGCACAAGCAAGACAATATGCAGCCAAACACGAGATGATGTGGATGAAGGCATCTGCCAAATAAATAAATACATAAATAATAATGTGTGATGTTTTTGAAGCCTCTAAAATCTTAAAAGGGGTTGGCAAAGTTACCCCAGCTATTTAGGCAAAGCACAGAAACCAGGTCGCAGTTGAAAATGAAGTGGAGCTAGACAGAGGGAAGGAAACCCCTTTTTTTCACAGAGAGAATGGTGAGAGTGGGATGGGTTACCTAACCATGTTGCTGATGCTGAGTCATTGGGATCCTTTAGCACACAGCTTTACAAGGTTTTGTGATGA
The DNA here is from genome assembly GCF_017654505.1 of Polyodon spathula. Lineage (NCBI taxonomy): Eukaryota > Metazoa > Chordata > Actinopteri > Acipenseriformes > Polyodontidae > Polyodon > Polyodon spathula. Next base: position 17,155,070 of record NC_054549.1, on the reverse strand, counting down.
ACCAGACTAGTTTGTACATTATAAAATAGAAAACAACGAAAGTCTTGAATGAGTTAATAAGTGTAACAATGTAAAACCCATAATAACACTGATTCTTGCAGTGAACACATTTTAAAAGGAGTGTTGACTAATGCTTACATGCTGACAGACAGCAGCTTTGCTGTGAAATATGGAAACATTGTATATTGGTGAAATAACCGTTTGCAATGTGCTAGCTGTTCTGCATCAAACTGAAGTTGTTTGACTTGCTGTTGAGTCCTGGCATACTCCCTGAGTCTCTACGTGCAGCATGGCACTGTTTTACTTTGAAAACTAGTAGTTCTGTGGCTTTTGAGGAAAAAAAAGGCTGTGTTTCATTCCTGCCCTCCCAAACCACACACTAGCTTCTCAGACTAAAACTTTGCTTTTCAGTGTTTCCATTTTCCATGTTAGGAATGCGTAAACTTGATTTCCCAAACCCTGTCCTCAAAGTATGCTTCATTCACAAAATTGTTTTCTGTAGCTGGTAAGTGCTGCTTGACTAAAAAGTATCTTTTACTTGCAGACCAGTGCGTTTGTTTTAGTATCTTCTTAACATTCTGTGATAGAACCTTTGACAAATATTTTGGGTAACCATACACAATTTTGCCCTTGGAATCTTTTCAAAGCCATGTAGAGCATTAAATGGGATTCTTGATCTATGACTCAGAGCCATACTGTGGTGCTCAGGGTGCCATATATGGCTGAAGAACCAGCTGCGTTAAGGGATGGAAATACGACTCCCATTGCATAGCAGTGTCATCCATTCCTGGCTTTACGAGTTTAAGACATACCTAAGCTTGTTGCCTATAAACTTTGGCTAATGAGGCTTCTAGTAAAACCTGGAATTGAGAGAACTGCAAAGGAACAGGAGAAGTATCGTAGTGTGCTTTAAAAAATAAATGTTTTAATTCTAGTGCCTCTATTTGAAAATGTACAGAAACTGAAAAAGTGCATTATGTTTTTACAAGGTTAATACCCAAAAATAGTTGAGTGGTGATCTCATTGTGTCCTTTCCACTCGCACCTGGTTGCTTTGCATACTGTGCAAGCTCTGCTTTTGAAGGGGCAAATGAGATTGATAGACCTTTGCTGGGGCTATTACTCTGTCATTTTTTTGGTTTGATTTGTTTCTGTACGAGAAAGACAAAACTGTGCCAAAGTCAACAAACTTTTCGGCTAATGCTTTTATCGGTGGTGTTAAGAACCACTTCAGGGTACTTAATCCTAAACACTTTGGATCCCAGAGACATTTTCAGATTCAGATTGCCTGTCGACGCCCTTATCCTTGTCTACAGTGGCAATACCTGATATTGAACAGGAATGACTATGACATGGTGAAGATCCATGAATTGGTACGAAGAAGAAACTTTTGTATACAGTTTTGAGAAGAGTTCCCGTTTTGAGATGTTAATAATCTGGTCATGCCACAGTTGGGTTTTTGTACAGGGCTAGTCTTTGGAACAGGGCTCTGGAAGCCCTTGTTAACGTAAGGCGTCCAGGGAACCATGCAGAGCTCAGGTCCCTTGGCAGGGAGTCGATGCCAGACACGGGCCCTGCTTCAGGTTTTTATTTAGCTGTAAAGGGATAATAGAATTGATTACAGAATTGAGAATTGATTTTTGATGGGCTATCAGTGCAGCTGGGTGACGTCTCGGAGGAGAGTCAGCACAAAGTTTCTGTTTTCAGTTGAAGAACATTGTGGGCTTGTTATCAAGCGAAAGCATGCCAGCCTCCCAGGATTCTGGGAGCATCGGTGAAAAAGAAAGGAAGCGTGTGTGTTATGTGGAAGGTCAGTACTGTGTCCTGGGCATGAGTCTAGAACTGTCTGGAGGTTTCATTAACGTTGTTGGTCAATCATTCTAAATTCGCACACCTACAGTCTCCTCTTCTACATTTATTGGTGCTACATCTTACAAATGCAGCTCCTAGACTTCGACAGTAGCCTTGTTTTATTTGTGGATTTATCAACTGTCTCGGCACTGGGGATAGAACTAGAGAGCTAAACATCATGCCTCCATTTTAATAGAAAATACATTTAATACTTGTACTAAACAATCCTTCATACGTTACCTATCGTCAGTTGATTCAGTTCATCTTGAATCAAATCAAATCAAAACCTTTATTTATCCAGATGAGGTCAACTGAGAATAAATTCTCAATTACAGTGACGGCCTGACGAGACTCACAACCCCACAGCAAATAGCAGAAAATGCAGTAAAAGAAACATGCTGGCTACAACCAGGACACATTCAAGAGGCGGCATTGATTTTTCTTTAAACCATGAAGTCAAGAGAGTTCAGAATGTAATGTCGCTATCAGATTATTAGAGGGGCGGGCATGGCAAGACTTCCAATAAGTTCTTGGGCTTGCCTATTGTTTGGCATTTTGATGTACAAATGTTACATGGAGTGGCCCTGGTGGATTAGACAGTGTTTTGTACACAGCTGCTGCTTCCCTCAGGATTGAGACAGATGTTGCTGTCTCTGAGAGAAATCTCATGGTTTCAATTGAGTAAGACCCTGTATGAATCAAGTCAGCCTGTCTCAAGATAGCAACAGAAAGACAGTTCTGATAAGTACACCATAAATAGCACAAACATGTCATTTAAAAATATCAAGCAGAGGATATCAGAATCAATCTACTGTGGCTGGTCTGAACCGGTATTTTAAAAGCAGTGGTGAGCACCAACGGACTTCAAATACCTTCTCACAGTTTAGTAACATGTTTTTGTATTATTATTTCTACATGGTTAATCTGCAATACTGGTGTAGTAGTAAAGGAAATTCAGTCTAATACTTCCCCTCTTGTGCCAGATGATAAATCAGCTTTTCACTGACAGTTTATTTCACATTTTGTGTATTTAAATGTCGGGAGAAAAATGTTCATGCCCTCAACCAAAGTCCTTGTGGTCAAAACAAATTGAAGACAACTGTTTAGTGGTTTATCACAAGGGAGTTTTGTTTTTTTTTTTTTTTTTTTTTTTTTTTTATAATTCAAAGGCGAATTTAGTGGTTTACGTTTAAGTGTACGTTTCATATTTCCATTTTAGTTGACCAAATACAGCAAATGAAGAAACAATGGACAATTTTGGCATTTCATTCCAAAAATGGGTCTCATTTACTGTGATGCTAATTAAGCATGCATTAATTAATTGAAGACCTATAAATAGGGTGTCTGATTTACGGTGATGCTATTTAAGCATTAGTATTAATTAATTGATTATATAATTAAGCATGCATTAATTAATTGAAGACCTATAAATAGGGTGTATATATATATATATATATATATATATATATATATATATATATATATATATATATATATATAAATTTTTATTACAGCAATATAGCTTTAAGGTTTTTGCTTTTTTTGCACCCTTTTCTTCCCAGTTATTTGTTTTATGATTGTGTGTTTAAGCCAAGAGCATTTAGACGTAACAGTTGATCGTTTCTCTTTGTAAAACAGCATGGAGTAAAATTGTTTTGTTTTCCCAGATGTTCTATGTGCAATTATACTTGCAACTCCACTACAAAATAAAACTTGATTGGAACGGAGAACATACTTTGAGCTTAAGCATTTGTTTATTTCTTTCTAAATGAAACCAGATTTCTACCTGAATATTTATTTATTCTTTCTTGATTATATATTAAAAAAATCCACCCGATTTCACCCATTTTTTTCATTAAATAATTCTACCTGATTTTTAAAAAAGCATTCCCCTGAATTTGGAAAAGAATTTCACCCGAAAATCAGACACCCTATTTAATTACAGCATTGCTCTGCAATTATTAATGATCTATATTCCCCAAATTACAAGTTTTTCAACACATTTCTAGAACAAAAGTCAGTTAATCTTGACACTCCCTGCAGTCATGTACATCACAAATGTTTCAGATTTGTAGGCTGCTGTTGCCCTGGCAACAAGGTGAACAAGAGAAAACAGCTCACAGTTTACCTGAAGTGGCTGCAGGTATCGGACCACAGCTCTATTACTTCCATCACAAAAAAGCACAGTGAGATTCACTCCTGCTCTGTTCTCTGCGACCCAACCGGTTCAGTGCAATAAAAAAAAGTGTTGCTCTGTAGTTGCCTCCTGTAATTAATTGGTCCTTATTCTAGTGGTAAACAAGCCACCCTGTGCTCTCAGTGAAAGATCAGGTTGAGTTCTTGCTTTTGAACTGTTAGTACTGCTTTCTCAGAGTGGGAGCCTCCTTTTGTTAACGTGGACCAGATGTTTTCAAGGGCCCCTGTTTGCATTTCTTAAATGAAATACTGTCAGACTTAATATCACACCTGCTAATCTCATCCTCTCTGCTCGTTGTCCCCACATTAAAAAGTTTGAATATACAGTATTGGTAGTTAGTGACAAGCTTCTGATGTGAT